>NW_015159717.1:739873-829004 GCF_001447785.1 Gekko japonicus
TTTCTTCAACTTTTTGCTTGTGGTGTCTATCTCTTTTATTTTCTCGTTTGCCTGTTCCACTTTTTTCTCCGTTTCGTTCAGCTGAAGCTGCTGTGCTGCAAAGTTTTTATTCATTATGGTCAATTGCTGATTAATACCATCGAGTTGTTTTGCTTATGTCCCACAGTCCTGGAAAAATACTCTTGACGCAGCTTCTATAAAATATAAACAATAATCAGTATATAAAGTAAGTACGTATCTGTGTATTTGGAGATGTATTGGACATTGGTAAATTGATAATGCGAGAAAAGAGATTACCATGGGAAGAAACAGCTGGAACCTACCTTGGTTTCAGTACCTTCAAGTCAAGCATGCTTTTTTAACAGCTTTAACTCTCCAGCTGGTTGTATGATCACCCTCTAGTTGGAAGCAATTGGCATTCTCTGGTTTGATGAAGAGTGTCATTGTCTATGCAATGTATTCATTACTGTCAGCATTTAATAAAAAATAAAGGTTTTTATGGGATAAAGAGTTTATTATTCCTTGAGAGAAGCTCAGTAAAAAGTTCTTTTTCATTCATTTCTCATTCCAGCAGAAATAAATGGGATTTTAAAAACAAATACTATTGAACATTCTGCCTTATAAACAGAGTTTCTTCATTTTTGCTGGACCTGTTTGTACTTTCAGTATTTTATTTACTTAATTTATATACCCAGGGCTCTAGTCGGGGGGGAGCTCTCAGGTACGGAGCTCCGGAAGAGAACCTCTAGGGGGCGGGGCGGTCACATGGGGAAGCCCCGCCCCCTTCTTTACCCCGCCCTCTGCTTCGATCCTCATTCCGTTTGGGAATGAGGATGAAGCAGGAGGGTAAGTAGCCGGGCCTTCTGACACACTTCCGGTGATGTCAGGGGGTGTTGCCTTTTGACACACTTCTGGTGATGTCAGGGGGCGTGGCATATGCAAATAAGTTATGCTAATGAGTTATGCTAATGAGCTCCGGCAGCTCTTTTTCTACAACAAGACCCCTGTATATACCACCTTTCACCCCAATGAGGACCAAAGGCAGCTTACATTGTTCTCCTCTAAGTGCACTTTTATGCCTGCTTTATTGATTGGTTTGGATATACCCCACTTTTCTCTCCAATGGGGACTGAAATTACTTTGTAGCATTGTTTTCCTTTCCTTAATTGTATCCCCACAACAACCCTGTGAAGTAGGTGTGACACCCCTTCACACAGTGCTCCCCCCCCCCCCCAACCTCTCTTTCTGGTTCAGGGTTGCACATAGATCAGGCTGTAACATATTACTACCCTTCTTGTTTCATTTGAAATCTATAGAAAGCCATGACTATTTTACCTCTCAGGTCCTCTCTCACACTCACATAGACATTGGCAGACAGGGTAGCCCAGTCACTTTAATAACAAGCCCTCAGTCAAACACTTCACTGAATTATTGGGGCTGGGGGTTCATACACTGTTCCATTCACATGATTCCACCATTTACTGATATCCTAAAATAGGCATAGACTGGTGTGTGTGTATATGTATGTATTCGTCACTGGTGTGTGTGTATACATATGTATTTCTTTCCCTGAGACACAGCCCACAGGGTTAAACGAACAAGGAGTTATTTTTTATTCATGGTTTGAGCAGAACAGTGAGGAAAGTAAGGTAGAGCTTTAAAATTACACACACATTGTAGCTAGCCAGAGGATTCATCTGCGGGCTTTGGGATCTTTTGTTACAAATTGACTTTTCTGTCCATTTAGCTTTCAGCTGATCTTCCCCTTAGCTTCACGCAGGCCCAATCTGCATCTAGCAGTGGTTGTCAATTCTCTGCAAAGCTCTTGACAGTCTTGACAATGCAAAATAGTTTTGCCAGGTGTGGAAGCGGCCTTAACATAAGAACATAAGAAGAGCTCTGCTGGATCAAACCAGTGGTCTGTCTAGTCCAGCATCCTGTCTCACACAGTGGCCAAACAGTTTCTTGGATTCAGGAGTGGCTTCATAAAGCATCAAATGTGGAAGAAATTGATAAAGTTACTGATATGGTGCACTCTAGACTGGGGAATAAATGTTTGGTCTCATTAGTACAAAACTGGCCTTCATTAGTTATTGGAATACTAATCTGGCTTTTGAAAACTTGATAGAACCTTTTCTAGTAAGGGGAGTAGCCATGGCTCAGTGGTAGAGTATCTGCTTGACAATGGCATGCAGAAGGTCCCAGGTTCAATCCCAGCACTTCCTGTTAAAAGGATCAGGCAGTAGATAATGCGAAAGGCCTCTGCCTGAGACCCTGGAGAGCTGCTGCCAATCAGAACAGACCAATGGTCTGACTCAGTATAAAGCAGCTTCATGTGTTCATGTGTTCATTTTCTCCACTGTAATGTAAAGTAAAATTGGAATGGTAGCATTTCTCATTTCAGAAGTATCGTGTTATTTTCTGAATTAATGTACATAAATTATTTTAACAGTAAAAATAGCATTGTAATGAATAAAAAATGTTCACATATTGTTCTCTCTCTCTCTCTCTCTCTTTTTTAATCCCCGAAGGGATATTTTTATTTTTGCAATAAACTACAAAGAAAATATTAGGGAGGGAACTACATCCTGGGATAAAGAATAGATAACCACACTATACTAAAACCCCAAGAGGAGGAGATCTTATCCCTGTTAATCTCAGCTTCAATCTTGTTTATCTCAGCTTCAATGTTTATTTGTTAATATGTTAGTTGTTGAGATAACTTTCTGATCATCTTCTTGTTCTTCGCTTCCCAACTGGCGCTGCAAAAATTCTTTAGCTTTGAAAGTGGAGTCTATCTTCTCTCTTTTATCGTTGATCTTAAAGATGACACCCTCTGGAATCGCCCACCTATACGAAATTCCATTGGTTGGAAGGAAAGAAATTAAGTCCTTATAATTTTTCCTCTTTTGTCGGATTTCAAATTGAATATCTTTTAAGGTTTTAATGGTTATATTTCCCATTTTCAGTGGAGTTGCTGATGTCGCTTTTAAGATAGCATCTCTGGTCTGCCTTCTTGAAAATCTGACCACAATTTCTCCAGGCAGGCTATTTTTTAAATATAATTGGAGTATGCCCTATAGGCCATCGCCATTTCTTTTACCAGTTCATCTGCTGTTAAGCCTATTGCTGGAGTCATGATCTTGCAACCTCCTCAGGTCCTCCTTCTCCGCTTCAGGAACTCCCTGGAACCTGAGAATCATGTTAGCTTTTCCCATCTGTAGACCCTCTTTGTGGTCTTTCTTGGAAGTTTTGCTTTGTTTCAACTTCTCCCATTCTTTTCTTCAATTTCTTACTTGTTGTGTCTATCTCTTTAATTTTCTCAGCTGCCTGCTCCACTTTCTTCTCCGTTTCTTTCAGCTGGAGCTGCTGAGATGCAAAGTTCTTATTCATCACGGTCAATTGCTGGTTAATACCATCAAGTTGCTCCATCACCGGCTTAAGTATGTCCGCTAGCATTTTAATGACATCTGCTCCCTCTTCTGGTTTTGGGCTCTGGCTGCCCGGCAGTTTCGTTTTCAGCTTTCTTTGCTGGGCCGCCATTTTTTCCTATTTGTTTACAGTTTCTACCACTTCTCCCCGGCTCGAAAAATTGCCCCACGATGTTGGTATTCAAGTAAGTCTCTCAAAACACACTCGTTGTGTTTCCTCCCCTCTCCCCCTTCGTATCGTTTATCAGTTCATTCGCATAAGAGGCGTCCCTCTTTGCGGTCTGCTTTTGCCAGGGAGGGGGGGAATCCACTTTTACAATAATCCGGTTTATTCTGAACTCACGTTCATTGTCGGTCAGTTTCTCTGACCTCGCTCACTTTAAACGCCATTCCACTTGATCTCCAGCGCTTGTCCCGGTCAAACCAGCTTGTGCCTGAAGGCCACACAGCAGCTGGACCGTCAGGGCGGAGGGGAGCCTCAATTATCCGGAGTTCTGCCATCGAAGAGGCTACCCCTCAAAAGCCCTCTGGCCTGGAGCCTATCACAAAGGCTCCGTGGGGGTGTCACTTGAGGTGGCACCCCTCCAACCTGCTGGTGTGCGGATCGCTCTCCCGTGGTTCAGAGAGAACGTCCGCCATCGCTGCTCCATAAACCAGAAGTCCACATATTGTTCTCAAATGTTTCACTTGAACTGGACCGAACTGAAGAAAAAAATGCAGTTAGTAGAGTTTTGAAATAATATTTTTAAATAATAAAAAGGGAAGGATAAATCTAAGTTGGCCTGCTAAATTGTATATTGAGTGTTAATACTTGCATAGCAATAGGTGTTTGATATATCAATATTTTTACTTGTTTAGCACAGTGTGCCTATCAACCAGAGCTATATACAGTCAGTAATGATATGCAACATCATTGGGAGCCCTCAATGCTTCTAATTTTTTTTTCTTTCCTCTTCACAGGAATGACATGCCAAGCTCGAAGTTCTTATGTTACAAGTGAGATCCTGTGGGGTTATCGGTTTACCCCTGTTCTCACACTAGAAGATGGATTTTATGAAGTTGATTACAATAACTTTCATGAAACATATGAAACCAACACACCATCTTATAGTGCCAAAGAACTGGCAGAGATGGCCAGCCGAGCAGAATTACCCCTCACTTGGTCTGTATCCAGCCAATTAGACCAACATGCTGAAACAGATACTGAAGAGGAGGCCAAGAATCCTGAAGAACAAACTGAAAGGAATGGTGATGTGGCTAACTTAGAGAATGAATCCAAAGTTTAAAACCTATAATCAGTCAGAGATCCATACATCTCTATTTAAAAGGAAAGAGAAGGAAAAACATTTAAGGTGTGAAATGGTTATCTGCCCATAAGATAGCAAAGATTTGGATTAAAGCTGCAATACCCCATATTTTTCAATGTAATCTCTTATCACTGTCCTATTTTTTAACTGGAGATATCAATGTTCTCATATGTAGGTTGTAGGTTTGTTTGACTTTTTGTTTTTTAAGGTAAAGGGCAAACACTTATTAACCTGGGCCAAAAACAAATGGAACAACTGTGTATTGTTCACTCACATCCTGAGCTTTAACTCCAGCTTTTTATCTATTCAAAAACATTCATAAACTGAACGAGATGCCTGCAGAAAATGGGCATTGCAGCTTTAAGACCCAAGGTTAGCAGAAAGATCTGCAATTCAGTGTGATATTGTACATATGCCTTATGTAATTTCTCTTTCAGTTTAGTAATAAACCCAGCATGTACAAAGGTACTGTAGTAAAGAACTTCTAAATAATGTACATATGTGTGTAACTAATGTAGGTTTAAACATATAATTCTAGAAAATAATGGGATGCAAAAAATAAAACCCACCTTTGAGAAGGCATTTCTATTCTCATACCAGAAATTTATTTGTTTTGCACCCTGCCCAATTAATGCATGCCATTTTTCCTTATTGTACCAGACTGGCAGCTATTTAGAGTACCTCACTGTTTTCTTAAGCGATGATTTAGCTGACTCTAAAAAGCCATAGGTCTGGGGGAGGGGGGGAGGGCAGAGCAACTGCAACATGATTCCTGATAAACTGTGAAACTGTTTACAAAATTATCCTGTCCTTTGTATTACTGTATGGTAAAACCATGTATGGTTATTCAGACAGTACAGTTAAAACTTGTGAAAGATTCTTGTCAAAGGCAAGGACCTCTTTGTATGGCATTGTCCATAAGAAATGTTTGTGATGGGCTATTACCCTTTAAGTGCAATACCTTGGGAAACTCTTTGGTTTTCAAAACCATTCAGTTTGTTTTAGAAAACTGTGTAGTTTGATATCTATAACCAATATAAGCCATGAGATTCTTTGAATGTTATACATAGGTTAGCTGATGTTCTGAGAGAGAAAAAATGAATTTCAGCTGAAGTTCTGTCAATGAAACTCATTATAATTGGTACTTCATGTGTCTTGAATATCCCCCCGAAGATCCGCACCCTTGAGCAATTCATAGGAAGGCATCTCTCAGGAGATACCAGCATGTCATCCTTGCACACATGTTGTTTCTGTGATGTCAGTGAGCACAACTTGTAGGCCTCATTCTGCCATCTTTACTTAAAATGAGTAGTGCCTTAAGTGCTTTCCAATGTCACATTTACCCAGTGGTAGACAACTGCCAGTGGGCAATATCTGTACAGCTCCCCTACCCATTCTGCCACCAGTGTAAATATTCAAGGCTGAACCATTTACTGGGGAAATGCGTCACTTGTCCAAGGAAGTTTGCTCTGTAAAGAATGTTAAGCAGTATACATGCTATGAATTGCACCTTAATCACTTGGATCATCCTTTTAGGCACTTCAGAAAATATTCACTCATCTTTACAATGTCTCTTTTAATCCCATGGTATCTTCAGTGGTCATGTGCACTTGCATAATGTTACCACTACAGATTTCCAGTCCATCAATCAAGTTACCAAAGAGCAGTGAATAGGCCTAAACAAAATGATAGATTCATTATAACAAAACAATTCTTTGTAGCAAGTGACCAGATTAAAAGACGATCTCAGTTTATACATTATGAACATAATGGACACACACAAACTACATTCTTTACTGCTGTTTTTCTGTTAAGAAAAACTGTCAAGAATCAATCCAACACTCCAATCCCAAACAAATATGCAACAAGTATAATGCACTGATGGCAAGCTCTGATAGTATCAGAGTGGCACCCATTTCTTTCAGTTTCATGGCCCTTTGAAATTATCTCATAAAAATATGAAAAACTATGTTGCAATTTTTAAGTAGCATGTTTCCCCAATGCCATACGTCATTACATTTCCATTTTACATGTTCAGAGGACTACTTCAAATGTCATTTTGTAAGTGCATTAAATGAGAACTATCTTTTCTATGTCTTGGGTAAGGAAGGTCTCTTCCACAATATGCTGTATGTTAATACTAATATTTTAAAAATCATGCACACCTTGTAACTGCTGCACATTTATGTTTTGAGCCATCTAACATCATTCTGTGTTGCTTACTTACTTTTGCATAGTGCTATAATGAAACATCTGCTATTGACTATGTCTATCGATGCTGTAACAGTGCATTGCACTAACTTGCCATATTAACACAGAAACTGGGATCACTGAAATACATTGGGAGAAAAAATTAATACTCACCAATGTTCAAACATATTTGTTGGAGCAATGAATATTAGGAGCAAACTAGGGGATTTTTTGTTAAGGGTACACAAGAGCTCTCAAGGAAGGCCAATATTATGTCATTTGTGCCTGTGAAAATCTCCCTTTCGGTAGAATTAAGGTAGTCCTGCTCAAATTGAAAGCATTAATCATGAAATAGACCTAATGAATCTGGTAACATGTCCAGAATAAACTACATTCAAACAGAGTAAAGTTGACAGAACAAAGCCAAGTGTGTAAATAAAAATCAGTGCAAATGCCCATTCAAGCAAAGCAAGATGTTTCCCTCAAATATAAAAATTGAATGACAGCCTTAATTGTATGTTTGTTGCCTGCCCGATATGGAAATAAAAGATCCATTGAAATAGTTTAAATTATTTTTTGTACACAAATATATAAACCATGCTCTAAATTAACTAACTCAGGAGAAATCTAGTAGGCAGGTAAATTTTTTGCACTGTGATAGATCCTTCACGTAAATTTCACATCAGTGTGCTGAATGTTTTTGCTGAATAGAGTTTCCAGTGATTTAATTTTTAATGGAATGAGGATGATGCATCTTTGGTTTGCAGCTCCTAGAAGCTATTTCTAGACTGAGATGCTGCTCAACTGATCTGGATAGAAAAGAACTACACCCCGTATTTCCTAGATTTTGGAAGATATTTCCTGATCACTTTTACAGAGCAAGGACTTCCATGAGGTGTTTGTTACCTTGGCACTTCTCCAAAATATGTATCTGTGTCTTTGTATACCAGGTTGACAAATTTTATCAAGAAGATATGGAAATGGTACTTAATTTCATTTCTACTTCTGAAACAAATTAGTATCATTGCAGATAATGTCACTGTATGATTGGATGCCCTCTGTATGATGTCACAGCATTAGGGTATGTAAATTAGGCTACTACAGCTTGTCTGTGACCATGGTAGCGATTGTAGCACATTGTTATGTGCAAATGATAGCCCTGAAGGTCAGTGTACATCTAAGACTTCCATGTTGGACCTAGTAGGGATTGAATGAGCATCCTAGGCTGCATTGGTATCAGCTGTATTTGCAGATATTCTCCACTGTATTGAGTCACCTGTCCATGGCTGTGCTGATGGGGGGTGACCAAGGAAGGACTTACTGGCTGCATATTGTATTCTAAAAAAGAAAGTTATAGCCTCAGACCACCTTGTGGTAAAGAGCTGAGAGTGTATGGAGAATTATATGTTGTCTTAAATATTTCTTGACATGAACAACTGAGGAGAAGTGCTTTGGGGTTGGAAGCTATTTTCCCCCCTTCACTCCAACCATAGTGTTGTTGGTTGCAGGAGATATCTCCCTAAAATATCATAGTAGTGCACTAGCATATATCAGAAGCAGCCTTATTACAGAGAGAGGAAGGACAGGTTAGAAAAGTAAAATAAGAATGGTGGGGAATTCCAACATGGTTGTGTCAGCCTGCTCTGCTAAACAAGAATGCATGAGAAAGCAAACAACAAAAGAAAAAAAAGTAATTCCCTTCTTTGAGGCAATCAGCTCTTTGCTTGTGTGATGGGGAGGTTTCTTTTGATAATCCATCATGGCTAGATTTTTAAATCTTTCAAATGTTTAAAAGCTTGTTGGGTGAAAACAGGATTTGAAGACCCTGTTAAACTTTTTGTGCCCTTTGGCACAGAAAAATAAAGCGTGTCACCCTGGCACATGCACTTATAAGCTGTAACTTTGTGAGTAGAGCACAGAGCTTAAGGTTCCTCTTGAATTGTCTTAGTTATTATCAATGAAGCATCCAATGTAAAGTTTATGGGATCTCATTTTTGTAATATAAGCTTAAAAACCCGAAGCTTCCAGTGCTTTCTGTGGGGAAGCTTCACCAAAATTTTGTACTAAAAATGTCCCACACACTTCTATTTTTCTACCATGACTGATGAAGGAATTTAACAATGTATTTTATGTCATTTATCTCCATTGAAATGTTGAAAACCAGATAAGAATGGAATGCTGTTAATTAACAATGGATTTTCAAAGCTGATCAACACTGAGTAGCGTTTTTCATTATTGTTGTATGCACTGACCAGAGTTGCAGAACTTATTAATATATAGTGGGAAGATAGAGATTTTCTGACCACAAACACTGGTGGAATTCTACTGACTTAACTGAGATAATCACATTATAGCAAATAGCTTGTAAATTGCTTGCAGTGAGGTATTTAATGCCAACACGAATGAAATTTTGGAGGCAGACATCTGCTTGTTCATGTGACTGGCTAATTTGTGAATCCAGATCCAACTGGAATTCCTATCTACATATGCATTAGTTTCATGAATAATTTGGTTGCTTCAGTGGAAAAGTATCTTCTGAAACCTATAAGCAACAGAGCAATCAGTATCAAGAACCACTGCTGACAGCTTCCATTTCAATGTTGCTTAGAATGGATTCCTGCTAGACAAAACCATTATTGTACAGTATGCTCAAAGCTTCTAATACATGAGCAAGTCCTCATTTGTGTACAGTTCCAGACCGAATAACTGCAATTCAGGGACATTTACTGTCAGTTTAGCAAGCCCAGAGTTTCAGTCATTAACTGCCATGTCAATTTTCTACACATTATGGATCTCATCTTCCAGTTATCTGAACACAGCTCTGATTAGGAACCAAAATATAGTTATTTGCAGCAGTAAATCTCTATATTATCATCAACACTAGTAGTTCCCTAGGTGTTAAAGTATTTAAGCATAGTAGTCGCTTTTTTTTAATCTTTCCATTAAAAAAACCCTACTTGTGGAACTGAAGACACGCCTGAGCTTAAACATCTGGAGGTTCAGTATTCTTTCTAAAGTGCATGGAAGATCTGGAAGGTTGACTGGTGCCCTCTACAAACAAATATCAGCACTACAAGAATTGTCCATTTTATTGATACTGAAATTTTTACTTGAAAACTGTGTCTTATTACTACTTTTAAAGCATGAAACCATAGTGACTGAAAATAGAAATGACAGAACTTGCATTTTAAGGACATTTTAATATCATGTTTTCATGATATTGTACCTTAGATTGTACCTTATGGACTCAGATGTGGCTTCGCTCTGACAATCGTTCACTGAATTTTAACAAACTTCACAGAACAGAATGGACACACACACACACACAAACACACACAGATTTCATTCACATCTGCAGGGATATTTGCCCCTCCAATGATGCCAGTGCCATGGGAGCACACTTCTTGGATCTCATTAACCAGGGATCTAACTGAACCTCAAATGTGACTGAGCTGAGAAAATCCAGTTATTTAATCTCTCAATTGGAATTTACTTCCTTTTTCCGATAACCAAGTTATTTACATCTTACCACTGACAATTCTCTCACATGTTTTGAACAGCTTCTGTTAATTTCTGTAGGTCTAACACCAGAGAACATCATCACAGATTTAATCATTCCCCCCCCCCATTTGTATAACAAAGTTGCATTTTGAAACTGATAGTTTTTCACAATTCCTATACTAAAATTCAGAAATTGTGGATGTGTTGTAAGTTATTGCCTTAGAGGGAACACTGGTCACCACTGACAATTCTCTCACGTGTTTTGAACAGCTTCTGTTAATCTCTGTAGGTCTAACACCAGAGAACATCATCACAGATTTAATCATCCCCCCCCCCCATTTGTATAACAAAGTTGCATTTTGAAACTGATAGTTATTCACAATTCCTATACTAAAATTCAGAAATTGTGGATGTGTTGTAAGTTATTGCAGTGCTTTCAGACCAGGTTCAAGGAAGAATTTTTTGTTCAGTTTAAATTATTCCAATTAATGCTGCTTGTGTACCACTTAAATTCTTTATTAAGACAATTCGTTAACTATTTTACAGGAACAGGGCATTCTGTTACTGTTCTCCTTTCTATGGATTTTAGTGCATGTGTTGATCCTCTGCACCAGGGGTCCTCAACGTGATGCCTGTGTACACCATGGCACCCACCAACACCTTTCCTGATGCCCACCAAGTGTTCATAGAAAGTGGGCAGGGCCAGGTGGGGTTTTTGCCCAATAAGACTTCCAGTTCACCATTGGAGATTTGATACCAGAGCATCGCTGCAGTGTCCCCAGCATGATGACGTCCCTTCAGCATGACGACATCATGCCGGGGACGCTGCGATGGATGGTGGCTGTTGGGGGCAAGGCTTCCCCCACTGGCCAGCTGGTGGTGAGCAGGAGCCCACCAAATCAGGGGATCCCTGCTCCCACCTGGGTGCTGGCAGCTGTACTGTCACAGCACAAGGAACTTCACTGTGTGACTGAAGTTAAGCTGTGGCAGCCAGTTTGTAGCTGGCACTGACTCCTGCAGTGGCCACTTTGTAGCAGCCATTTTTGTGGCTACGCACACTACGCCGCGCCAGAATTGCCTGCAGGCTTTAAAAGACTGGGGACCCCTGCTCTGCACTATATAAGCAACATGCTGTTTGCAAAAGACAAACATTTCACTCACATGGGGGGGCTTGCTTTGTCATTTCTGCTATATAAGACATGTGAACACAAAGATTCATCACCTGTACTTTATCCCTATTATGTAACCTGTTTTACTTGTGCTTCTCATATATTCAAAAGGTAGGCTTTTGTTAGCCCATACTATCAAGTCAGCTGAATTGCCAAATCCTCAATCAGATTAGAAATGTGGCTCCCATTCTGTTCCTCCACCTATCCCCTCCTTGGTTGATGAAGAAGAAGAAGAAGAAGAGATTGGATATATACCCCACCCTTCACTTGGAGTCTCAGAGTGGCTTACAAACTCCTTTCCCTTCCCCTCCCCACAATAGACACCTTGTAAGGTGGGTGAGGCTGAGACAGCTCTTGACAGAAACTGCTCTTTCAGGAACAGCTGTGCCAGAGCTTGAGACTGACCCAAGGTCACATCAGCAGGTGCAAGTGGAGGAGTGGGAAATCAAACCCGGTTCTCCCAGATTAGAGTCCGCACACTTAACCACTACACCAAACTGGTTCCCTTCCTAACTGCTGTAGCCAACAAGTCCCATGGCAGGAAAGGATGGAGGATAAAGAACCTAGTAAAGGGACTTCCGGTTTTGGCGACTCACTGTGCGGGTGTGCTCCATCACAGCTCTGATGTGAGTGCCCCGCAAACGTGCCGATGGGGGGGTCTGAGTTGATCTTGGACCCCCAGACCCCTTGTAGGGGGGTCTTAGCCTGGGGTGTGAGAGGTGCCTCTCCCAAGGCAGAAGCTAAAGGATTGAAGCACTTTTTTTGCCCTAATAGGCCCCCACGGCATGGAGCCAGCATGGCACCAAGAGGCGCACACCGGACAGGGCATATAAGGATCCCGAGAAACTATCCTCTCTACATACCTAGCGAATGCAAGTACAAACGTGAGTGAAGCTATGATCCAGCAAACAATCGATAAACCATTACTAGTAAAGCCACCCCAAACAAATGGAAGGGGGAGGGGAATGCCCAATCCCGAAATGACTGAGTTTAAAGCAGGAGGCTGAAGGGGCGGCCCAAAGGAAGTGGATTGCGATGAAGTGTGCGGCGGATCAGTAAGAAAGCGATAAATTCCAGAGTTATGGAAAACTTTTAAACTTTCCTCTTGTGTAAACAATGACTCAGCGGGAGAAAAAATGGCAATGAACGCGAAACTTAAAATATGAACTGCCAGCACAGCATCGACGGTCACTAGATCAGAAGTAACCAGTACATACTCCAAGCCCCACTGCCAGCATCCCTCGGGATGGGCCTCAGGCTGGAAGGGTGCCGAGCTCTTATGGTTCTCCGCTCCCTTCCTTTTCTCCTTCATGCTCTACTACTATGTTAACAGAGACATATCAATAACTTTATATGTCTGTATTACAGATCCTTGTTACTCTTATTTTAGGTTTTTCCATTACCCTGACCCTGTAGTTCCCTTCCTTTTCTTCTTCATGCTCTACTACTATGTTAACAGAGACATATCAATAACTTTATATGTCTGTATTACAGATCCTTGTTACTCTTATTTTAGGTTTTTCCATTACCCTGACCCTGTAGTTTTGTAGATTAGAAAATAAAAAAATTTAAAGACAAAAAAAAAAAGAATCTAGTAAAGGACTAGGGTAGGAATCACAGAGATTAATTCTAACAATGGCATTTAATATTATAGGCATAATCTCTAGCCATGGACTTGGCAATTTTATTCCCTTATTCTCATAATGCTTTTATATTTGACACACTATTTAATGCTGCAAGTGGATGGGTTCCCCCCCCCCCGCAGATTTAAACATGATGCAAAGCAACTGTTGGATACAAATAACAGTAGGAGACCTTACAATTTCACAGTTTCTAGCAATTTGTCGTTTTTTTGAAATTAAGATGTAACAGTTAATGTCCTTAATTAACTTTTTTGAAAGTGTGTGATGAACACCTGAATACACTAATCACACCAGTAACAGATTAGAGCCTACAGCTCTACTAAACAAAACTTCCACTGAACAGAGACTGTTTCACTTGTTGGATTTGGGACATACACTACAAAGATGCTGTACTAAAAAAAATCTAGAAGGACTGAATTCCAAAGTGCACTGCATATTCTTCAGAATCTTAGGCACTGCTTCTTTGCATTAATCTTCAGTGCAAGGGAAGCAAGCAAGCAGGATTTTGCAGACAGCTGTTTGATGAGTAGCCAATGTGTGGATTTTAATGAGTTGTGTCACATTAACAAACAAGCGAAAAAAAGTACTTACTATTTGGAGGTCATTGTCAGGGCTTCAAATTGTGCCTTTTCTTTGTTCAAGGAAAGAGCAATTCACAACTTTTGACAATTTGCCTCATTTTTCTGGCAGTTCTACTGAGGAATGATGAGATTCAATGCTTCTAGATGTATGCACACACCTACGTTTTCTCCTTATTATCCATGGAAACACCATAATAGGGTGTGTAAAAGTCAGCTCAAGTAACAGTAAGTCATGGAACCAAGATGTAGTCAAATGATATGTTTCATTGGACTAGCCAGTAGATTCAAGGTACACACATGTTTGCAAATCCCTTCCTTGTCATAGTGACTGAATTTAGAAATGACTAAAACTTCATTTTCTTGGAAAAGGCAATGTCTGGTGTACAAAGACGAAGAGAAGAAGCCCCTATATGGGGCAGCAAGAAGACAATTAGATAGGATAGTGAGGTCAGCACCTCCTCTCCTTTTTAATGTCATTCCTTGTTGGTCTCCGATTGCTATTCTCAGGGCAATTTCCCTCTTCTTCTCAGAAGTTCCACACGCAGTCTTGCCCTCTCTCTCAGCTAGAGATGTAGTTAGGAATCCATCTCTGTCTCTCCTCTTTCCTATCGAGTATGTTAATTTCGAAATAAACCTTTATCTACCCTTTAATCAGGCTGTGCACTGTTGCTGTGTACTCTGCCAAAACATTTTAAGGTCAAAGAACATATTTTCAGTGCTCAGATTAGATCTGAGGGCTACAACTGTGGTTTATGTGAACAACAGTGCTTCATGATGATCATAACAATAAAAGACTGTCTTCTAAAAATAAACATCGAAAAAGAACTGTAGCAGTAAATATTCTAGAGTAACAAAAAGAATTTTAGAATGTTTGATATTGTTGCTGAAGAGTATCCATGTTATGAAGGTACCAAGAATTCATTAACATAGGTATCAGATTTTATTCCCTGAAAAAACTAATATACAGCATTTCTCTCAGTCTTAAGACTGGTGGTGGTGGTGGTGGTGGAGGAGGAGGAGGAGGAGGAGAGAAAGCATCTGAGATCTTCCTGAAGTTCTCCTTCGTACTTTCCCTCCCAGTTTCAGGACATTGCAATATGTATAAATACATATTTATGCACAATGTATTAATGCTTATTTAGTAGCAATTGGCACTTTTTCTAGAACCATGAATATCTCAATTGGCAGATTTAATTTCTTCTTTTGAATGCAGTGTAGAATCATGCTGAAGTGCAACTGCTTCATGATCTCTTCATACATCAGCAAGTGGTGCTTTCCTGACATGTGTTGTAAGATACATTCAGTTGAAGAGGAAAGCAACCTTGACAGAGGAGCCTTTAAAATATTAATAGGGCTTATTAAGTGCCAACAATCATTTGTGATTGTAATTTTGTAAAAGATTTGTTTTTGAGGAGATAAAGTAAAATGGGGAAACATGTTTTACAATTATTGCCTTTATTATTATTGCCTAATCTTTGAAAGTGTGCAGAAATGCTAAATCTTTACTGCAGTACAATTTTCTCCTTTAAAACCATAGATAAACTGTTTTTATAAAAATGAAGCAAATTTGTATTGAAACAACAATGAGAATTACTCAGATCTGTTAAAGAAGTCAAACTTCCACATAGCTCTGACCATGCTAAATAGGAGATGGTATAGAAGAGTGGCTAAGAGAATGAGCTATAATCTAGGAAGCAGGGGTATGCATTTGGATATGGCCAAGCTGAAAATATACCCAAAAATTGTTGCTTCAGGCTATCTCAAGTATACCTGAAGTGACCCAAAACACTCCCAAAATTCCGTGAATAAAAGAAATTAATCTCCTGAAATGTCAGGAGTATTACAGGTTTTGGGGAGACCAGGAGTGTGTTGTAGGGAAGGAAGCTGCTGATACTGGGGAAAGGGCTCAGAAGGTGGGTTGGCTCCTGGAGTCCCAAGAGGCTTGGCTGGCCCATGAGAATCTCATGTGGATGGTAGACCACATAGTCATTCCTTTTTTCTTTTTTTGCTGTCAAGTCACAGCTGATTTATGGCAATCCTGCAGCCAAGTCTTGTGAGACTCCAGAAGCTGGACCATCTACAATTTTTCAGGAGTTGGGATGGGCTGTGCCACCACCAATGCCAGCAGAGGGGAGGGACTGGAGGAAGGGCTTCTGAAAAACAGCTCCAGAGTCACCAGCAGGGTGATACCAGCATGGTATATCTGGGCTACTTCAGTCCTCCCTTCCCTTTTATAACTAAAATGGACTTTGGAGAAGACCACTTCTACCTGACCCTCATAAACTGTTAGTTGGCATCACTCTTCTCCTTAAATTTTTCTATGGGGAATGGACCTTTAATATTTAAAGGGAAGAGAGCCCTAACAGCTGTTTTCTTGAGGGCAGCGGCTTCCTCTCTGTCCCTCCCTTCTTCTCTCCCTGCTCCTGCTGTCTCTGTGGGTAGGGGGTAACATTAAAAAAATGACCCAAAATTCCAGGTCCTAAGATAAAAATCCTAAAATGGATTCATGAATAATACCAGTTATCACAAAACATCAATATAACAATACCAGTACCCACCCCAAAATCTAGATCCAAAATTAATAGGAATTTTGGGGCGTACACATCGCTACTAAGAAGTTCCTAGCACAAATCTTACTCCTCCATGAGTTGCCTTTGACAAGCATCTCTCTCTTTCTCAGCCTCAGACACCCATCTACAATATGAAGATAATAATACTGGCTTACCTTACGGGCCATAGAAGGACTATAACAAGATAACAGAATTCTGAAAGTGCTATACAAATGCAAGTATACGAATACACACACACGAAAGTATTGTCAGTATTAACCAAGGCTGGTTACACACAGCGGTTTTGCTCAACTGTGGCCAACAAACAGGACAAAGAGCCCCCTTTTAAAGCCATCTATGTTTGTGGCCATCGTTGTGTCCACTAGCAGTGAATTCCAGAATGAGTTATTAGTTATTAATGGCTACTTGTAGTCTTCAGCTTCTGTTGTGGAAGACTGCCTTTTTAGTTGCAGTTACCTCCACTAGGAGGATGGGAGAGTTATCGGCACTGGAAGAACAATGTCCACTTGAAGATGAAACTCAGAAACAACTTTTGATAAGAAAGAAACGTCTGGCGCCAATGTGACCCCATTGTGACGGAAACTCAAACAAGGGGGCTGCAGAGACTGAACAAGAGAGAGATCTTGGAGTTGTAGTAGATAACTCACTGAAAATGTCAAGACAGTGTGTGACTGCAATAAAGAAGGCCAATGCTATGCTGGGGATTATTAGAAGGGTATTGAAAACAGATCACCCAATATCGTAATGCCCCTATATAAATCAATGGTGCGATCTCATTTGGAATACTGTGTGCAGTTCTGGTCACCACACCTTAATGCAGGAAAAGCCACACTGTCTCTTAGTGACCCCTTGGTGGCCCCGGCAACATTGGTTCTCCACTTTGTTCCACCTATCCAAGGCTCCTTCATTCATTTTCCTCCAGCTGCAGATCTCCTCCTCGCAGGGAGAGGGTAGATACGGCATCAAGATGTGCAGCGACTCAAGCTCACAGTTTGGAGGATCCTTTTCGAGCGTTCAGAGACAGATCATGTCCTCTTGAACTGTTGCAAACCGTCTACCCGGATTTCTTACACTGGAAAGTGGAAGAAATTCTTGTCTCACCTTGACACGTTGGGATTACCACCACCCCCATCTGACCTGATGGTAATCTTCGGGTTCTTATTATCTCGTCTGGACCTAGGCCTCAGCTGTGCCTCGTTGAAGGTCTATCTAGCCGCAATCTCGGCTAATCACCCGCCGATTGATGGTCATTCTGTTTTCTCCCACCCTCAGTCCAAGAAGTTTCTTTTGTTGGCCCTCCAGGACAATAGGTTGGCCACTATGTGAAACAGGATGCTGGGATAGATGGACCACTGGTCTGATCCAGCAGGGCTCTTCTTATGTTTGTATGGAAACACCACTAAGTAAACAAAAGGATACGGGAATGACATTTTGAAAGAACATAAAGGACTACTTTCATGACATTGTCAACTGAGTAGTTCATGGCCAGGGCAAGTAAAAATAGAATTTAATCTAGAGGAAAATGCAGGCTTTCAGTAATAACAGAAGAATGATCATTCTCTTTCAAGCATATTTTATACCGGCAGCTATAAACACTTAGAAATTAATATTTTCCAGAGAAAAATAGCTATTCCCCTTCCTCTTTTCCCAACTGACATTACAAATTAAGAGGGGAAATGCCACAGTATTATTTTAACACAACTGTGGGGAAAAAACTGTGATGTTTTTTCTTGATTACTGTAATGGATAAGAATTGTGATGAAATACTGGTTTGATAGGAAGGAGATCCAATTTCAGGCCTCATATAAGAACAGTTTGTTCCCAGTCACAATCAACTCATCAGGTTATGTTTCTTGAACGGTGAAATGAACTCAAGTTTCAAAGTCCATTGCACTTTAAATCCTGGATTCTCTAACGTCTGAACTAGGGCTAGTTATAAACATAAGGAATAGGGTCTGCCTCTACACAGCAAGTCAGTCTCTCTTTTAACAGCAGTTAGAGAGCTATCAATAGTTATTCAACTACCAAATATCTTGTGAAAAGTTAACATGAACAGCACAACATCATACCATAACATGCTGTTTCTAATACCAGCATGACCATCGGTCACCCACTGAATTCAATGGAATAATGTCCATTATAGGCTCTGATCATAAAGACACTTATTTGTAAGTAAATCTCATTTAATGTATCCCCATATGCTTACAATCGCTGTAGTCTTTGGTTTATAACTTCCAGATTCACATAGGAGACGATAGCACTTTTCTATCAATTAATCATATCTGTTTTTGGCTAAAGAAGACTTCACTGATTAAAACAGGTTGCTTACCTGTAACTGAGGATCTTCGAGTGGTCATCTGTGCATTCACTCCTCTGGGATATACAGTGCCTAGACTGTCTAGTAGCCTGAAACTCTAGCTCTTTTTCTGGTGAGCTAGGTTTAGTTTTTTGGGCTGAGAGAACTGTCACTGACAGTGAGTTGGTCCTCGAGCTGCTTCACCACTGCCTAGGCCATGGAACCCAACCTGCCCAGGTGCTGCCCGTCCTCATGCCGGGCATGGTGCAGCGTCTCCTGTGAGGAGCTCTGCCTTGGTCTCCTGTGAGGAGCTCTGCCTTGGCCTCCTGAGCCTCCTTGGCCTCCTCCTGTGCCTCTGCCCCACCACCACCTTGGCCCCCTACCTGCCCAAGGCTGTGCACATCCTCCACGCTGCCCTCCTCGACCCCTTCCCCAAGGCCAACCGCGCGGCCTGCGCTGTGGCTGCCCAAGCTGCCAAGGCCCGCCAGGTGCAGGAGGGGAGCCGGAGTGGGAACAGGAGGGACCCAGGCATCTAACAACAGCCCCGCCAGGTAAGCAACGTGGAGAGAGGAGGGCGGATGGACAGACTGGCTCAAGAGCACCCAGCTCCTTGCAACTGCCCTAGTAGCTAGGGTTGCCAGGTCCCCCCTGGCCCCGGAGGAGAATAGGGGGCTGTAGGTTCGGCCTTTTTCTAGGAAATTGATATGGTCTTTTGGTGCAAAAGCACATAGTTTTGTGTTAGCTGATTGCAGACAATAATATTTTTCTTAAGAGGCTCTCTTTCAGTTCCCCTCTGTCTAAAAACTTCTGCAATTATGACTGCGTTCATTTGTTTAGGCATATTCTGACTCAAGAGTTGGTTTCAGTAACGTCTTGCTGTTTCCTTGTGTTTCATATATATCATCTGCTTCCCCTCCTCTCATAGCTCCTTTGTCATTGCTTTAAAGCAGAAGGTCTATATACCAATCTTACCTATAACCAGCTTGAATAAAAGTTAACAGTCAATAAATACAAAATGTGCCGAACAAAGCTGGAGTCCAGTGGCACCTTTAAGACCAAGATTTATCCAGGTACAAGCTCTCCCTCCTCTGTGAGGGCAGATCTGCGTGTGTCCCCCCCCCAAAGCTAGCAATCCAAAACAGTCCAGTGGCACCTTTAAGACCAAGGTTTATTCAGGTACAAGCTCTCCCTCTTCTGTGAGGGCAGATCTGTGTGTTTCCCCCCTCCCCCCAAAGCTAGCAATCCAAAACAGTCCAGTGGCACCTTTAAGACCAAGGTTTATTCAGGTACAAGCTCTTCCTCCTCTGCGAGGGCATATCTGTGTGTTTCCCCCCCAAAGCTAACAATCCAAATGAGCCCAGTGGCACGTTTAAGACTCAAGGATCCCTGGCCAAACTGGCCTGGAGAAAATTGCTTCCTGGCCCCAAAGTGGTGATCAGCATTTCCTGGGCATGTAAGAAAAGGCCATGAGAATTAAGTACTGATGCAACCCTTCCTGCCCTCCTGCTCATGATCTGCCTTCATTCACAGAATCAGCATTGCTGTCAGATGGCCATCTAGCCTCTGTTTGAAAACCTCCAAAGAAGGAGAGCCCAACACCTCCCGAGGTAGCCTGTTCCACTGAGGAACCCTTCTAACTGTCAGGAAGTTCTTCCTAATGTTTAGCTGAGAAGTCTTTTGATTTAATTCCAACCCATTGGTTCTGGTCTGACCTTCTGAGGCAACAGAAAATAACTCTGCACCATCCTCTATCTGACAACTCTTCAAGTACTTGAAGATGATTATCATATCACCCCTCAATCATCTCCTCTTCAACCTTTCCTCATAGGACTTGGTCCCTGGATCCCTCACTATCTTCGTTGCTCTCCTCTGGACACATTCCAGCTTGTCTATATCATTCCAGCTTATCTATATCCTTCTTAAATTGTGGTGCCTAAAACTGAACACAATACTCTAGGTGAGGTCTAACCAGAGCAAAGTAAAGTGATACCATCACTTTGTGTGATCTGGACACTATACTTCTGTTGATACAGCCCAAAATTGCATTTGCTTTTTTAGCTACTGCATCAAGAGCCATCAGTTCTCAAAGACAATCTTAAACCACATTGACCTATAAGAGTCAGGAGTGCCAGGTAGCCCTTGCTGCTCAAGTATGACTTGATGAACAGCCTAAATGCTTGTAAACAAGCTTTGCCTCAAGGGAAGGTTGGCCAAGTTCTTCTGAACAGAGACCTACACCGGCCACACAGGAGGGATGTTTAATAATTTTCTCAGAAAGTATAAAAGAAGATGGTCAATATTTTCATTTACCAAAACAATCCTTATGGCTACTTCGTAAAGGATAAAGGAATGACTTTTAGGTTAAAGACTTGAACAGCACCTGGAACATAGTTCCCACCACCATTTCGAAAAAAGTTTAGTATGCTGTCAGCACAGGTTTTTGCTCTTCTCCTTATCAGTGACTGATGAAGCCCTCATTTTAGGTTAGATGTGAAAAGGATACCCAAATATGAAAACGCCTTCACTTGCTGAATTTCTTCCCTATTCAGAACACTGAAGGATTCATTTTCTTTTCTTGTGGAGAAAACAACTACTTTAGTTTTCTGGTAGTTTATTTTCAGGCCTTCCTTAATATAATATTCCGAGATGATTTTTAATGATCTCTGCAGATGAACTCTTGTCCGAAAGAGCAGAACAGTGTCATCAGCTTAAAGTAGAATTGGAATATTGCAATTGGCCAAATGGAGTGGACAAAGCTCAGTAAAGCAAGTCAAGAGATCATTCATATATAGGTTGAACAAAAAAAGGGCCAAAAGGCATCTCTTCCTAACCCCTTTATCAAGGTTAAATGGCTCAGTCAGCTGGCCACCATAGCCACAGCGGACCTGAGCTGTAAGATCCGGAAGAAGAAGAAGAAGAAGAAGAAGAAGAAGAAGAAGAAGAAGAAGAAGAGGAGGAGGAGGAGGAGGAGGAGGAGGAGATTACATTTATAACCCACCCTTCACTCAGAGTCTCAGAGCGGCTTACAAATTCCTTTCCCTTTCCCTCCCCCTCCCCATAACAGACACCCTGTGAGGTAGGTGGAGCTGAGTGAGCTCTTTCCAGAACTGTCCTTTACAGAACAGCTCTGACAGAACTATGGCTTGACCAAGGTCATCCAGCAGCTGCAAGTGGAGGAGTGGGGAATCAAACCCAGTTCTCCCAGTCCATGCACTTAACCACTACACCAAACTGCATTAGCCATAACAGCCTTTTATCAATTGTGGTATGTCACAGCTTTTCCCAGAGTCTTGTTCTAGGGATGATATCAAAAGCCCCTTTCAGATCAATAAATACTACGTAAAATGTGTAATTTGGGAAATTGGTGTATTTTTCTAGCAGATGATATAGAACTAGGCAATGGTCAAAGGCTGAACTACCCCTCCTGAACCCTATCTGCTCCTGGCCCAGAATATTAGCCTGTTCAAGTCAATCAGCTAAGGCATCTAGCAAATATGTACAGTATAATTTGCCCAAGCAAGATAATAAACAGAATGGCTGATAGCAGCTTGGCTCCTATCACTGACCCTTCTTGAACATCGGAGCTATTATTGTGTGTCTCTGAAATTTTGGGATGACCCCAGACATGTTTATTTGTGAAAACAGCAGAGCTAGGATCTCTGCCCACCAAGGGATTTGATTTGAATAATTTTTTTTAGGATAAGGTCTTCTCCAGGGGCCTTCCCTGAGTGGAGGCAGTGGATCAAGCCTTTAACTTGAGAAGTGATCACCTTGGGCCAGTCAGGAAGAGGGCCATTGGGTTCAAGTATCTCAGAAGTGGAAAGTTCACTGGGGCCCCTGCCACACGGGCAGGAAACTGCAGAGAAGTGTGGCTGTTTGCCCCGGAGCAAACTAACATGCAGTAAAGCGATCAGACCTACTGTGGAGGTTCTGTGGAGGTACTGTGGAGGTTCCATGGCAAGGGAGAGGTGCCGATCACAACACACGCCTGCGCGCAATGAAGAAGCGCGCGGCGCGGCAAACTGGTGTTCTTTTTTTGTGTACACTACGAATGCGCATGCTCCGTTGGGTGCGTGTGCGCATCCACGGAGACGTGGGGGGAAAAAAACCCTTTTCCGCAAGGGGACATGGGCGGGCGCCGGATACCACCGGAAACGCGATCAGACGCCCGCCCTTGCCCCGCAGTTTCTGGAAACTAGTACCTCCAAGGTACTAGTTTTTTGCTGCGCTTTTTCGGCAGGAAGCCTCAGTTGTGCCACAGAAGCGCTACGCTTCCCAGATGTGCTGGTGAGATCGCGACCGGAAACTCCGCTTGTCTTCCGTATCTCTTGCGTGGCTAATGTTGCGTGTGACCGCAGCCTCAGAGTAGCAAATACGTTTTTAAAATATAACTCCCAAACAGAAGGGAATACTGCCATATGCTAGTTCCCATATTAATAATTGCCTAAAATGCCAAGTTGTCATTAGTTTTTACAGCCAAAATTAAATGTCCCCAGTTCCTACGTAAGTTCTCCTTCTTCTTATGCTTTACTAGATCTCTATAGTATCTCTTAAAAGACAAGAATTCCCTCAGAACAAGTACAGTATTACTGGTCTTTAATTCCATATGTTTTCACTGTAGTTCTCTTTTGATAAGTCCACACTCTTTATCAAAACATGTACCAGAATTCTTGGGGCTCAGGGACCTCACAAAAGGAGCACTATCAGGCATAATTTTAGAGTACAAGGGCTTGAAGAGGGACAATATAGCCTGTACAAGATGGCGAGATAGCTCCTAGCTACATCACACACAAGTAATGATCTCCTTAAAGATAACACTTCTGGGGAGACCATCATATCTTGGGCCAAGGGAGCAGCATTGTCATTCCAATGGATACAACATAGGGAGCTTTGATACTGGGATGTACATTCTTGCCTGGTTACAGAGAGTTTGGCATAAGGTATATTCATGTGCTAAACAACAGGGAGAGGATCATTGCCCTAAAAGGTTGAAACTCCCAGGAAGCTGGTCATTGATCTGAGATCAGAAGAAACAATGAAATAATCTATGACACTAGCTCCCTTGAAGCCCATAATCCCTGCCTGGATTGATTGTCTGGTGGCCATTCAAAATTACTAAATTCCTTTGGATAGCAAAAGTAGCCAACCTCAAACTGTTGGCATGTATTATGACATCTTTCAAAGACCAGCAAAACCACCAGGGACTATGGAAATTTTCATTGTTAGGATCATACAGTTTTTTGATTATATGATCATTGTCAGCCCCTATTCTTGCATTCAAATCACCCACTAGGAGGAATGAGCTGTTTGGGAAGCTGCTTTTAGTTTTATTGAATATTTCATCCAGCAAGGCCCAGTTATCATTCAATTCATGTGAAATTGCAGGTGGCATATATACTATGAATAAAATTATAGAATGGAGCCACAGTGTTAGCTTAACTACTAAAACAAAATTCTGTGCCATAATCATTTCAGCATCAGGGATGTGGAATGCCGTAGGGATTAGACACACCTGGCCATTCTCAAGGATGCACTCTGAAAGAAAGCTAAATAGCCAGGATAATATATGATATAGAAAGCAGATAAAAATGTCCTGGTGTCCAGCTCTGACCTGGATAGCCCAGGCAAGCCTGATCTCATCAGTTCTCAGAAGCTAAGTAGGGCCAACCTTGGCAAGTACTTGGATGGGAGACCTCCAAGGAATACCAGGGCTGGGACGCAGAGGCAGGCAACAGCAAGCCACCTCTCTCAAATGTCCAAGCCCCACTAGGGGTAGCTAGAAGTCAACCATGACTTCCAGGCAAACACACACACACACAATACACAAAAAAAGAATGTCTTGGTGTCCTCACAGGAAACCTTGGAAGACCAGCCTGCCACATTCCAGCTTAACATTATTGTGGAAGGAGATAGCCAAGCAGAGGGCTTGGTAATCTAGTCAACAATGGGTTAACGGAGTGAATTATGATGGTGGGTTCCAGGGGAACAGGGTAAGTTCCCACTGTCTTTCCAGACAAGGTACATGTGGGGGTATTTCACAGGAGGAAATTTTAGCTGGGCAGGAATTAGTCTCCCTAATAGGGTTAGGTTAGGGCTGGGTTTCCTATTTTAACAAATCATTGTTAGTATTCTTCTCAACAGAAATGAGGCATCACTGGTCTGTCAACGATGTTAATCTGTTCCATTTTTTGCAAGACAAAAAAAGACTGCATTAGGCTGTGGCCTGCCTTATCCAAGGGCTCACCCTCAAGACAAAAAAAGACTGCATTAGGCTGTAGCCTGCCTTATCCATTTAATAAGTTTGAAAACGTGGAAGAGTTTGTTAGGGTCACAGGCAGTTCCTTATTATTCATGTCTAAATCCCTAGCTGTTGGGATCAAGTTTGGACATGAATCATTTTTTACTGAGGAAAGATTAATTAAAGGTCATGTATGATGCCTAGGAGTGATTTTATTTCCCTTTGTTGGTTGTAGAACATTTGCTGCAGGTTTCGTAAAGTAGGGTTTCATGGGGAAAAATGGTGTTGGTGCAGGAGAACAGAAACATCTTTAAGGAATAATTCCATGTGAAGCAAACCACCGCTGTTTATTTCTAATCAATGCAGGAAAACAGAGGGAATAGAATGTAAGCCAGTTTTCTCTAATAGGGCAAGGAAGTACCTCAAAAAAATTCAGATCGACATCTCTGGGACATCAATGAAGGAGATAAGCCTAATGCTCCTTAATGTGCCATTTCCCTGTCCAATCAATAATTCTCCCTTGAAAGGGGCGTATGGACAATGATATTTTACAAGGGTCTGGCATTAGAGAGGTTCCTGTAGGCTTCCTTTGTGGTATTTTGTAGCCTCTTTGTGAATTGTTTTGAGTACAGGAATGGGTTCCAGATAGAACCTGAGATACTAAGTATGACCCTCCAACTTGATAGAGAGGGCTTGGTACAAGGTATTAATTTTATCATCAATCTTTCCTAGGGTCTCAGCAATTAGAAAGGTCTGAGAGGCTAGAATCTGAAAGGTATCCTCAGAACATAAGTCCTTTTCTTCAGTGAGTAGGTCAGGAGAGGGCAACATGGAATTACGTATAGGCAGTACAGGATTGGGAGTAAGCAGTGGAGCTGAAGAATTGATGTGATACATTTGCCTCTAAGAAGAAAGAGTTTTCTTATAGAGGAGAAAAATGATTACTAGTTTTAATATTATAGTCAAAGAACGTATCCAGCTTAGTTTGTTGACTGAAAGTTTACAAGAGTCAGAGGGATGATTCATTTTCCTTGACATAATAAAACAAAGAGAGATCCAGCTACTGGTTAAAATAAAACTCGTTAATTGTAAGTTTTTAAAACTCTGTTAACTCTGGCAGGCAATTAAAAGTTGCTCTCCCTTACCCTCAACATCAGGAGAGAAGGAGAACTAAATTACAATAAGCACAGGAGGAGTTAAGTTACTTAATCACTAGCAGGAAGAGGCAGACAACTGGAAACCAAGTAGTTAACTGATAATTAAGATAATTGCCTAGCCGAATGTTGCTAATTAGTATGACCAGCACAAAACTGGTTAACTAATTTGATGAACAATAATTCTAAAACTTAAAATTTAATGCATGGAGCACACAGTTCATATAAAATACAAAAACACCTAAAAATGACAAACAACCTCCCCCACATAAACACAAATGAGCAAATATGTGTATATAAACTCAACAGGCATAAACCACACACTCAACACTCAAAAACACTTCAAAAACGCTTCTCTCACAGCCAAAACAGCACTATTAGTTCCTCAAAGGAGGAAAACAGTAGAGTATGAGAGAGATAAGGAATAATAAAGTAACAAAAGGAGAGCAGTCAGCGTGAGAAACCCTTTGAACTGTTTTTATACCCACTCCTACCACACCCATCACCCACAGGGGAAGGAAGGGAGACTTCAGCACTAGAACTACAAAACACACAAACTTTGAATAAAACTTTGTTGGTCTTAAAGGTGCCACTGGACTCAAACTTTCTTCTGCTGCTTCAGACCAACACAACTACCCACCTGAATCGATCTTCACTGAACCTACAAAACAGAGATAAAAGGAAAAAACAAGGCAGAATAAAAGCTCAATAAAATGGAGCAAAGGTGAAATACTAAAGCTTAGATTAAAGGAATTAAAATAAATAGATAACACAGATAAAAACTAAGATAGTAGAAGATAAAAAATAAAAGCCCTAGAGAGGGAGCACTGCCTCATAAAGTCCTGCGACAATGCTCCAGGATCGGCACTTCTTGCCTGTTAAAACCCTTGTTTCTCCCTCACCTCCTAAAACGGAGAAGGGAGGCAGTGAGAAGCAAAATAAATATAAAAGTATTGAAGCAAAAACAAAACAAAACTACTCCCTCTCAGCAGAGCATAGCCCACATCCCCGTCATACTCCCTCTCAGCAGAGCATAGCCCACAAATATCTAATCCCCCTGTCACAGCAATCAACCACCAGTACTATTAAAGCCATCTTGGTACTAAAACCAGGCCTGAAACTAGAAATGGATCATGGGCAGATGTGTCACCCAAGAAGCCCTGGAGCTGCTCCACCACAATACTGTATCACCTTCCCTTCAAAGGTAAATTGGAGGCTGGCCTATAATTGGCTACCTTCTCCCTAGCCAACGAAGGAACTTTTTGAGCAGAGGTCTAATAACTGCCTCCTTCAAAAGCCTAGGGAGAGCCCCCTCAATCAGGGAGGGACTGATGATTTTAACTGATGGCTCCAATACCTTTCCCCAGTAATATTTCAAAAGCCAGGATGGACGTGGGTCCAGAGCACAATTGGTGTCCTTCACACTTCCAAGGATCTTGTCAGCATCCATAGGCAGGATCAACCTGAAACTGTCCATAACATAAAGACAAGTGGGCGCTTCTGACACTTCAGGTACCTGATCAACACTTTCAACTTGGCCCCCAAGTCTGAAGGGATGAGAGAGATTTTGTCAGCAAAAAACTTTGCAAAAACATCACAGCTGGGATCCAAATATTCATTGTTGGCAGGATCAGACTTCACTGTTATCAAGTCACAAACGACTTTACACAACTGAGCTGGGTGAGATTCTGCTGATGCAATGGTGGCAGAGAGCAGTCTTTTTTGCATCTATTATTGCCACCACCACATAGACCTGCAAATGAGCTCTACAATGTGCTCTTTCTGATTCATCTCAGGTCTTCTGCCAGGGTTGCTCTAGTTTTCTTCCAGAATGCTTCATATTGCCCACTTCACTGGTAAACCAAGGAGCTGGGGCCCTCACAGAGTGTGAAAGAGGTCACCAAGGAGCAACCCTGTTTATGGCCCCATCATGCAGGTACAGGGATCAACTCTGCTTATGCAGTGACAAGGGCTTCCACAGAATCACCAGGGAGGCTCTCAAAAGCCCCCAGAGCCACCTAGAAACCAACAGGATTCATTAATCTCCAAAGGCGAACCATCCTAATTGGTCTACCACCCCTGCAGGAAGGAGGCATCAAGCTCAACCTTGCCTTCAGAAGATAGGGATCAGACCACAATATATGTGTTCCATCAATGAGAAGGGAAGGGGGGCATTTTTAAGCCGGCAAAGTGTAAGGTTTAAGCATCTCTTCTCCCTTGCCACTGGTTCTGATGAAATTTGAAACCACCACCATGGCTGTATTATAGCTAAAAATCCTCAGGGGACATGTTACAATACAATCCATATCATGCTTACTCAGAGTTACTGAGTTCAATGGGACTTACTCCGTAGGAAGGTTGTTAAGGATTGTAGCCTTAATATTTCCCTTGGTGCCATTTACATGCACAAGACCGGGGGGGGGGGGGGTCCTCCCAGGCTGGTGTTTGCAATGCCTGACAACAAATAAGTGTGCTTGCTCTCCCTGTGGTGAAAGAACCTGCTGAGTTTTCACTTTCCTGATGCTAATGACTCAGTTGCAGAATGACTGGTCAGGTTGCAGTGACTTCACCACTGACTATACATAAACCATGACTGGCTTTCAATTAACAATGGGGATTTGGATTGAAGAAATGGGGAAAGGCTAGCACTATGAATCACTAATACATATAACAAATCCCCACCTTTTTATTATATGCAAATTCAGTAACTCAGTAAGCACGTATGAAAAACAGCTTCTATGTTAATTTGTCATGCAACCAAAAGCAGTGACTCAGTCCTCTTCCAGCAAGAGACGCTGAACATATTTTGACAATGTACTAAACACTGTCAGTATATCTTTCTGTCTTTATGAGTGGGGAATGTATGATACCTACATACAGTGCTGGTTATTGGTAAAAGGTCTGTCGTTTCTCCTTTGAACTGTAGACGAAAAGAAAGATGCACACTCAAGCTCCTAGAAAGGGCTTGCAGAGGGATTTCTTTTCTTTGAACAACTGATCCTCATGGCACGGTTCCAAGAGCAGTTTGCCATGCAGCACTGGAAACTGTTGCTGTTTGGTACGAACAAGTGTACAGAGACTTGTGGGGGGTGGGTGCTTCCATCTTCACCAGAGCATGAGGGCTGGTGAGCAAAAACAGAGCAGCTGTCCAGCTTGATCTGAGGACTCAATTGTTGAAGCAGCAGGGCAGCTTACAATAAAGCTGCCTGGGTGCTTCCAGTTAAGAATGCTGAGATTTAATAAGGATATTTGGGATGGAAGGAGGAGGGTGGTGGTAAAGGAAGGTGAGGATCCTACTAGAGAAGGCAAAAGCAAACAAAAGAAGTTGGGTGAAATTAAATAGGAGGATACAGTAGAAGAAATGGTGTGATAACGAACAGCATACCAGAAGGAAATATAACACGTAAAAGAAGGAAGGGGTAGGACTGGAAAAGGAGAAAGAACAACAGCTAGATAATATGCTTGCAGGAAAATTAAAAATGCAAAGAGGACTCAAGTTGTTGTTTCTGGACAATGGACAATAACCAAAATAAACCACTCTTGTTAGGAGAACTTTCAGAAGGGAGAAGCTGAATTACTTTTAATATTCCTAATATTTATTACTTTTATTCATTGTTTCTTTTAGCATTCCAGACTGAAACCCTGAAAAACGGTATTGCACAACATAACATGATTGGTTAAATACTAGTTTACTTATCACCCATCTTTCTTGCTGTGACTCAAGACAGATCACAAAATTTAACATGAGGCAATTAGGAACAGTGCAAGACACATACAAAAACAGTGTGACTGGTTGGATCACAAAGTTAGACAACACAGCAATAAAATCAGTATAATGCATAAAATGTAAGAAATGCAAAAACTGAATTACAGAAATTAGAAAACAATGAAGTATAAACAAAAAATGCATGCAATAGACAGCTCTATGCACTTGTCCCTTTGTAAAAGTGTCCTGAAAAATAACATTTTACACATTCTGCAGCACAATAGAACAAAGTGGAACAGGGAATACTCAGGTATGTGGAATTCCAAAAACAACATCCGTCATAAAAATAATGAAGAGTCAATACAGATAAGTTGCAAAATTGTTTACTGTAGTAATTTCTGTAGAAAATTTTCTTCTATTATTCTGAAGACCTAGAGAGTCAACATGGAATGTTTCCTTCAGGAGTTGATAAGTAGTGATTGATAAGAATTGGGATTGCTACACGCTTAGATAAAGCAAATATTGTGAAATGAATTGTTCATTGCGCAGTATTCGTTAGCATGTGAGCGATAATAGAAGAAAATTTTCTACAGAAATTACTACAGTGAACAATTTTGCAACTTATTTTTATTGATGCTTCGTTATTTTTGTCACGGATGTTGTTTTTGGAATTCCACTTCCTCCCGTGATCTCTCATTTTTGGCTAATACTCAGGTATGGGCAGTTGCTGATCTTACCCATTTGCAGGATGGCATCTTCCACAAACTTTGCTCACATGAGCACAGAAGTCACAGTGGGACTTACTGGGAGAGACAATCCTTCAGGTATGTGGGTCTTAGGCCATGAAGGACTTTATAGGTGATAAGTCAGTACTCTGAATTGAACCCAGGAACTAATTGGTGATCAATGGAGCAACTGCAGAACAGGTCTAAAAAGCATATTCCACCTAGTTCCTGATAGTAAATTGAGCTGCAGTGTTCTATACCAGCTTGAGATGCTGAATTGTCTTCAAGGACAGACTCATGTAGGTTGCATTACAATAGTCTAGCCTCAGGGTTACTGTGGCTTTGATATATGTGGCCAGATCAGCTGAGTCAAAGAAGGGAGCCATCTTCAGAGTTCACTGAAGACAGCAGAAAGCCATTTTTTTCTGCTGAATTCACTTCTCCAGCACTAAGGCTGGGTCAAGTATAACTCCTGAATACTTAACTAAGTCTGCAAGGGTCAGCTGAACCATCAAATGTGGGAAGCAAAATGCTCTCCAAGACCTCAGCCTTCCAAAGCAGTACCACTTCTGTCTTGTCGGGATTCAGTTTCACCTTGTTCACCTTTAACCCTTTAACCATAGCAGTGAGGTGCTGGCTCAAAATCTCTACACCACCAGTGTGCAGTTTGGACAAAGAAATATAGTGCTGGTGGGTGTTGTCACCTAGATGGCACCCAACTCCAGAACCATGAATGATTTCTCCTAAGGGTTTTATAGAGAGATTAAACAACATGAGCCTTCATTTGAAACCCTTGCGCAAAACATTCTTCATTATTATTTTGTTGCTGTAGTAGTAGTAGTAGTAGTAGTAGTAGTAGTAGTAGTAGAGGAAGAGATTGGATTTATATCCCACCCTTCACTCGGAGTCTCAGAGCGGCTTACAAATTCCTTTCCCTTCCCCTCCCACAACAGACACCCTGTGAGGTAGGTGGGGCTGAGAGAGCTCTTTTCAGAACTGTCCTTGAGAGAACAGCTCTGATAGAACTATGGCTTGCCCAAGGTCATCCAGCAGCTGCATGTGGAGGAGTGGGGAATCAAACCCAGTTCTCCCAGATTAGAGTCCACACACTTAACCACTGCACCAAATTGGCTCTTTTAAACAACTGAGGAAAGGTGCCCTGAGCCAGTGATTGAGTTATGATGGACATTAGGAGCTTATTGATGGGCAGGGATGTAGAGCAGGGATGTAGAGAACAAGGGGGCCTTCCCAGATTCTAAGATTCTTTCAACATTCATCATGGTAACTGTCATAATGATCCATAAATGGACAATTAGCTCCAACTTTTCCATCAGTGCCTCTCAAAGACATCTCCCTGCCCTCTTCAAGTTACAAAGCTCTGTAGTAAACCAAGAGTCCACTTGAGGGTGGTAAAAGACAAAGGGTGGGGGGACTCTATCAATAGCTTCCAGGAACTTTGCATTCCAGATTCCCACTGCAGCCTCAACAGATCTATCATCTGGGATCCTAAAATCCCCCATAGCATTCTGAAATCCAGAAGGATCCATATATCTCCTTGGGCACACCATTTTAACTAGGTTCCTGCCTGAGAAGAGGGCTGGTACCACATTTACCTGTGCCTTGAAGACGTGGTGGTTAGACAACCAAATTCAGCTCCAGATTCCAAATTAGACCTTCCCCAAAGGCTCAGTGCAAAAAAATAAGTTCACAGTATGTCCTTTTTCATGTGTTTAGCCAGTCGCAACCTGACTGAGACCTACAATGGAAAAGGAGTCTACGAAATCTTGGGCTGGACCAGACAGTGTGCCCTTAGCATGAATGTTGAAGTCCTCCAGAACTATCAGACAGGGGGGACCCTGCTCTGCCAGAGGCAGTGGTGTTTTTTTTTTAGATATTTGGAAAATCAGTGTCCTTACAGAGGCAAGATATTTTCAAATACAAAAGTTGATTTAATAAAAGCAACCAAAGACAGTACAACTATATAGGAGGTATCTTAAATCACAATTGGAATGACACCTTCTTACAGAGAGAAATTTATTTCCTCTGGAACCCACTCAGGCAACCCAGCCTGGCATGATACTAGCAGCCATGAAAAGGACAGGATAAACCTAGATGTGGTAGGACACACACTTCTAAGCAGCTTGTCCATTTCAGACCTCATCAACTGAAAGTCATTCATATAACTAGGACCACACTGTACTCCAGTAGCGTCCTGAGACTAAACTGATCCAATTATAGTGTCTAAGCTGTGGTGGAAGAGAGCAATTTTATCTGAGAAATTTACTGCAAAGGAGTCACAATGGGCTTGTATATTTTCCAGGTTAATACCCTTTCAGGCATGGGATAAGAGCCCCTTCACAACCCAGAAAAGTTTCACCAGATGGCATTGTGCAGACACAATGGTGGCAGAGAAGTGAGCCTGTGTCACTGTCATCATTGCCACAGAGTAGGCACGATAATGTGCTCTCTGTGTTTTGTGGCACGCTTCAAGTTTTCCTCAGTAAATCAAGTGGCATTCTGGACTCCATGGAAGGAGAGCAGGCATTTAGGGGCAATTGAGATGGCAATCTTGGCATCTCTGCATTCCTCTGCATTCCACAGGTCAACCAGGGCTGCAAAAGAAGTGCAAATCTTGCTGACTGGAAAATCTCCAAGAGCCCTCAGGAAACCCTCTGGATCTATAAGCCTCCTGGGGTGGACCATCCTCCCACATCTGTGGAGGTTCCAATTATCCCTGGGTCTAAATCTCAGCAAGATAATGGTTGTCCATAAAAAGGGGGGAATGGAAAATTCCCCTATCACCAAACCATGCACCCTGTCCCCAAAGAACACCAAATTGAGTGTATGACCCTTCATGTGTGTAGGTACCAGAATGTTCTGGGAAAGCCCTATGGTTGTCAGTGTCAAGTCTGAAATCATGTCTATCTGCTCAAGCAGGGAGACAGTGGGGTGGGCAGTGCATCAACAGAATCCTTATTCTGTCCCAGCATCAGATATATACACTTAAAGTTGGCACTCTGGCTAACAAAACATCTGGTAAGTGCCACAGAGACTACAACCACACAGATACCCGTCTACCAAGCGGAGGCTGATGCTGTACAAGAAAATCTGGGAGGGCACAGCTGGGAGAGACCAATTCCTCTCTCTTCACCCACCCAAATGTCTGTGATACATGCCAGGTTGGACTCATCACCCAGTAGTAAGTCCTGGATGAGGGATGCTTTGTTTTGGACTGACCTGGCATTCAGCCACAGCACTTTTAGTGTGATCTTTTTATCATGCCTTTCCATCCAATTTAGGATCCTCAAAGTGGTGAATGATCAAAAACATTAAAATGAGCCTTCATATGCATACATTCATGAATGTATATGTATTATACATAACAATTAAAAACAACATTAACAAAACACAGATGTCAATTTTGGATCATGACTCATTTTGTTTATACAGTCAGTTAAAATATCCTTTCTATGTAGACATATTTCAGCTCCCACTAGATATTGGGCAAAATGACAAAAGATGCTATTATTATCAAATCAATAAAAGTAATGAAACAAGATAAGTAACCTTCCGTAGCCTCATCGATCCATATAATCCTTCATTCCCTATTCTCACAGTGCAGTTAAACTGTCAGCCTCTCTCTAGTACTGGAAAAGATAACACAATCAATCTTTTAATTTTTTAAAAGTGGGTTGCAATCATAAGCCGGATCAACAGCCCTCGGCCCTTGCGGCCGTTGAGCTGGAGGAACAAATTTGCCGCCCAGATGAGAGAGGCAGGCAGCCAGTTTGGGCGCCAAGAAGCCCATACGGGTATTTGGGGAGGAGGAGCCAGAGGATTTATAAGTCTGGGCCCTCCCCTTCTCAGGCAGCAGTTGCGCCGAGTCGTTGACCAGGGAGGAGCTCTGTCGGGCGGTGTCGTTGCGGCCGGGAGTGGCGGTGCACATCACAGGAGCGGCTGACTGGTCAGCATCGGGGGCATGCCTAGCAGCAGCAGCACAGTGGTGGGACAGCGACTGCAGCAAGCGCAGCAGCCAAGGACGCAGAGGGAGCGCATCGGGACGGCGAGGCTGCTGGAGTTGGCGGCGTGGGCCAGTCGGGGCCTATTGGCAGTTTAGGCAGAGCGGTGGCAGGCCTGTCTGTACAGGCACCCCGCCTTCTGTGGGGCCCAGTTTGGTGGCGCAGAGGAGAAAGCCCCTAAGGGATAGCGGTCCCAGGCGGGTGGTAGCAGGCTTTGTTGGGCTAGGCCATTTGCTGGGTCTACCGCCAGCTCAACTCTTCTCGGCAGGGTCGGGCCTCTGCCCTTTGCTGGGGACACACTGGTCTTGGTGACTGGGGATCCCTGCTGTGGGGAAAATTTTTCCTTGCCTCTGCAGCCTTCCCCCCCTCTTTGTGGAGAAGTTGTTCTGGGTCGTTCGTGGGAGCCTCTAATAGCCTGCAGGCCGAGCCTGTAGATGTTGCGTATTAGTCACCGAGTGGTGGCCATTTTGGGTGTAGTTTGGTGGCCAGAACAGGGGACACTTTTTGTTTGCCCTGGTGGCAAAAACATCTATCTGGGGGAACCCCCACTTGCGGAAGAGTGGGAGAAGGTAAGTTGGATTCATTTCCCACTCGTGCAAATGGAGTCCTGTCCGACTCAGTTGGTCTGCCTGCACGTTCATGTGCCCCGAGATGTGTGTGGCGACTAGGGAGATGCTGTGGGCGATGCAGAAGGCCCACAACTGAATGGTGAGCTCGCAGAGACGTTGACAGACAGTGCCCCCTTGCTTGTTTATGTAGTTGAGGGCAGTAGTATTGTCCGTGAGGACTGTGACGCACCTCCCCCAGATCAGGGGCAGGAAACTGGTTATGGCAAACTGTATTGCAAGCAGTTCCAGAAAATTGATGTGACGGTTTCGTTTTTGTGTGTCCCATCTGCCTCCGACACAAAGTCCTATCATGTGAGTGTCCCAACCGGAGAGAGAGGCATCTGTTGTCAGAGTGATCTCCGGTGATGGAGGATAGAAGGGTGCTCCCTGGAAAAGGTTGGGAGGGGTAGTCCACCAAAGCAGAGAGTCCTGTACCCTGACTGGTGGGGATAGGTGTGTGATGCCAATACAGTCGTAGGAATGGGAGGCACCTTAGGGGCATTACCCGTTGCAGAACCCATGATCTTTCCAGACTTTGCCACCTTCAGGAGCTTAGAGGAACCCTTCTTGACGGACTTGTGATCTTTACCCGATTTTTCTTTCTTCTTTTTTACGGGAGTGGATGCCAAAGACTGAGCCGTTGTTGCTGGACGCTTCGATGTCGACTGAACGATGTCGGATGAAGACTTCAATGCCGGAGCCGTCAATGTTGATGGTCTCATTGGTACTTCTGGGTCCATGACTGAAGTGGGGTTTAGAGCCGATTCTAGTAACGCTACTCAGAGACGCGTCGCTCGATTCTTCCTAGTTTGATTGGAAAACCTGGCACAATGCTGGCAGGACTCTGGTCGGTGCGTCTCACCAAGAGAAAAAATACAAAGGATGTGGCCGTCCGGCAGAGTGAGCTTACTGCCGCACCCAGTACAAAGCTTAAAAAGGCCCCACCTTTTCTCCATAAAATAAACTAGATTGAGAAGAAAAAGAGGTGGGGGGGAGGCCAAAGGCCAAACTGAGGTAAAACAAACTCCCCCCTCAAACTTAAATAATGTTTTGTTTTTTTAATGAAAAAAACGAAGAAGCGAAGGAAAAGGAGAAAAAACGAAGAGAAATCCGAAGAGCCTCTGAGGAAAAATAGTTACCAATCTCACCGACCAAGGAAAGGTGTTTCCAGCGTGGCGGAAAGAAAGGAACTGGTGGAATGTCCGCGCTCACCCCTCTGGGCATGCGTGGTTGGGGTTCCTGCACATGCCTGAGGTCTGGGTGCGAAAATCTGTTAGAGCTTGCTACAATACCGATCGATCCAGTGCAGGCGCACTGAATCCCATGGGTGTGAAGCACAGAGACCACGTTGAAGATTATGTCGATGCTCAGTACGTTCAGAGTGACATAGCCGATCATAGTGGTGCCGCTGAGGAGTAGGAGACCTCGGATAATAATAAGGATAATACGCAGGCCGACCTCGTTCATCAGGAGACCAGTATTGGTCGTCAGAAGGTGATCCCAAGGGGGAAGGCGATGGACAACAAATGAGATGCTTTCAATCGTATCGAGAACGAGATCGAGAACGGCAGCCATCAGAATGCTCCCTGCCCTCCAAATCGTGGATTGGGGTACGGGAGTGTGGAGATGGAGATCGAGAGTCCTGGTGATCTCATGGGCTGACCCAGCGAAATAAGGCCAGATGCTGAAGAGAGAGTAGGCGGTGGTGTCGGAGACCGCAAAGTGGACTTGTGGGACACAACAGCCATAGCAGGAGTCGATATCGTTAAACCAGTGATGATGACCGGGTCGACAGCCGAAGTCGAAGTCAAGGGCTTCACTTTCGATTTCGACGGAGCCTTATCCTCAAGTCGTTTAGGTTTGAGCTTTGGTGCATTCGGAGCCCCATCTGATCTTTGAGGGACAGAAGAGTGAGAAGCGGCCAAAGACATCGTAGGGCACAAAGCTTCCTCTAAAAGCACAGCCCTAAGCTGAGCCTCCCTATTACGTCTAGCTTGCCTAGTAAAACTAGCACAATGGATGCAGCTATCGACCCTATGGGATTCCCCCAGACAAAGAAGGCAAAAATTGTGACTGTTGTTCGAAGGGATTTTAGCTGGGCAATGATGACACACTTTAAAAAACTTTGTTTTGCCCATACAACTCTTCTCCCCACCCACCAAATAGGAGGTGGGGAGGAAGAAAGAAAGAAAGTGAAGAAAAAAGGTCTGTTTTTGTTTTTAGAAATAGAGGAGAAAGAAGTGAAGCGAAGAAAGAAAGATCGAAAAAGGCAGACGAACAAATATACTCAGCTGAGGCAAAATACGAAGCAACAGGAACGAGGTGTGAACACACAGGTGGTCGAAGAAGAGCTGAGTGGGAGGTGGCTCTCTCCCCCGCTCCAGGCATGCGCAGTACGTGCCTGCTCCCCAGGGCGGGAAGAGAGCCCACCAAAAGCTTTCTGAGGCAAAGCTCTAGAAGTTTCTCTGGTCGAGGTCATGCGCAGGCGCCCAACCCATGTGTGGAACTGCACAGAGACCACAACAATGATATTTAGGTTACTGGCAGAAAGTTAAAGGCCAGGACCTCAAAGGTAGCATTCTTATAAGTGCTGCCAGTTCCATGCGCAGGGCCCCTAGATAGATGCAGATCAGGGCTCTCAATTCGTGGATGAAAAAGGGGTGCCAGGAGAAAGGATTTAGATTTGTTAGGCACTGGCGAACTTTCTGGGACAAACCGAACCTGTACAAAAGAGATGGGCTTCACTTGAATCAAAAGGGTACCAGGCTAGTGGCCAATGCTATAAGTCTCTGAGCCAAGATGGGGGAGCTGGAGTGCTTGGTGTTCAATGACAATTTAGCTATAGTAGGTAACTCATAAACATGGCAGAATGGGGAAAATCTGTGAGATATAGTCATTCCTGGGTATAAGCTCTATAAATAGGGCAGGGAGGGACAGGTTGTTGTTGGTGTTGCATTGAACATCAAAGAAGGCATGCAATCAAACCATCAGGGGAATTAAGTCCCCAACAGAAGTGATATGGGTGGAAATACTGGGCCCCAAGCGTTACCTAAAAGTGAGGGTGTACTATCACCCACCTGATCAAACCCTTGAGGCTGATCTTGAAATAGAGAAGGAAATAATGGAGGTGACTAACACAGACAATGATATTATACTGGGACACATCAACTACCCTCACATTGACTGGGTAAACATGTGCTTGAGATGCTGTAGAAATGAGATTCCTAGACATCATAAATGACTGAGCACTGGAAAAGCTGTTCACAGAGCCAATCAGAGGGGTAGTGGTCTTGGACTTGGTTCTGAGCGGGTCTCAAGACGTGGTGACGGATGTAGAGGTTGTTACACCCATTGGGAACAGTGAACACAATGATATTAAGTGCAGCATTCAGGTCAATGGAAGGTTACCTCTAAAGTCCAAAATGGTAACATTTGATTTCAAAAGAGGGAACTTTACAAAATTGAGGGGAATGGTAAAAAGGAAGCTGAACGGGAAACACAAGACGGTCAGATCTCTATTTTATTTATTTATTTATTTTATTCAATTTATACCCCGCCCTCCCCGCAATGCGGCCTCAGGGCGGCTTACATGGAGGCAAACGCCAATACAAAACATATTTAAAACCATTTAAAATCACAAATATACAAAAACATTTTAAACAAATTATAGACTAAAGTGCTCTAGGTGTTCAACATGGTATTTCAAAGATGGCGTGTTTCAACTATTCAGCATCATCTGCTCCAGGGAACACTAGTGTTTCCTCCTCCAGGGCCAGGTAAAGATGGAGTAATTGTGATGGTAGTGGAAGCTAGAGGAAGCTATTTAAAACCACACTAATTGAAGCCAAAATAGAATGCATTCCACAGGTTAGGAAAGGCACTGCCAAGTCTAAAAGAAGGCTTGCATGGTTAAAAACTGAACTTCCATGACAAATAGGTGGTCTGGGCCAAACTGGATTGTCCTATGTCCAAAAGGGATTAAGTCTGCCAGGATGGTTCAGTGTGGAATGAAAGTGAATCGGTCATTCTAATGTAAACCTCCAGGGATCCAAGATACCAGACATCCTTGGTGCTGCAAGTAAGTTGTTAGGGTTTCTGTCACAATTTCCTAATGCCATATTAAAGGAAATACTCCTTTTAAAAGGAAATACTCCTCAAGTTCGGCTGTGGGTTCTTCAAGTACAGTTAAATTAATAAGATGGAGAGGTCAGATTCTGTTATTAAAAATATAGGCCATTGCAAACAAAACAAAACAAAAATAAATGCAATCAATTCAGAAAGGTTATTAAAAACATCTCCAGTCAATTTAATATAATAACCTATTTCATTCCTGACCATGACAACAACCTATCATATTTGTTTCTAACAATTTCTGGAAGAGTTTCACCACAGCACCTCACCAAAGGGCGACTGAGTCTTACCTCAAGTAGCAAACTTTTGTTTTTAGCCTTCAAAGCCAGCAGCCCAATAAAAAAAACCCTTTTTCAGACAAAACAGAACTGAATTATTCATTAGCAAATGTATTTGCCTAGTTTGCTGAGGGAAATAAAATCCTGTTACAGTTGTATACACCCTTATAGTGCATTGTGGGGTAGCTGACTCTAGATGGCACACCAAGGAAGCTCAAACACAATCTAATAGAAAAGCAAAGGAAAACATTCTAGAACATTTATTTTATGCTATCTAGAGAAATTGGCATTTGTTTTACCCGATTCTCCCCCCCCCCCAGAATGAGAAGGAACAGAATCTTTCTTTTTTCCCATTGTTGTCTGTTATTTTGTTGTTGTTGTTGTTGAATTTCCAGTGTCTTTGCTGGTTCAACATGAGAGTAGGGTACTCTCTCCTGGTAAAATAATTTTTTTAATTGTTTCCTATGTCCTGAAGAAAGGAATGTTGCACTTCTTTTGTGTTATGATGGATAGCATTTGCTTCAAGTTAGTTTACATTCACACCCTAGGTTTCCTGTCTCATTGCCAATGCTGATTTCTCCATGCCTACTACCTCTCTGCATATCACACCCAATCCAATCACACCTTCCATTGTCATTTGTCTGCTAATGTTATTTGGCATCTGAAATCACTCCACTTTCCAATATATAGGACAGATGGACTCACATTCTAGCTGTATCTGAAGAAGTAAGCAGTGACACAAATTTTGTTAGTCTTTGCTACTTGACTCTTATTACTCTTTTCTACTGAGACACTAATAGTAAGTATCAATTCAAAAATCTTGATTCCCCCCTCCTTTGTGCCCTTTACAATTAGATGCAGACAAAATAGAAGAGGGGTGTTAACATCCCTGGGAACATACATGAGCACCTTGAACCTCTTCAAAATTATTTCAGAGAAAGAATAAGACAGGACATGTGCATAATATTGCTCATGAAATGGAACTGCCTCCAGAAATCATGTCATGACACCCAGTATCTTGGCAATCATTAGAAGCTCCCTGCATTCTTCCAAGAGGAATATATATTTCAATGAATGCTAAATACCTCTCTGAAATATGTCAGAAAGACTCTTTAAATGTTATCATAACTATATTAGAGCCATTTTTCTGTAAGCAGCTCCCATGTAACCATGTTAATATTTAAATGAACCTGCCACATGGGTCTGGCCAATCACATGGGTCTTTTCCCTGGATCCCTCTCCATGCAATCAACTCCCACCCATATGCTTGTGTCATTTATCTCAGCTGTGTGGCAGGCACAGAATGATGTGTAATGGGCCTCAGACAGTATAATGGTTAAAGGGAATTTTCAGAAAGTTAATACAAAAACCAGTTCTGGAGATACTGTGGTGTTCTGATCACTGGGAGCTTACAGGAATGGATATTCCTTGATGAGCTTGTTTCTAAAGTGCAGGTAGCAATGAAGGCAGGTTCAGTGCCAAAACCAGTTAGGAAACCAGACTGATAGATATTGAAATAATCCATTTTATCTAATAAATCTTGAAGTTGAGAATGGCCAAGAATGGCGATTGGCCTAAAATAATTAAGACTGCTAACACTGATAGCATTTTTCCAAAAATGACCGTACCTCAGCTACCAGTCTAAACTTTACCAAGAAATGATCAGACCATGACAACATTGAAAATTCCTTCGTTTTCAGCTCAATCAATGATCTGTTTAGAATAGAATACCAAGTCTGGAACATGTTCTGCTGATGAATGTGCCATTTAAAAAAAGTTCCTCCCCTCATTTTAAACGCAAAATAAAAAAATAAAAAATGAATGTGTCAGGATATATATGAGACAGAACCATGTTTGTCATAGCAGCTGTGAAATCCTGACATGTACCAGACAAGCAAGTTTCAGCACAAACATTAGAATGTTGGAGTCAGTGAGTATAACAAATGTAGGGGCCTTCAGCAGTTTATCTGAGACTTCTCTGCCAGCTCAGACAGAAGAAATTCTGGCAATCGAGTGGACACTACATCAGTAGAATCCCCTAATCAGAAACAAATCCTCCAAAGCTGGAGGCTGTTGAACAGAACATCTCAAAAGGGAGATGGAGTCATAGGCCATTGCAATCCCACAGTCTTGGTTGCTGCTACAATAAAAACCCAGGTGGACTCTCTACCAATCTCATCCACATAGGTCTTTGTAACACAGACCATGACAACATTGAAAATTCCTTCATTTTCAGCTCAATCAATGATCTGTTTAGAATAGAATACCAAGTCTGGAACATGTTCTGCTGATGAATGTGCCATTTAAAAAAAGTTCCTCCCCTCATTTTAAACGCAAAATAAAAAAATAAAAAATGAATGTGTCAGGATATATATGAGACAGAACCATGTTTGTCATAGCAGCTGTGAAATCCTGACATGTACCAGACAAGCAAGTTTCAGCACAAACATTAGAATGTTGGAGTCAGTGAGTATAACCAGAGGTCATTTCGGGGGGGGAACATGGGAGACTTCTCTGCCAATGCTAATGAGTTCCCCTAGCTCTTTTTCTACGAAATGACCCCTGAGTATAACAAATGTAGGGGCCTTCAGCAGTTTATCTGAGACTTCTCTGCCAGCTCAGACAGAAGAAATTCTGGCAATCGAGTGGACACTACATCAGTAGAATCCCCTAATCAGAAACAAATCCTCCAAAGCTGGAGGCTGTTGAACAGAACATCTCAAAAGGGAGATGGAGTCATAGGCCATTGCAATCCCACAGTCTTGGTTGCTGCTACAATAAAAACCCAGGTGGACTCTCTACCAATCTCATCCACATAGGTCTTTGTAACATGTGTCAGGCTAGCACATTCATCCAAGTTTGTTACCTTAACTCTGGATCCTTTTACTGAGACAGCATTAATCAGTAACAATTTCAGATCAGATGGAATGGTGGTGGAACAACTAGGAGCACTTTGGAGAGGGACTGCAAATGTCTAGTATACCTTCTCTTTATCTTACCCATGCCTCTCCCCCATGCCCTTCTTATCCTATACACTAGTGATAGTGGTACCTCCCTCTCCCCTACCACAGTCCCTCTTTAAAACAAAAAAAACCAAGAAAAGATGGTTAGGTCACGCCTCACTCGCTCAGGCAGGGCTATGCAGTTTTTCTTCATGGACTCCTATTGGAGAGATCATAAACTGACTCTTCAGTCCTGTCCAAGCTCTACTGCATGTGTTCTCCACATGTATTTTTCTTGCTTTTCCTTGATGAAATTGCATGCATCGGTTCTCTCTCTTTCTCTTTTGGTTTTTAAGATGTTATTTTATTTATGTTTTATTTTTTAATAATATATCCCTCTGAGAAAAAATACAGCATTTACATATCAGAAAAGGGGAGAAAAAAGAGTGTCTTACTTATATCTCTCTAAACTCCAGAAAGATTTTTAAAAGGTCTGGACAACAATAAAAAGATATGGGTAGTTTTAGAAAGAGATTTTGAGGTGTGCAACATCCATTTGAATCATTTCATACCACAATCTATATGCATTTTAAAACTGCAGGCACAAAACTTTACAACTCAGAGCAAGTAAAATACAAAAACGCAATTTTCCATGATGCCTGCAATACAACACTCACCAGCAGGGGGAAGATCACAGGAGGGAAGGGGAGACAGCAAAACCAAATAGTTCCTGGCAGAGAAGACAGCTTATTTTTTTAACACAGCTCTGGTTGATATGAACCCTTAACACCTAGAGGGGCTTCCTAATAGGCTTGCCCAAATGCTGTTCCCACCAGTGTTCCCTCTAAGCTGAGTTAGTGTGAGCTAGCTCACAGTTTTTTAGCCTCCAGCTCACACATTTTTCTCTTAACTCAGGAAGGATGGCTCCAGAGCAAACTAAGTTATGCAGTAGCCAAATTGCTCGCTCACAACTTTAATGCCAGCAGCTCACAAAGCAGAATTTTTGGCTCACAAGACTCCACAGTTTAGGGGGAGCATTGGTCCCCACTCCTGGGACAGCATCGCCTATGGCAAATTAAACTGAGAACATGAAAAATATCCCTTGAAAGAGATCTCTCTCCCCCCCCTCCCCCCAGCAGGGAATAATTCCTTACAAACCATTTTTCAAACTCCTGAAACAAAATCAGTAGATTAAAAACATATAATAAAAATGAGCAAACAGTATATAAAAACGATACATATGGAAAGGGAGAAAAAAACCCTACCTTTTACCCTACCCCTGGAATAAGGTCAAGGAACCAGAGTATTAGATGAACTCAGGGGCCTAACCATCCTAAAGTGTGAAAGCAACACAGAGTAGGGAGAGAATCATTAACAAATACTAGGGTAAGGAGGGGCAACTACACACTTAACATCTAAGGAAGAAAACAATAAGCCTGGCAGGGGAAAAATAATTTAACTTGGCCAATTAGATGTTACTTTTTTCACAAATTCACTATGAGAACCTGCAGCCATACTGAAGCTGCAGGTCTCTGTAGCAACTCACGGGTCCAAAGCTGCAGCCTCACAACAGGGTGAATGACAAAAAATTTCTTTAGTTTAAATTGATCTTGGCCCAATCAGTACTAGGGAGTTACTGGAGTCCTAGTGCCTTGTGTAACTGTTGTTTCATTTCTTGTTTCCATAATTCTCTATCTGCAGTCTTGCAAAGGTTTATAACCTTGGCATCTTAGATACATTTATTGAAGTTGGTGCTGAAGACGTTGGATCGGGAAAATGAGGTGTTTCTGTTGAAAAATGAGTAGCTTCCTACCAGTCCATGGTTTTTGTGAGAGATGAGGATGGAATCAATAGAAATTTCTCCACAATTGTAGCTTACAAACATATCCCTTTGCTTAGTTCTGGGGGATGCCAGAGATTTCCCTGTTCTCGTCTTTCATTAGAGAAATATTCAACTACATTAAATGCATTGGTGCAGTTATTTGTCTCATTGTTTGGTTCTAAGATAGTTGAAAAAGATGCATTTAATAATTTCCATTTCTGAGCCAGTTGGTCATAGATTGTTCTGTCCCCCTCGTGGGGATGCTCTTTTGAATTTTCCCTTGAGTGTGTAACAGTAAGGGTTCCTTACGACTCTTTTGATCTAATTTTAAGAGCTTCTGCATACAAGTATCAGAACATGACTGGGAATTGTCTTTTTAAGCAAATACCCATTAAAGGATCTTCGGCTTGCTCCCCGGTAGAGGACATTTTATTAGCATCCTATAACAATAATGGTTTTCTCCTTTCTTCAGCCCCCTCATGGATCACTGCCTTGTCGTGGCGAGGGGGCTTGCATGGTTTGATGAGGCTGTGGGCTATGCTGTGGAGGGCCACCCAGGACAGACAGGCCACAGCAGAGAACTCAGACCAAGCGTGATCCCCTGGAGAAGGAAATGGCAACCCACTCCAGTATCTTTGCCAAGAAAACCCCATGGACAGTAAGAAAAGGCTAAGAGATATGATGCCGGAAGATGAGCCCCTCAGGTCGGAAGGTGTCCAATATGCTACTGGGGAAGTACAAGTAGCTGGGCAGAGGCCAAGTACAAGTAACCCCAGAAAGAGTGAAGCGGCTGGGCCAAAGCCGAAAGGACGCTCAGTTGTGGATGTGTCTGACGACGAAAGGAAAGTCCGATGCTGTAGAGAACAATACTGCATAGGAACCTGGAATGTAAGATCTATGAATAAAGGTAAACTTGACGTGGTCAAAAATGAGATGGCAAGAACGAACATCAACATCTTGGGAATCAGTGATGTTAAGTGGACAGGAATGGGCAAATTTAATTCAGAAGACTATTATATCTACTACTGTGGCCAGGAATCCCATAGAAAAAATGGTGTAGCCTTTATAGTAACAAGAGAGTGAGAAAGGCAGTATTGAAATACAATCTCAAAAATGACAGAATGATCTTGGTCTGAATCCAAGGCAAACCATTCAACATCACAGTAATCCAAGTCTATGCCCCAACCACTGATGCAGAAAAGGCTGAAGTGGACCAGTTCTATGAAGACCTACAACACCGCATAGAACTAACACCAAAAAATGATGTCCTCATCATCATAGCGGACTGGAATGCTAAAGAAGGAAGTCAAAAGGTAACTGGAATAACAGACAAGTTTGGCCTTGGAGAACAAAATGAAGCAGGGCAAAGGCTAACAGAGTTTTGCCAAGAGAACACGCTGGTCATAGCGAACACCCTTTTCCAACAACCTAAGAGGCGACTCTACACATGGACATCACCAGATGGGCAACACCGAAATCAGATTGACTATATAATTTGCAGTCAAAGATGGAGAAGCTCTATCCAGTCAGTAAAAACAAGACCTGGAGCTGACTGTGGTTCAGATCATGAGCTACTCATTGCAAAATTCAGACTTAAACTGAAGAAAATTGGGAAAACCACTAGGTCATTCAGATTTGACCTAGATCGCATCTCTGATGAATATACAGTAGAGGTGAAGAATAGGTTTAAGGGACTAGATTTGATAGACAGAGTGCCTGAAGAACTATGGACAGAGGTTCGTGACATTGTACAGGAGGCAGCAATCACCATCCCAAAGAAAAAGAAATGCAAGAAAGCAAAGTGGCTGTCTGATGAGGCCTTACAAATAGCAGAGGAAAGAAGGAAAGCGAAAGGCAAAGGCGAAAAGGAAAGATTTACCCAACTGAATGCAGATTTCCAGAGAACAGCAAGGAGAGATAAGGAGGCCTTCCTGAATGAACAGTGCAAAGTAATAGAAGAAAACAATAGAATGGGAAGGACTAGAGATCTCTTCAAGAAAATTGGAGAAATCAAGGGAACGTTCCATGCAAAGCTGGCCATGATAAAGGACAAAAACGGTAGGGACCTAACAGAAGCAGAAGAGATTAGGAAAAGATGGCAAGAATACACAGAAGAACTATACAAGAAAGACCTCGATGTCCTTGACAACCACGACGGTATAATCACTGACCTCGAGCCAGACATCCTGGAATGTGAAGTTAAATGGGCCTTAGAAAGCATTGCTAACAACAAAGCTAGTGGAGGTGATGGTATCCCAGCTGAGCTATTCAAAGTCTTAGAAGAGGATGCTGTTAAAGTTCTGCACTCCATTTGCCAGCAAATTTGGAAAACGCAACAGTGGCCACAGGATTGGAAAAGATCAGTATACATTCCAATCCCAAAGAAGGGCAACGCCAAGGAATGTTCAAACTATCGCACAATTGCACTCATATCACACGCTAGCAAGGTCATGCTCAAGATCCTACAAGCTAGGCTTCAACAGTACATGGATAGAGAACTGCCAGAAGTACAAGCTGGGTTTCGAAGAGGTAGAGGAACGAGAGATCATATTGCCAACATTCGCTGGATTATGGAGAAAGCAAGAGAGTACCAGAAAAATATCTACTTCTGCTTCATTGACTATGCTAAAGCCTTTGACTGTGTGGATCACAACAAACTATGGCAGGTCCTTAAAGAGATGGGAGTACCAGACCACCTCACATGTCTCTTGAGAAACCTGTATAAGGGCCAAGAAGCGACAGTTAGAACCGGATACGGAACAACTGATTGGTTCAGCATAGGAAAAGGAGTACGACAAGGATGTATACTGTCACCTTGCTTATTTAATATATATGCAGAGTACATCATGCGAAATGCTGGCCTGGATGAATCACAAGCGGGAATTAAGATTGCTGGGGAAAAGATCAACAACCTCAGATAATGAGATGGTTAGACAGTGTCATCGATGCAACAAACATGAAATTGAGCAAGCTTCAGAGGACAGCGGAAGACAGGAGGGCCTGGCGCGATCTGGTCCATGGGGTCACGAAGAGTCGGACTCGACTGCGCGACTGAACAACAACAACCTTTCTTCAGTGAACACTTTTATAGGACATATGTGAGATAAACCAAGAAAATTCCTCATTTTTAGCATCATAAGGGGAATAGTAGTTTGTCTAAATGTTAATAATACTCTTCAACCAAAATTAATACTTGGAAGTCTCATTTTCTTCCCAAGATCGGCAGACTGTGGCTCAATGCAAAGCAGCTGACTCTCCCTTCTGTTCACCCATTGACCTCGGTTTAGGGAGCTTCTCGCAGTTAACAGTACTTTTGACTATTTTGAAAAATTAAGTTACCTGCTTCTTTTTTGGTTAGATACACGATTTCATTATTTCAAAATTTAGAAGGAACTGATGGAGATTTTCCCTTCCTTTGTTCTTTGTCTGGAAGAACTTTCATCTCATCTCTTAAAGCATCCAACTTAGCTGAGATTTTATTAATTTGTTGATATATAGCCGCCATGGTGTCCGCTGTGAATAGACACTGATCTCCTATTTTTAACAAATCATCCTTAATCCTCTCACACTTTCTTCCAGAACAACCAAATCTAAATTAGCAGACTTTAAATTAACTACCGGGTAGTAGGAAGCTCCTTCTCTTTCTCCCCCAGCCATATCAGTCCCATAGGAATGTAGGGGGAATGGCATTTGAGTATTTTGTTCTTCTGGTTTTTCTAAAACTTTATATCTGTTAGTAAAAGAGGAGGTAATTAGTAATTCACTTACCAATTCTTCCTGAAATCAGTCATCAATATGCAGTTGTTTTGTTGACCTAGGGGTGGATGATAATGGTGTACCAGAATTCTTCCTAGAACTCTTCCTTTTGTTTTTCATACTTATTGTTTACCTTTTCCCCCAGGCCCCTTCTGTTCCGCAGCTGCAAATTAATCTACTTCTATCACATAGCTGTTAGTTGTGTCTGCTTCTCCACCACTGGCCTCAGCTTGTTTGCACTTAGGTAAATTTAATTTGTGCCAGCTATCATTAGAATATTTCTTGTCTGGGTTGAAGGTGTCCTTGTACTGCCTTTCTATCAGCAAAAATCTATGTATTCAATGAGAAAAAGAGGATTAAAAGGTAAAGCCTTGAACAAGCTGCTGCTCCCAAAGCTGAGTTCTTTTGCCTCACCTGCACCACATTTAAATCAAGCCTGATTCTCTCTCTCTTTGGGTGGGAAGTAGATTACTTTGCCCCACTGAAGAGAAGAAACCTTCAGGTAAGTGTCAGCTAGTGCTGCCATGTAATGGAATCTGGAGCGGGTGCTTGGCCTCCTCATCCTCTCACTCTCTCCACTCAACCCCCGCGTCTCTGCTGTCTATGTTATCTGCCTAGTGGTCTTGAAGGGCTGCCTCTGCCTAGTATGCTTTTCCTGCTGGGAACTTAACTGCTGCTTTTAGCCCACACTCACAGGTGCTTGCTTATTGGGCTTAACACACTAGGGGGGTCTGGTTTGATGGGGGTATAATTGTAACCACAATTTTGGTACCCGTCATTCCTGACACGAGAGTTCATGGTATCTCCAGTACTAACCTCAATAAACAGAGACCTACGAAGGAACGTTGTTGAGTGTTTGATTGGGAAGCCTGACAGTAAGTTCCAATGTTTTATTCTCCTTCAGTAAGGGGAAGTCATCCAAGCTGATTAGCTTTACCCAAGCTGTACTTCTGGATGGGGTCCCTCCCATAGTCTACGGCCCCATCACCTTCTGCAGGACCCTTCTGCCGAAGGCTCCTTCTGCTGAGGCCTCTTGGTCATAGAATCATAGAATTACAGAGTTGTAAGGGGCCATATAGGCCATCTAGTCCAAGCCCCTGCTCAATGCAGGATCAGTCTACAATATCCCTGACAAGTGTTTTTCCAAATGCTGCTTAAAGACTGCCAGTGAGGGGGAGCTCACCACCTCCCTAGGCAGTTGATTCCACTGTTGCACAACTCTTACTGTAAGAAAGTTTTTCCTAATATCCAGCCGGTACCTTTTCGCCCTTAATTTAAACCCATGGTTACAAGTCCTATCCTCTGTTGCCAACAGGAACAGCTCCCTGCCCTTCTCTAAGTGACAGCCCTTCAAATACTTCAAGAGAGCAATCATGTCCCCCATCAACCTTTTCTTCTCCAGACTGAACATTCACAAGTCCCTCAGCCTTTCTTCATAGGGCTTGGTTTCCAGGCCCCCAATTATAGTCATGGCTTTCCTCTGCACTGTCTTCATTCTGTCCACATTCTTTTTGAAGTGAAGCCTTCAGAACTGCACACAATACTCCAGGTGTGGCCTGACCAATGCACTGTACAGTGGGACTATGGTCGCTATATGATGGACTGCAGAGGAACCTCGCTCGCCACAAACTAACACTGGCTAATGAACAGGCAGGTCGCTTAATAACATAGCAAAAATATTATTTAATTATACTTGATAAAATCATAACACAAATTGTTGCATGTGAATACAGGTAATACCTGTTCATTCTCATAAATGGAGATGAATGGTTATCCACAATTATAAATATCTATGGCGTTTTACATGGTATTTTTCCACGTGGGCTTTTTTCCATGTGAGTTTTCATGTATATGGGCTTTTTTCCATGTGGGCATTTTTCCACGTGGGCTTTTTTCCTGTGAGCATTTATGACTGTGGGCTTTTTTCCTGTGGGCTTTTTTCCGGTCGCCATAAACTGGTGGGAGGTGAAGAAGTAAACTCAATCCTGTGGCCTTCTGTAATAATTGAGAGCTCCCATTTGTCTGATGTTGAAGAGCTCCACGCCTCTGAGAAGAACTGGAGCCAGTATCCAAACAGGTAGACAGGCAGAGTGTTTTTTGGCAGGCAAGTTCTTGTCCTACCTGAAGGGTACTAATTGTCTCTGATGAGTCATGGGGCAGAAGCTAAAAGATCAGAACCCTCTGTAGTCTTTTGCATCTTTTCCTCATCCTGATGGTCTGAAGTTGCAAAAGGACTGATGTGATCTGGCTTTTTGAGTCCTTCTCCCTGCTGGTTGAGGATGAATGCATGGTCCTCTTCTTTTCTTTTCTCTCGACAAGGACTTTATTTGGGTTGGATTCTCCAAAGAGGAGTCTGTCCAATAATTTTTCTGATGAGAGGTTGCTTTTGGACAGGGGATCCACCAGTGTTTCAACCAGATGTTCCTTCTTAGAACAAATAATCAAACCTTGAGCATTTAGAAAGGATGGCTGTGATTACTAAGAGCCAGCATGGGTTTCTCAAGAACAAGTCATGTCAGACTAACCTTATCTCTGTGTTTTTTTTTTTAGAAAGTTACTACCTTGCTGGGTCAGGGGAATGTTGTAGACATAGTTTATCTTGATTTTAGTAAGGCTTTTGATAAGGTTCCACATAATATTCTTGTTGACAAATTGGTAAAATGTGGTTTGGATCCTATGAGTGTTAGGTGGATCTGTAACTGGTTGATAGATCACACCCAAAGAGTGCTTGTGAATGGTTTCTCATCCTTTTGGAGAGGAGTGACAAGTAGAGTACCTCAAGGTACCTGTTTTGTATAACATCTTTATAAATGATTTGGATGAAGGAATATGGGGAATACTTATTAAATTTGCAGGTGATACTAAATTTGGAGGGGTGGCAAATACAGTAGAAGACAGAGTCGGGATACAGGATGATCTTGACAGGCTGGAAAACTCAGCTAAAACAACAAAAAATGAATTTCAATGGGGATAAATGTAAAGTTCTGCATTTAGGTAGGAAAAATCAAATGCATCATTATATGATGGAGGAGACTTACCTTGGCAGTCATATGTGCGAAAAGGATCTAGGGTCTTAGTAGACCATACACTGAACGTAAGTTAGCAGTGTGATGTGGTAGCTAAAAAGGCAAATGCGATTTTGGGCTGTATCAATAGATGTATAGTGTCCAGATTACATGAAGTGATGGTATCACTATACTCTGCTCTGGTTAGACCTCACCTACAGTATTGTGTTCAGTTTTGGGCACTATAATTTAAGAAGGATATAGACAAGCTGGAACGTGTCCAGTGGAGGGCAACAAAGATGGTGAGGGGTCTGGAGACCAAGTCCTATGAGGAAAGGTTGAAGGAGTTAGCATGTTTAGAGAGGAGACGATTGAGAGGTGATATGATAACCATCTTCAAGTACTTGAAGGGCTGTCATATAGAGGATTGTACAGAGTTGTTTTCTGTTGCCCCAGAAGGTTGGATCAGAACCAAAGTGTTGAAATTAAATCAAAAGAGTTTTCAGCTAAACATTAGGAAGAACTTCCAGATAGTTAGAGTGGTTCCTCAGTGGAACAGGCTTCGTCGGGAGGTGGTGGGCTCTCCTTCAAACAGAGGCTAGATGCCATCTGACAGCAATGCTGATGCTGTAAACTTAGGCAGATCATGAGAGGGAGGGCAAGAAGGGTTGCCTCAGTGGTTAGTTCTTGTGGCCCTTTCTTACACGCTCAGGAAATGCTGATCGCCACTTTGGATCAGGAAGCATTATTCTTCAGGCCAGTTTGGCTGGAGATCCTGGAGGTTTTTTTCATCTTCTAGGTGTGGAACAGCTGTCACTGGAGGTGTGGAGGGGGAAGTATTTGTGTATTTCCTGCATTGTGCAGGGGGTTGGACTAGATGACCTTGGAGAAACATACCTTCCAACTCTATGATTCTATTATTATGTTTGCCACTTGTGCCCTGGTGCAAAACTGGATTGCATCCTGGGAGGTATTTGATGCAAATTCTTCTGTTCTCTTCATCTTGAACTGGGACCTATTCAGATCCAGCAGGGTTCTGCAGCAGGGTTCTGCAGCAGGGTTCTGCAGCAGATCATCTGGCCAGATGACTATGGCACATGGAAAATTTGAGAACACTGCCGATGCCGATTGTCAGAGATGATGCCTCATGCGATTTCTTTAATGCCATCTTGTACTTCCTATCCACTGAGTCTTTTAGTGCATTCTCCCCATTGACTTCCTCGGCAATCCTGTCTCCCTTTCTCTTTGCTGTGCAGCCAGGAGAGAGGGAGATGGGACACCTTTTCCCTGGTAATCCCATCTCCTTTTTTCATGGCTTGCACAGCCCATTTAAAGGGCCTATGCCAGGGGGCCAGAGGCTTTGTGAGTGAGCCTGAGACATCTGGCCCAGTGTGGAGAAGACTCTCCATGTTGGCTCACCTGCCTCTGGCCCTCTGGTGTAGCCCCCTTAAACAGGCTGCATGAGAGAGCCTGCAGCTGGGAGCGTGGGGAGAGTTCTTGCAGCCTGGTTTAAAGGAGCTGCAGAAAGGAGCCTAAGACCACTGGGCTGGTGGGGAAAGCTGTGCAGTTAAGAAAGGGAGATGGAATGCCCTTTCCCCAGTGATCCCATCTCCCTTTCACCTGACAGCATGGTTTCCTGGCTGCTGCAGACCATTTAAAGGGGCCATGCCAGGGAGCCAGAGGCAGCTGCAGGCTCCCTGGTGTAGCCCCTTTAAATGAGCTGTGCCAGCAAGCCTGAGACAGCTGGGCCAGCGCGGAGAAGGCTCACCTGCCACTGGCTCCCTGGTGTAGCCCCTTTAAGTGGGCTGCACAAGAGAGCCTGCAGCTGTGACATCCCTGCCATCTCAGCTGCAGGCTTGCTCATGCAGCCCAGTTTAAACAAGCTCCAGGAGAGAGCCTAAGACTGCTGAACTGTTGAGGAGAGCTCTCTGTACTAGAAAGCCGGCAGCTGGGCCGGTGGGTAGAGTTCTACCTGCCTATTAGCTATTGTTTTAAATGGCTCCAAGCTGTTTATCATGAACAGCAGAATTCAGGGGTAAACCACCTGCATTTGGCTCTACACGAAGGGTCACAAAGCCCCATGAATCTCCCCATTGGGAGAGGTTTGTTGTGTTTCATCAGTTCACAAACCTTGCTCTGCAAACTCTGAACTGGCCAAAATTCATGACGAACTTTTGTTCGTCAGATGGTTTGTGCCCATCCCTAAGTCAGACAGCTTGTTTCATGAAATTCATGCTGCAGATTTCTTAATGAACAAAGACAAGATTAAACTTTTCAAGAATTGTGGCAAAGGGCTGAGACAACTCAGGAAGTGACAATTGAATGTCCTTGTCTAAGATCCTAGAACAAAGACTATATAATGTGTTTATGAGGCATAAATATGCTGCTATCTTGGAGAAGTGCAAACAGCTAGTGATCCCCAAATATAGAATGCAACTTTTACAGCTGGCCCTGAGATACCTATGTTAGGAGGACATCTAGGGATAAACATAACTAAAGATAGATTGCAAGCAAGATTATATCAGCCCAGTATGGGAAAAGACATCAGGGTGTATTGCAAGGCTTGTCAAGCATGTCAGCTAGCGGGCAAGGCACAAGACAAAACAAAAGGACTCTTAACCTATTCCACTTGTGTCTGAAGCTTTCTCTAAGATCCAAGTTGGTATCGTAGGGCCAATCACCAGAGCAACCTGGCATGGGAATAAATATATTTTGTCAATTGTGGACTGTGCAACCAAATTTCCAGAAGCAATACCTTTAAGGGACATAGAGGCGAAAACCGTAGCAGAAGCCTTATTGACAGTGTTCACCAGGATAGGTTTTCCAAAAGAAATGATCATGGATTTGGGAACCTTGTTCATGTCCCAAATGATGAAGGAATTGTTGCAGGCTTGTGGAATCAAACACCTCGCCATTACAGCTCACCACCCACGTGAATGAACTAAATGAAAGATTCAATGGCACCTTGAACCATATGCTGAAGACCTATGCTTGGAAAGTGCCACAAGAAAGTTCCAGTTTTAGATTTTTTGGCATTTTAAAATCTTACGAGATGGAGGTGAATGCAAGCTCAAGTAATGTAGCTGACACTGATTTCATTTGCAAGCTGGTACGGAGTGTCCAGATGCTTGAGACAGAGTTCTGAAGAATCAGTTCGGAGCTTATCACACTGAAGAGAATGATGCTCATTTTATTTAATGACCATACCATTTTCTGAGAAGAGCAATTAAATCTAGGATGCCAGGTACCCACTGGAGCCGGCCATTTCATGCCCAGATTTCCAACACCGTCTCCTATTCCATGGAGAGATCTCCCAGGACTATCTCACTCCAGGTGGGAATTTAGGAGCATGAGCTCAGAAGAGCGTGTCACATTGCATTTCCAACAATTGCGGCCTGGTGGACATCAAAAGGAATGTTAAGATGTATCGGTTAATGTTTGGGGGATGCTGAACAGCATGAGGGGCATTCAAGAGACACCCCCCCCCCAGAACAACAACTATTCCATCAACCTGCTAATAAGCAGTGATGCAGCCATTAAAAAAAAAGTTCCAATTTTAGTCCAAGCATTTTGAATGTTGTATATGTGTATATAATGGTATAAAAAGAGCTGACTTTTGGTATGAGAGTAAACAAAAAAAGGGGAAATGCTCATACATGCTTAACCTTTGCACAGGAGAGGCTTGTGAGAACCTCCCCTGAAGCAATGACATCAAAGGGTGGGACATGTGATGGACTGCAGTTTAAAATCTTATAAATTATATATAATTATATATATAAACAGGTAATGTACTGTGAAGGGTTAATTCCTCACACAGCCAAAAGCAGTTAGAATTCAGCCCTGACTAAGAAGAGTCTAGTACTGACTGCTCTGAGTCTAACCCTGACAGAGAAGGGTTTAGTGCTGACAGGGTTTGTGTTTAGCCCTAACTGAGAGTTTAACACAGGTGGAGTACTAGGAAATTAATAGTTAGGTGGGTAGTTAGATGAAGACTCCCATTCAGTCCAGAAAAGGGGATAGATCTTCTAGTGAGAGAAGAAATTTCCTACCTAGTTCAAAAAGGGAGATAGCTCCAAAGAATGGAGAGATCCCTGGTCTGGTATGTTTAAAAACTGCCGTTTAAATCCTGAAGAGTCAGTAAACTTCAAGAAGAGTACTGGTGAGTTTAGTGAAGGAGTTTGGGTACTGGACAGAGTATCCCTGTCTTCTGCAAACCAAAAGAGCCAAATACACTCAAGAAAGTATACTGATGTGTTTAGGAAACACTGAAACAAAAGCCTCTCCTCTTAAAGATTCTAAGTCACTATGAAAAGCTTAAGAAACTCTGAACTGCTTTAAACATATGAACTGTGACTATACTGATTTACCTCAGAAATTTTACCCGATATCACCCGACCTTTCCCCTCTATGTTGAATAAAATACTGTTTTTGAAATTTAAAAAGCCTCTTGAGTGCCATTTCAATAGTTAAAGCTACAGGAGTGAACTAGTCCCTTTCCTTAGGTTCCAGGGCTGAGGCAGCTGCAAAGTACCATACTGTGACAGGGTGGGACAGCCATATTTCTACAGAAAAGAAGAAAATTGATAAATGGGGCTACCTTACTTTTCACGATCCTAAGTAATTTGATATCATCTGCAAACATGTCTACTACACTACTCATCCCCAATTCCAAATAATTTATGAACAAATAAAATAGCACCTGCCCCAGTAGAGATCCTTGTGGGACCCCACTGCTTACTTCCCTCTATTGAGAACTGTCCATTCATTCCTACTCTCTGCTTACTATCATTGACCAATTTTGAACCCAAAACAGGTCCCATCTTATCTCATGACTGCTAAACTTATTCTGAAGTTTTTGGTGCGGTACCTTGCCAAAAAGATTTTTGAAAGTCCAACTATAGTAATGTAAGGGGTGTCGATCTTCTAAGCAAGCCTCGGTATCCTGCCTACAAGGGCTATATGTGGAGTAAGGACCCTATGAGTGGCATAATCTTGATCTCAGTGAGGTGAAGTGTCTTGATACCAGGAGTCCACAGAACCCTCTTGCTCTCAGTATTGATGATCTCAATAGAGTGTTCAGCTCCTTGATAGAGATGGCAATTCTAGGGATGAGTCCCAGCCCACCAAATAACACTGGATGGGGGAAAGTTGACCCACGGTAAGAGGGGAAGTGGCTCCTCCAGAGCTGTTGCTAATTTGTCCAACAGGAAGTGATGGTATGCAGAAGGTTCTGTAACTGAGGGGTCTTCAGCATTTGGATTTGGATAGTCTCCAGAATGGGCTTGGGTTCAAGTGATTTACTCCTTAAATCCAGAGAGGGTACCTGGGGAGAGGGCTCTGACAGCTATGAGCAGAGTGATGGAACAGCCTCCTCTAGTGCTCTCTGTTTTCTTCTCACACCTTTTTCCCAGCTGCAGCAAAAATAGGTTGCTTACCTGTAACTGATGATCTTCAAGTGGTCATCTATGCATTCACACCGATGGGAACGGTGCCTGCACCGACCCCAATCCAGGAAACTTCTAGAAAGCTCAAAGAGATCTGGGGCCCCTCCCTCGGGCATGCATGTTCCTCCACCACACATGCCCAGAGGGCGGAGCCCCAACATCCCGCCAGTTCCTTCTGACCACTAGAAACCGCAGGATCAATAGAGCGCTAAGGCTGCCAGCAGTAGGGAAGGAGGGCAGGTGGTGTGAATTCATAGATGACCACTCAGAGACCATCAGTTACAGGTAAAGAACCTGTTTATCTTCTTCGTCGTCTCTATGCATCACACCGATGGGAGATTAGCAAGCTCAAGCCTACCTGGAGGAGGGTGCTGGCAGTCGCTCAGGAGACTGCAGATTGGAGTACCGCTTGGCCCAAATGGGGGTGTTGGCTTGTGCGCACGTCCAGGGCATAATGCTTGATAAACGTATTTGGAGACTTCCAAGAGGCCGCATGGCAGATCTCTTCTAAGGGTACACCTTGAAGAAAAGTCATGGATGTAGAAATTGCTCTGGTAGAATGAGCTCTTGGAAGAACTGGTAATGGTGTCTTCTCCAGAAGGTAGCAGAAACTGATTACTTCTACCAACCATTTGGACAGTCTCTGAGTCAAGATCTTACATCCCAAGGAGTTGGGAGCGTAGGAGACAAACAAATGGGGATCCTTATGCATTGCACGCGTCCTATGCAGGTAAAAAAGGAATGCCCTCTTAACGTCCAAGGAATGCCAAAGACGGTCAATGTCCAACTGCAGGTTAGGATAGAAGTCAGGTAAGAACAGCCGTTTATTCAAGTGGAAGTCAGAAACCACTTTCAGTAGGAACAAGATGTCAGGGGATAAAGCTACCCCATCAGGCAAGAAGGTCAAGTAAGGCAGATCATGACAAAATGCCTTAAGGTCACTCACTCTCCCTGCCAATGTTATTGCTACTAAAAAGGCAGCCTTCCAGGAGAGCAGTTGGAGTTCACATGAGGCCAAGGGTTCAAAAGGCTTCCGAGTGAGGCAACGGAGGACTAAGGTAAGGTCCCAAGGAGAGGCAGGCAATCTGGATGGAGGATACAGGTGCAGCAAACCTTTAAGAAAACGCTCGGAGTCAGGGTGAGAAAAAACTGAAGCATTATCCAGTCTTTCATGGAAAGCAGAGATTGCGGCTAAGTAAACCCTTATAGACAAGTGGCTCAGTCCCACATCAGCTAAAGATAGAAATTTGAAAATACGGGGTAAGCCAGCCGAGGTAGTATCACCCAGAAACGGATGTAAAAACTGGAGAAATCTTTTCCATTTGTAAGCGTAAGATGAACAGGTGGTCGGCTTTCTACTATTAAGGAGGACCGAAGTTACTCGATCTGAGAACCGTTTCCACAAATCCTCCAGACTGTTAGTTTCAGGTGAGGGATGTTATGATGCAGGACCTGGCCTCCTGATGCCAGAGGGAGATTGGGTTCCCATGGGAGATGTAGAAAGGTCTGGTTGGACAGTTTGAGGAGCAACGGGAACTATGGTTGGCGAGGCCACCAAGGCGCCACCAGAATACAGTCTGGACATTGGCGCTTGATCTTGCCTAATACTCTTGTGAGGAGAGGGATTGGAGGGAACATGGAATTTCCCCATCCATGGAATGAGTACCCATCTCCCAATGCCAGAGGGTACGTTCCACCCTTCCAGCAAAACTGGGCGCACTTTGTGTTGAGGCGTGTGGCAAATACATCGACCTGCGGACAACCCCATTGACAGAATACTGGGAGTAGGTATTTCCAGTTGAGTTCTCACTCATGAAATGGAAGTGCGCCTCTGCTCAGAGCGTCCGCCTGGACATTTTGTACACTGAGAAGGTGGGTTGCGGCAGGCCACACTCCGTGACCAAGACACCAGTCCCATAGGCTGAGAGCTAACAGGCACAGTTAGTGAGACATTGTGCCCCCTTGTCTGTTTAAGTAAGCGAGGGCAGTTGTGTTGTCTGTCAGAACAGCCACTGCCCGTCCAGAAACTGCTGGGAGAAAGGAACGGAGCATGTAGAAAACTGCAAGAAGCTCCAGAAAGTTGATGTGAGTCCCCTGGAGGTTTGTGTCCCATGGGGATCCTACACAATGTCTAGCAAGGTGCACCCCCCATCCCCAGAGAGACACACCGGTGGTCAGAGTAATTGGTGCTGGCCTTTGGAAAGGAGCTCCCAACATTAAATTGGGAATTGACTGCCACCACTCCAAGTATTTCCTTACTTCGGCAGGCATGTTGAGTCGCTAGGACTGTGGGTGCCGGAACGGACTGAAGTTCTAGAGGAATCATAGCTGGAAAATACGCATTCTGAGCTTTGCCACTGGGATGACGGCTGTCGTTGCAGACATGAGGCTAAGTAGTCTCTGAATTTTGAGAGCAGTAGCAGTTGACAACGTCTGGAGGTGATGCGCCAACGCAGCCAGGGTGTGGGCCCACGCGAGAGGGAAGAACACCCTTCCTGCGATCGAGTCTATTGTAGCTCCTATGAAATCTACGCTCTGTGCTGGTACAAGGCTCGATTTTGCGTGATTGACACATAAACCGAGTGAGCCCAGGAGGTTGATGGTGTGATTCTTGTTTTTGGACAGTAGAGGCTCAGAGTCCACCACCAGTAACCAGTCATCGATATATGGAAAAATCATTATGCCTTGCAATCTGAGATGCAGCTACCATCGCCATTGTCTTTGTGAATACTCTTGGTGCTGCAGAAATGCCGAATGGAAGGACACGATATTGGTAGTGGTCTTCCCCAATGGTGAAATGAAGAAAATGCCTGTGGGCTGGCAATATATTCAGGTGAAAATAAGCGTTCTGCAAGTCTATCGTGGCCATCCATACCCCGAGTGTGAGAAGAGGGAGTATGTTTTGCAGCGAAACCATCCAGAATCTCCACTATGCGATGAATTCATTCAAGGACCTGAGGTCTAATATCGGTCAGAGATTCCCGTCTTTCTTCGGGACCACGAAGTAGTGGGAGTAAAAACCTTGGTCTCTCTCCACCGGTGGAACCGGTTCTATGGCAAGTTTTGACAGGAGCTGGAGCACTTCTAGACGGAGAGCTAGAGACGTCAGTGTATGGATGAAGTGCAGCACCAGAGGTTCCTGAACAAACTCTATCGCATAACCGTGGGTTATGACAGAGAGAACCCAAGAGTTTGATGTTATGCAATTCCAGAATGGGTAAAACGGAGTTAGACGAGTGGTGGACTGAAGGAGGCATAAGGACGACTGGCGGAAAAAAGCAGGGGAGTCAAAGAGACTGTTTGGAGTTTTCCCCCGACTTAGTTTTGTTCTGTTGCGGAGTCGATTGAAATCTAGACCGTGGGGCGTATTGAGGTCTAGATGAGGAGGGAGCCTGCTTGGACTTTCAGGAATCATCAGGGGATTGCCTGCTGTAGGGCCTGCAGTTGGAGTGAGACCATGTCCTCAATCTTTGAGGACGATAAGAAGAGGAGATCCCGAAACTTTTGGACACTTTAAGGCTCTTATCCATGTACTGTAATACTGTATCAGTGGTAGCATGGAATAAACCGGCTCCATCAAACGGTAAGTCCTCAATGAATGATCTGGTGTCTGACTGGAGGGAGGTTGTGCGAAGCCAGGAATGGCGATGGAGGGTGACAGCAGACATCATGGTCTTGGAAGCTGTGTCTACAGAATGTTTGGCCGAGTTGATGATCTGTCTGGAGAGCATCATTCCCGCCTTCTGCAACTTGTGAGCCTCGTCACGTTGTTGATCAGGTAAGAGGGCAAGTAGCTTGGACAGTTGTTCCCAAAGGGAGTACTCGTAACGGCCCATGCAAGCTAAGTAATTAGCCGTTTTGACGCCCAAAACGCCTGTGGAGTAGAATATATGGCCAAAGGTATCGAGTCTCCTACTCTGTTTTTCTGATGGTGTTGAATGAGTTTTCCTACTTTTTGAAGAAAGCGTGACCACCATCGAGTTGGATTTTGGGTGAGCGCAGAGGAATTCCGCACCTGCCTCTTGTATACGATACATGTGATAGAAATGTTGGGTTGAAATAGGGTTCGAAAAGGGTTGGTCCCAATGAGATTTCACTGCTTGCAGGAGAACATGGGTCATTGGTAGCGCAACTGCAGTAGAGGTATCAAGTTGGATTATGTCAAAAACAGCGTCATTGACTTCTGGTTGAGGTTGGAGCCAAAAATCCTAACTATAAATACACGTTGATGGGGTCCGAACTGGCAGAGACTGACCAAGAAAGAGATCTTGGAGTCGTAGTAGATAACTCACTGAAAATGTCAAGACGGTGTGTGACTGCAATAAAAAAGGCCAATGCTGTGCTGGGGATTATTAGAAAGGGTATTGAAAACAGAGCAGCCAATATCATAATGCCCCTATATAAATCAATGGTGCAACCTCATTCGGAATACTGTGTGCAGTTCTGGTCACCACACCTTAAAAAGGATATTATAGTTTTGGAAAAAGTGCAGAAAAGGGCAACTCGAATGATAAAAGGGTTGGAACACTTTCCCTATGAAGAAAGGTTGGGGCTCTTTAGCTTGGAGAAACGATGGCTGAGGGGTAACATGATTGAAGTTTATAAGATTATGCATGGGATAGAGCAGGTAGAGAAAGAAGTACTTTTCTCCCTTTCTCACAATACAAGAACTCGTGGGCACTCTATGAAATTGCTGAGCAGTCGGGTTAGAACAGATAAAAGGAAGTACTTCTTCGCCCAAAGAGTGATTAACACATGGAATTCACTGCCACAAGAGGTGGCGGTGGCTACAAGCATGGACGGCTTCAAGAGGGAATTAGATAAGCATATGGAGCAGAGGTCCATTGGTGGCTATTAGCCACAAGGTATAGATAGGGACTCAAGGGCAAGTGATGCTCTGTATTTTTGGTGCTTGGGGGGGTCCATAGTGTGAGGGCTCCTAGTGGCCTGGCCCCACTGCTGGACCTCCTGATGGCACCTGGTATTTTTGGCCACTGTGACAGAGTGTTGGACTGGATGGGCCATTGGCCTGATCCAACATTGGCTTCTCTTATGTTCTTATGTTGAGTGATGGCCAGCCCAAGGGTATGCGCCATGTGCCGGATTAGGTTGCCATAGGATCTGATGTCTTCAGAAGGCGAGATCGGCAAATCATCTGCAACCAGCTGCAATGGAGATGGATCCGAAGGAGTGGCTGGAGCCCGAGAACCATCATCCTCGGAGTCAGAACCTGAGCCATGAGAAAACGCATCTGGAGATGACAGCGCATTATGCACCTGGGCACCACCAAGTCGCGGCGAATGACATTGTGGTGGGGTTTCTCAATGCTGAGGTGTTGATATTGGCTGCTTCGGTAGTGATAAATGAAGTTCTGACATTGGCGTCAAGGGTTTGGTGGGCAAACTGGTGCTCACTGGACACGTCTCCTTCACCAGGGAACGGGTCCGGTGTGATCTCACCGATTGATGGTCCAGCTCTGGGTGATTATTTGGGGTCAGCCACAGAAAGGTGGAGGCCAGAGGAAATGTGCTTTAACAGTATTGGTACTGTCTGTGATCGCAAGGTACCATCACTTGAGGTTGTGGTAGCGAAAGGGGAGTCACAGTTGCCTGCGATGATCGACGGCAAGGTCTCGGCGGTGAACTGCTGTCACAGGAGGAGGAACAATGAAGTTTTCGTTTTTGTCTCTGTCGACCCTCGACCCCGACCGGTGATTGAGACCGAGAGCGTGCTAAGGAACGAGAGCTAGGAGGATCCAATAGGTGGCCAGAGACTGGGACCTCTTCCACTTTGAGGTCAGTGATATGAACATCCAACGGTATCGATGCTGACGTCGATACAGGAGGTTGCTGGATGGGCAATGCGAGGAGCAGGGCAGGCAGACTGGAGGTTGTTGGATGGGCAATGCGAGCAGGGCAGGCAGGGTGGCAAACACCTTGGTAGGGTCTGGTGATACCGGGCGAGCAGTAGTCGTTGCCGGAGTCGCAACCGGAACAGCAGTGCCGAGGACAGAAGCCTTGGAGCCAGTCTTAAGGTGTTTATGTTTGACCTTAGTGTGGCTCTTGTCCTTCTTCTTCACTATCGGTGTAGAAGGCACTGAGTGACTCTCAGGCAGCCTAACTTTCAAAGTGGATGTTGAAGCTGCCGATGGTGTAAAAACCGAAGCCTCTGACAATCGAGGTCAATCTGTCGATCGGTGTCGATCGATTGGCACTGACTGAGGTCAATCCATCAATGTCGATGCCGTATCAGTTGAAGTGGAGGCCATCAGTTGCGGACGGAGCGCAGACTCCAATGAAGCCACCTGTAACCTTGCCGCCCTGTTTTTGCAGGTCTGGTTCGAAAATTTTGCACAGTGGGTGCAGGAGTCCGGCTTGTGCGATTCACCCAAGCAAAGGAGGCACAAAGAGTGTCCATCTGGAGGCGCTAATTTGGACCCACAGCGGGTACAGCGCTTGAAAAAGCCCCAACACTTTGCCATAGACTGGGCACAGTGTGAGGGGGAAAACGGGGGGGGGGGATCCGAAAACAGTTGGAGGAAAAAAGACGACTAAGGTTTTGTGGGTTTTTTGATAATAAGAAAATATACATAGAGAAACAACGATAAGAAGAAAAGACTAAAGAGAAAAAGAGCTGAGGAGAAAAAATTTCCTCACAGAAGTTCCCAGACTGGAGCAGAACTGACTGATCAACGCAGCGGTCAGAAAAGAACTGGGGAGCCTTGGAGTGAACTCTTGTAGAACAAATTTTGTCAAAAATAGATCGGAGAACAAAATCTTCCAAGTTCCCGAATGATGTCTCCAATGTAATGGATAAAAAGGAACTGTATGGAAAAGGTATAATTCCTCCCCCTTGAGTTTCTGCAATTAAAGCCCATATGCCTAAGGGAGGGGTTTTTTGCACCTACTTTGTAGATCTAGATGTTTTCAAAACTGTTGCTCTATGTAGGTGCAAAGCCCATCAAAGTGATGCACAGGGACCAGAAATAAGTAATGCAACATTTCCCAGCTCATAATGCACGGGTATTTTCTCAGGTTGTTCTCTCAGAGTCTCAAATTAATGCTCACAATTAAACACAGGAAGTTTCAACCCTGTACACTGGCTCTTCATTTGCAGAAACAGCTTTTACGTAGTCATCATACTAGGCCAGGCATCTTGGAGCTGTTGATAGCCAGTTTGGTGTAGTGGTTAAGTGTGCAGACTCTAATCTGGGAGAACCGGGGAGGGGAAGGGGAAGGAGTTTGTAAGCCGCTCTGAGACTCCTTTGGGTAGTGAAGGGTGAGGTATAAATCCAATCTTCTCCTCCTCCTCTTCCTCCTCTTCTTCTTTTTGGTTAACTGTTTATTATTCCTGAGAACAAAGTTGAACAACCCTGCACTGAAGGCCAGGGAAGGGGGTGATGGCCGTCATTCTCCATGAATCTTTCCATTTTTGCAGGTTCCCTGTGCAAACTATAGTTGGTATTGTTTGTGCCTTATAGCAAGCTCCAGAGGTAGACAAGACATTCAACTTATTTACCAGTCACCTAGTTCTCTGCTGGGGTACCATCTGACTGGGAAGTGGCAATATTGGGCCTTGGTGCTGGAAACAACCATTGGTTCACCTGGGTGATTTCAACATTCAATGCTGATGTCTCCATTTCTGGGCATATCATCCCATTTCATAACATCCTTGGCTGCTAGAGGTCTCTCTCAGGTCATTTTGAGCCCTATGCATAATGGACATACTTCAGACTTAATTTCTCGCACTACATCTCTGGAAGAACTGGTTTGGGGGCTCCATGTGGCCTGACCCCTGCCTCGTAGAAACACTGATGCTTTGCAGAAGTGAGAGATCAGTTAAAATGATCCACTCATGAAGACTAATGGATCTGATTGCTTTCCAGAATGACATTTGACAGCTCTGGCACCTTGGATTACTACAAAGCTAGATACTATGAGGAGAGCCGTGAGATATCTGGAACAGCATTTATGGAAAACTCAAACTAAATTCGACAGTGTGCTATGGAGCTCACTGGAAGACCTATGAGGTGGTGGTGATGGTGGTGGTAAAGAAATAGTACTTCACTGCTACAATTGCATCAGCTAGTTTGTGTCTAGCTCTGTTGTTTAAAGTATTTAGGCTCTTATTGACTCCAAACGCAGAGTCCTTAAATTCCCAGGAACCAACTAATAGTTGGGACACTTGCTGAGAATATCTCTCAAATGTGTTCTGATTTAGATGTTGACTGTCATATAGATGAGATGCTAGAAATGGCCAGTACACAGTCTGGTCTGTTTATAGAGCATTACTCTGGCCTGGTTAAAACAATGGACATCAACACAATCCCGTGATCTGTGAGAGCTTGTACTCTGGATTTTTGCCCATCCTGGTTACTGAAATGAGGTACAGATCATGTCAATGAGTCCCTGATGCCCATCATAAATCACTCACTGTCTCAAGGCAACTTTCCTTGGTCCCTGAAACAGGTGGCCATCTGCCTGCTTAAACTAATGCTAGAGAAGAATGATGTGGCCAATTATCACCTAATTTGCCCTTCCTAGGCAATATGAAAGTGTGATGGTAAAACTCCTTCACATCTTCCTAGGTGACTCATCTGAGCTAGATCACTTTGAGTCTGGCTTCAGGCCAGGCTATGGGGCAGAGATGGCATTGGTTGCTTTAGTCCATCTCTTTCTTGCTCTTACTAGATTTATCAGAAGCTTTCAATACTGTGGACCATGCCATTTATTGAGGCATTTGGGAGTAGAAGCAGGGATTAAGGGAGATGCTTTGGATCAATTTAAATAATTTCTTTTGGGAAGGACCTAGATATTTGCTATGGAAGACCAGCTGTCATTAGTGTGAGACTTACGTGGTTCTACAAGACTCAGCCTTATCACCCCATGCTATTTAATCTCTATGTAAAGCCTTTAGGAGTAAGCATTTGTAGTTTTTGAGTAGATAGTCATCAACATGCTGACAACACCCAGCTCTGTATTTCTTTATCCAGATCCCCTTGTGATGCTGCAGAACTCCTGAACCAGTCCTTTACTGCTGTGGTTAAATTACTAAAGGCGAACATGTTAAAACCGAATCCTGATAAGACAGAGGTAAAGCTGGTTAGAAAGGCTGAGGTCTTGAAGGAAATTATGCTTGTCACTTTTGATGGGGTGCAGTTGACACTCACTGACTCAATAGAGCGTAGAGGGGATACTGGATCTAGCATTATTGCTATGGTCACCTTGAAGTTAGACTACTCTACATGGGTCAGCCTCAATGTCAACTCAGAAACTTCAGCTGGTAAAGAGTGCGGAGCCTAATAGCTATTGGGCACTAGGGGGGAACATGCATGTTCCACCCATTCTGCACTCACTCGATTGGTTAACAATCAGTTATCGAGTTCAGGTCAAGGTACTTACTGGACCACCACTCCTGTTATGCTCTTCCACAACACCTTTGCCCATCTGAGCAGCCTTCTGAAGGTGTCATGCTTCAAATCAGTAAGATCAGCAACTGCCTGTTCACATGCATTCTCTGATGTGGGTCTTATGTTGTGGAATAGAATGCCTGAGGAGTCACAAAGCCTCCCACACTTCTAACAATCCACAGAATGTGCACAACAGTAACATTCAGGAGGGTATTTAAGGGGATTAGAATTGTAGAAGAATTAGGAAGGTGCTTTTATAATTAGGACTGTAGTCTACTGCAGTTATTGGTGGTACTTCCTTGCTTTCATTGCATAGTTTTCATCCTTTGCACTTCCACTTACTATATTGTTTATAGCATACCTTGCATTTGGCAGTTGGTTGTTCGCATTGCCTCACAGGTTTGTTGCAAGGATAAAAGGGAGGAGAGGATGATGTAACTTGCTTTGGGTCCCCTACACAAGTTGGGGAGAATAGTGGGGTATAAATAAATAAACTTGCTTTGAGATATTATCAAAATAATAAACATTCAAGGGAAGTTGATTAAAAGAAATACATATACAGTATGCAAATTAGAAATCCTACCTTTCAATTGGATTCAAGCAGAGATGAAGATGTAAACATACCTTGCTAATTCAATTAAAAACTCAAAATGATATATTAATGCCTCCAACTTTTACTTTTATAATCTTTTAAACTCTGTCAAATGTAGCTAATATTTACATGTTGACTTTAACCATACCTAGCAGACCAGGCCTTGGAGTAGGTTAATTGCATAGGAAGATTTTACTATGTTTACATTTTTATCTTAAATTAATTTTTTTAAAGCACAGTAAAGAGTCTGAGGACAAATTATTCAACTGTTTATCATACATAAGACTGCATGACTATAATACAAAGGGCTTGTCTTTTCATTTAACGTTACAATATACACAGCAAGTCCGGACTAGATCTTACAATCTGAACACAGGTATTTAACCTTTTCCATGCTGTTTATGTTTACAATGCACAGAAGTCCTGTAACCAAACTGTGTAGTAAAGCACACAAAACTGGACTGTAACATAACACAGTATGCAGAAGCACTGAAGTTTATGATTTTTCATTATGTAGGCTTAAAAACAGTTTTAATTTTTGGTGCTTGCTAAGGTGTGGCAACCAGCACAGGAAAAAAAACAAAAACAAAACAAGTTACCCATATTTGTTACCCTTATATTCCTAGACAGCAGTAAGTACTGGATTCCTTTTTGTATTGCTAAGCTCAGTGTTCCATTCCAAGGATGAGAGCCTTTCAGTCACTGAACTGTTTTGAACTACAGAAGCACAAAAATGCTTCAATCACAGGCTTGACATTTCAGTACAAAAGAAATATGGATCCCTTGATTTTTAAAAAAGGTTGATTTACAAAAATTGGTAATTCCAAAAGAATTCTTTCACACTTACACTATATTCAGCCTCTCTGCTGCCATTATGAGGAATGGTGAAAAAGAATACTTTTTGTTCAGAAGAAATGACCTAGTTGGTCACATAGAACTGACCAGTATAAAGTACATGGTTTTCTGCTGAATGACCTTTTTAAAAACTGGTTTAGTGGCAGAGGTAGATTACTGCTTTTGTTAACACATAAAGGGGAAATAGCGTTAACCAGGGCTAGATAATAATTTCCTTGTCCCTATTTCCAAATGTAATTTACTATGTTTTATCCATAATTTAAAAATTTTAAATGGGTCCAGAAATATAGCAACTGCCAAGCTGACTACGTTACATTAAGGCAGCAGAACCTCAAAATTAGGCACCTGTTGAATACAGCCTGCTAACCTCAGGTCACATGAGCTTTTTGCTTTACTCATACTAGTGTTTTGGACCTATTCATGCAATCAAGGTCTTGCCTTCAAGTTTACATTTATGCTAATAAGGAATACAAGAATCAACTGTTGGTTTCATAGCTTCTGGATCTAGTGTCCCTTTTACTTTCAGAAGCCTGAACACATTTATAATGTAACAGATGTTATAGTTTTGAATTAGATGTTGATCTATCTTGTTCAGCACACAGACTGCTTTAAATGTATTGGCTATGAATTCAACAACAGTTCCAGTTTTGTTTAAGCAATAGTACAGCCATAATTTTCAACTGACATTTAAAAATGGTCTAGTTACACCTTGTGTCAAAGTGCAGAACTGCTACATTATTGGTTACAGACATCTATGTGCTATAAAAACAGCTTTGGTACAATAAATTATCAAAAAGAAAATAAATTTTTGTAAAATTCACAGCATAATTGTGAGGCAAAAAAGCAGTCACATAAAATTCTGCATTTTTAAAATGTTCAGGATGAACAGAAGACATCTTTGTGCAGAAGTAATGGTGGAGAAACCACGTGCCCAGAAAAAGCAAAAGAAAGAAAGAAAAGAATGGGGGGAGGGGGGGAGAAAAGCAGGAAGGGACACAGTTGTAGCTATTTCCATCAAAAGCAAACCACTACTCCTGTGACCTTCAACCAATAAGGAAGTCAACTTTATGACACACGCAAAGTGACCTTGCAATACCTTACAATAAGTGGATCACAAAAGTCTATTTTAAAAGAAAGGCCTCTTGAATTACCCATTCTCTGTGTTTTCAGCATTAAGGACTGTCTGCAAAAGCATGTCCAAAAGTGATTGCATCTGAAATGGTAGGCTCTTCTAACTTAGAGTCCAAATCCATAAGGCCAAAGGTTATCCCAAAGACCACCACTTACGACTTCCCCTGGACTGGCCAAGACCAACCTGTTGATTGCTTCTCAGTGCACCTTAGTTACAAGACCAGTCATATTCCACTACTAGCTGATTGTTGTCTCAAACACAAGAGACATAGAATCCCATTATAACTGCTGCTTTGATTCTCAGTAGGTTCAGATAAGGAGAGTCCTGATTACCGCAATTTAGCATGCTTAGTGTGCCTTATGAACACCATTACAACTGTCCCTTATTATATCTGAAGATTATATTTTGTAACCTGAAGGTCTCTCTTCCTTACAGTACTGCATTCCCATGCTCATGTGTGTTTGGGAAACTAGACTGTGTATTACTCCTCCCCCCTTTAAAAACAAACAAACCCAAAGGTCCATTTGTATGATCCTGAATAGTGCCTTTAAGAAGCTGTTTGCAACTAAGACCGATATTTGAACATTTATTCTGGTATTAGAAGGGGGAAAAACTATGACTTGGTTGTGGTAATTAAAATAGGGGCAAAGGAGGTTCTTACCTCCTCAAAACTATGTAGGATTGGTCTGGACATGGCTCTAAAAACTTCAGTGTCCCTTTGCAATCTGTTCAAGTTTAAAAAAATAGTCAGCTTTGCTCTCCTATAGCGGTTCAGTAAGTCTATCTCCTTCTGATTCAAGCAGCTTTGCACTTTTTTGGAAAAACACCACTTCTATAAAAACACACAAGAAACAAACTTGTTTCAATTTAGTCACGAGCTAGCCACAGGACTTTGCTGAACACAAACTCCTGTCATGGGAGACTCTTCTCTATCAATTCCCTGCCTCATTGCAAGGTGTCCTTCAGTCATGTAATGAGCAGGACCTGTATTAGCAGAAAACTGGTATGTGGGATGTCCTGCTATGCCAGTTTCTTGGCGTGGATTAGAGTAGACTGTTAAATTGACATCCATAGCTCCATTTTGTCCGAAGTCCAATGTATTAGCAGCCACTGGGCGGTTCTGATAGGCTTGATTGCCTTGATTACCAGTTGAGGAGGAAGATGTAGAGGAAGAAGTAGTTGAGGAAGACAGGGATGTCATGGAGTGGTGACTATGACCCACCTCCATAGAATCCTGGGTGGAGGAGCTATTTGTTGGAGAATTGTAGACCCTTGGCCTGGTCCGACTAACCAAGGCCTGTTGTCCATGATGGTGGTGGTGGTGGTGATGGTGGTGGTGGTGGGAGGTGTTTCCATGGTGATGATGTAATGCATTCTGTTGCTGAGGGGTTACATGGAAAGAGGTTTCTTGAACCGGATGCGTTTCAACAGTGACTTGCGTTGGAGCTTCAGTGCCCGTCCAACCAAGAGGAGGAGGAAATTGCTGTCGAACCTATTATTAAAAAAAGGCTTGTGGTAATTTTTTTCTATTAAAATATTTATATTTCAACTTTTGATACAAATTTACAAGGTGGCTAACAAAAGCTGAGTAAAAGCCAACATGCAAATTAAAACCACATCAAAATAAGACAGCTCATAAAACTGGAAGCCAGTCAACAAGCAAATTGCACTCAATCATAACTTAAACACAGGGCACCCCAAAAACTCTTGGCCTGTTGCCTAAAAGCACAACATAGCAGCATCATGAAGCTTATTGATACCTTTCCCATGAGTTCTCAAAAATATATATAAAAGTTAAAATGAATGCTTATGAACTATAAACTATGCTTTGCAATGACAGTAGTATTTTCCCTCGGGAGAACAGGCAGGCTTTAGTTCAAATTTGCAAATGAACCCAACACTCATACATTCCTAGATGTCATAAGAGTGGCTTGAATGGTAAGAGACTGGAAAACAATTGGCCTAGAACTCACTATGACTTCACCTGACAACTATGAAGTAATAAATTATACAAGTGGGCAATGTCCTTCCTAGAAAGAAAAATGAACACCTAGTTTAAGACAGGATGACTAATTCTGTATAGGTAAAACATGATTTGATGCTATCTGAAGACAGCTATCTGGGTTCAAGGAAGAGAGCAGGTGGAAGAAGTGGTTTCTTTAATAATGAAGTGAAGTCATAAAGGGAACAAGCCACATATAATACACAGTGCCTTTGTAGGGACTCTTGGGGACAGACAAAATCAGTTGGTAGTCCAGTGGGGCCATCTATACTTTAGAGCATGAAGCCCATGCACAGGGAGTAAACGGGGTTGTACTTACATGTAACTGTTGTTTGATTGATCTGTGCACAGGCACACATGCAACTGAGCATGTGTGCTGTACTGCCACGGAGGTTTTACTAGAAAGCTCTTCTCTTCTAGCACTTTCTAAAGCACAAGGAGTACTCCTTCCCCTAGTCTTTCCTCACTGCTGTGAAGCAGAATACCAAACTAGTGTCAAAGCGACCCACAGCAGAGAAAGGAGAGAGGGATGTGTGTCTGCACAGAAGACCACTCAATGAACCACCATTACAGGTAAGTGCAACCCCATTTTCATTATCATAGCTTCTGTGCAGTCCCACATGGGAGAATAGCAAGCTCACCTGACAAACTGCAGGAGGATGTGGGCTGTTTAGTGGAATAAAGTCTGCAACACTGCTCTTCCCACAGCTGCCCTGCTTCTGGAATCAATGCCAATTGAGTAGTTCTTCACATACGTTGAGGGGGACGACCAAGCAACAGCAACCGAAACCTTGCTGAGGATGGCTGCAGAAGACATGTGCCCTGGTGGAGAGCGCTTTCACAGGAAAAGGGCAAGGGGTCCTGGACCTGGTGCATGTGTGTTTGGCGGCAGAACTGAAGGGACTCGCCCCTTACTGGGAACCAGAGAAGCGAACAAATAAATGCTGATCTTTGCAAAATTTCTGTGTTCTTTGCAAGTAAAATAGTAAAGTCCTCCTCACATTTGGTGAAAGGAGTCCATGCTCCTCTTCAGTATAGGGAGAAGGGGAAAAGATTGGCAATATAATATCCTGTGCAAGGTTAAAAGCTGACACCTCTAGAGATGGGTGTGAAGCAGGAAAATGAAGTTAGGTTCATGATTCATGGCATGCTCAGTTTGCGAACCACAGACCATCAAGAACTTTTTGGCACTATTTTTTATTTATTTATTTATGCTTTCGACTTGTATCCCGCTCGAACCCCGAGGGGTCTGAGCGGCTTACACAATTTCATTTATCCCTATCTATGGCCACATTGTCAGGGGTGGGGACTGCCCTACCGGCACCCAATGGTGGGACTCGCTGTTCTTCGGCTTGGCTTCGGCTCGGCCCGGCTTCGGCTCTTCTTCTTCCAGTGGCCTTCGGAGTCGGCAGTTTTTTCCGGCGGGCCCATCTGGCACATGGTTCGCTTCAGCCTGGCTCCAGCTATGTCCTTTAGGCTCCGCCGCGCCTGCGCTTCTACGTTCCTGCGCCTTCTGGCTCCGCCTCCGCCATCATCTGATCCACCGCTGGTGTTGCGCCTCCTTGCCATCACTGCTCGCTACTTCACTCATCGCTGCTGCTCGTTGCCGCCCCGCCGCTGCCAATGCCCCCACCAAGCCTCATGATGGAGGGGGGTGCCCCCTGCCACCTAGGGCAGGTACCCATTTATCTACTCGCTGTTATTTTGCTTTCGAACCGCTGGGTGGGTGGGAGCTGAGACTAGGGCCGGGAGCTCACTCCGGCCGCGGTGGGTCTCGAACAGCCATCCGCTCCCACTAAATGCACTGGTTCAGTTCGTAAGGTTTGTAACGCCGTAGAACTGGGTCCTAGAGACACCAAACGTGCAGGGGAACTCCAGCTGACTGTCCTCTACCTGCCCTCCAAGTTTGGTGAAGACTGGATTTATGGGGTCCAAGTTACAGCGCCCCAAAGAAGGTGCCAAGAAAATGCTTTCTGCGGAAATGAAAGGCTCCATTTCAGAAGTGTATAGAATGGACCCTGTGCTAGACAGAGGCATCAGACTCTCAGATGACTTCCCCCTGATGCTCGTCTACATGCCCTCCAAGTTTTGTGAAGATTAGATTTAGGGTTTTAGAGTTATGGCTCCCCAAAGAAGGTGGAAGCTTGGACTGAAGCTGGCTTAGACCAGACTGAATTGGCAGTCTCAAGGAGTTCAGGCAGCATGGGTAGTACCACTTGCCCCAACAAGGTGGAGTAGGTGACCTAAAGAATGGGATCTGATGGCTTTGGGGGGTGGTCAGTATTTGTGTTTGTGTGCTTGTGTGCCTGGAAGTTATGGCTGACTTCTGGCAAACCCTAGTGGGGCTCAGATGTTTCAGGAGACAGCTTATTATTGCTGGCCTCTGCATCCCAGCCCTGGTATTCTTTGGTGGTCTCCCTTCCAAGTACGTACCAGGATAAGCCCTGCTTAGCTTCCAAGATCTGACAAGATCAGGCTTACCTGGGATATCCAGGTCAGGGCCAAGCAGACAATGTTCAATTGAAGGACCGTCACCATTCTTGTTAACTGCTTAATATAGACTAGAGTCATAAATCTTCCATAAGGGACACTGGAGGGAGATCCCTCACCTTCTTGTCCAGGGATGGATCAGAGGCAATGTTGAAAATGGCATCAGAGCAGCCAGAAAACTCTTCCTCCATCAAAAACCTCCGACAGGAAAGGTAGTTAGTGCCGATGACATTCTGATGGGGTCAGAGTCAACGAATGTCAGCTTCAGAACCATCTGTAGAAACCACATCAGTTGGTTGGATGGTAAGCCTCACTGGTAAAATGGGCATCAGGGAGGGGAACAAGGCAGTTGCCAAACATAGGAGCAGATCCAGGAGGATCCTGAGATGACATCTTCTTCTTAGTTTTAGGGCCCACAGGAGCTGGGGGTCTGATCATCTCAAACTCATCCTCAGAACCAAAGGAGCTGTCAAGACATTTAATGTGAGGCTAAGGTACACAGGGTACCTGCAAAACACTCTCAGGTTCAGGGACAGATTTTCTGACTGGCAGTGAAAAGCCTGCTGGATCCAAACAGTGTATGCACTTCAAGTTCCATTTCCTCGAGGCAGTTCCAAAGAACTTCTCAGAACTAAGGCAGAGTGGTGCAAATGGCATGATGTTGATTCTGCAAGAGAGGCTGACGGCACTGACACCATAAAGGGTGTATGGGCCTCTTTTTCACCCTCAGTGGGGTGAGGCAGCTTTGGGAGCTTGCAGTGCCTTCTCCCACAACACCATTTTAAATCTTGCAGCCCTCTCATGTTGGGCCTCTGGGGTGAATGGAAGATCTGTCTCACTTACTGCGAATCCAGGGGTGGGGCATTCTCAACTTCTGGGAGAAGCTCCTCCCTATAGACAGGCAGGGTTGTCAATCTTTGTGCAATTCCTGGAGGGAAGGGGCTTCTCTCTCAGATCTCAGTCTGCTCCCAAAGCAGTATAACTTCCTCTCCCAAACATTTATACAAAAACCAAGAACAAACCTCCAACAAACAGTTGAGGAAAAAAAGACATAACCGCATGGAGGCACAAACATAATGTAGAAACGACTCCCAGAGAACCTCACCAGGAAGAGGAAGGACAGAAGGAGGGCAAGGAAGCCCTAGGTTCGGACAGCATACCTACTCTGTTCCAAGGAAGTGACTGCCCCACCCTGGACCACCGAGAAGGAAGATTCATGGTAAGTGATACAAACCAGTGGTCCAGGGTGGGGCAGTCTGAACTTTTGGGACATAGAAAAGCAGTGTGCCCCAGGGAGGTAAGAGACTTGGCTTTCAGATTGAGAAGGCACGCTGTAGGACCCTTCTTTCAAAGGCAGCCCCCATAGAGGCTAATTTATCAATCCTGTAATGCCTGATGAAAGAGTAGACAAACATCTAGGTGGCAGCCTTACATATGACTTCTAAGGAAGGAAAGAATCTGTAGGCTGCAGAGGTTGCTGTCCCTCTGAGGGAGTGTGCCATAATGCCTGGAGAAGGGTCATGATCTTTGGACTTGTAAGCGAGGGTACAGCCTCTAACCCATCTACTAATGGTAGAAGTAGATGCTCTGTGCCCTAGGGAAGGCTTCCTGAAAGAGACAAGCATAGAGTCAGTCCTACAAAAGGGCTTAGCCTATTAAGGTAGAAGCTCAGGGCCCTCTTAACATCCAAACAATGCCATTCCTTCTTCTGAGGGTGCTTGGGACTAGAGGAGAAGGAGGGGAGGACCAGGTCCTCTGACATATGAAAGGCTGAGTTTACCTTTGGGACAGAGGTCAGGTCTGGACAGAGCACTACTCTATTGCTATGAAAGACACAGAGCTCTTTGTTCATGGGGAGAGCTCCAAGTTCTGACACCCTCCTGGCCGAAGTGGTACTGACTAGAAAGATGGTTTTAAAGGTAAGCTGTTTGAGAGGATAAGCAGCCATTGGCTCAAATGGAGTCTGAGAGAGAACCTTGAGCACTACATTCAAGCTCCATGTAGGGAAATGATGAACCTGAGGTGGATTGATCAAGGAAGTGCCCCTTAGAAACCTCTTAACATGCGGGTGCTGGGATAAGATCCTCCCTTTCTTAGTTCCCAATGGTGGAAATGGCTGCCACCTGTCTTTTCAATGTACTAGTAGACCTTTGTCCAAACTTTCTTGGAAGAAGGTGACAATGTCTCCCACTTTAGTTGTAAGGGGCTTTAGCTCATGCTTGGAACACTATAACTAGACCTACCATGAGTTATTATAAACCCTGTTAGTGGAACCCTTCCTGGAAGTTATCAGTGTTAATAACCCTATCCAGGTATCCTATTTGTTTGAACTGCAACTGCTCAACCACCAGACTGGGGGTGAATGAGGGCTCCCTGTTGAAGGAGGTCCTTCCTGATGGGGAGACGCCAGGGCTTTGTGACAGACAGTCTCCGTAGGTCCTGGAACCAGCACCTCTGTGGCCAGAATGGTGCAACTAGCACTACTTCTGCCTTGAAGTCTATTATTCTCTGGATCACCCTTTGGATTAGCTGCATGGGAGGAAAGGCATACAGAAGCTGATTTGACCTGTCACAGCTTAGGGTGTCTACCCCTATGGCTTGTGGAGACCTTGTCCTTGAAATGAACTGTGGAACTTGGTAGTTATGCTCAGTGGCAAAAAAGGTCCACTTCTGCCTTGCTGAACTTGAGGCATATCTGCTGGAAGGTTACCTTGTTCAGCATCCATTCTGCTTGATTTAGAACCCTCTGACTGAGCCAGTCCACTAATGTGTTGACCTGTCCTGCCACATGAACAGCCTTGATTGACCTCAGATGGGTCTCTGCCTATTGCATAATCAGCTTTGCTTCTGTGTGGAGTAACCTGGATTTGGTACCCCCCTGGATTTTGACATAAGATTTGGCTGTCATATTGTCTGTGTGAACTAGGAAGTGCTTCCCTGTTAGGAGATCCTGGAAGGACAGCAGCCCTAGCTTTATTGCCCTGAGCTCCAGAAAGTTGATGCTTTGTGAAGACTCTTCCTGAGACCAGAGGCCCTGAGCCATTGTCCCCTGTGAGTGGGCCCCCCAGCCAGTGAGGCTGGCATCTGACGTCATTATCATCCAGTTCCTGGAGCAGAGTCCCCTCCAAAAACCTGGCAGATTTTGTCCACCACTGGAGTTCCTGAATCAGGGATCCAGGTAATCTTGAACTGCTTGTCAGCCATGAAATCCTGGAAGGATAGGAGGATGAAACTGGGACCATGACAACATCCTGACAAGACACCATCATTCCTAGAAACCTCGCCAGGGACATCACCTCCACTTGGGACCGACGAGTGATCTCCTGTATTGAAGTTAGGATCTTCTCCTGTTTCTCCTGTGATAGGAACTCTGTCCTGAGCCGTGTCTATTATGACCCCTAATGGAAGACCCTCTGAGATGGAGACAAGCTGCTTTTCTCCCAGTTAAGGATGAACCCGAGATCCTGGAGGCATGAAACAGTTCAACGTACATCCTCCATCTCTGTTTAAAGTTTTATTTATTTATATTTATATCCCGCACCTCTTTGCCATAGCTAGCTCAGGGCGGCTAACAACATTTTAATAAACAATACATTAAAAATTCAATATATATTAATGATGTTGAGGAGAGTGGGATCTCCTCAGAGAGTAGGATCTATTTAAAATGTCGTCCAAATATGGGAAGATGGACATTCCCTGGGTTCTCAGGTGTGCTATCAGTGAAACCAAGACTTTGGTGAACACTCTTGGTGCTGTTTTGAGGCCAAAGGGAAGAGTGCGGTACTGAAAATGAAGACCATTGTATGAAACGTGCAGGAACCTCCGATGCAACTTCTGAATTGGGATGTGCAAGTAGGGCTCTAACAGATTAACTGATGCCAGAAAATTTCCTTTTTGGATGGATGATACTATGGACTTGAGCGTTTCCATACTGAACTTTTCCTTTCTTATCATCCTGTTTAGCCATTTGAAGTCAAAAATGGCCCTCATGGCCCTGTTCATTTTGAGACTATAAAAAAGACTGAATAAACCTTAAGGTTTTTTGGGCCTCTGGCAAAGGCTCTGTCACCCCGATGTTTAGTAGGTTTGGTACGGCCTTGAGGAGAAGGTGTTTTTGTGGAGAATGATTTCTTAGGACTTGTAGAAATTTCTTAGGAGGCAAGGAACAGAGTTTCAGAGAGTAGCTGTTTGACACTGTATCTAAAACCCACTTGTCGCCCACTGTGGACTCCCAGTGAGCCGCAAAAAATTGAAGATGACCTATGTTTGGTGAGTCTGAGCCCCTGTGGTAGTCATGCTGAAGAGCTCTTCTTGGAACCCCGTGGGCTCTGTCCTATTGTTTTGGTAAAGGAGGAACTATTGCCACCTGACTATTTGGGCTGCCATCTTCCTTTGAAAGGCCTAGATACTTGAAATCCTGAGGTATGCTTGAATTCACAAAAGGAAGAAAAGCGTATCTTGGGCTTGCTGTCTTTCTTGCAGGAAGGCAGCGACCTCTTCTTATCTTTATCCTCCACCAGATATCTATCCATACCTTCCCTGAAGAGATGTACTCCTCTGAATGGTATGCTAGCCCCTCTGGCTTGGGACAAAGGATCCACTTTCCAGCTGCAAAGCCAAGTATTTTGTCTGGCAATGACATCTGAAGCCATAGCCCTGGCCGAAACTTGGACTGCGTCCAGCAAAGCATCCACAGAGAAAGCTGCTGTGAGGGCAATCTTCTTTAGTTCATCCGTCAGTTCTATATCTGCTGCTGAGAGGTCTGAAGCCCAAGAGTAGATTGTCTTATCAAAAAGGGTCCTTACTGTGGACACCCTGAGGGAAGTCAAGAAAGGTTCAAAATTCTTACGCAAGGACTGTTCAATCTGTTGCAGGGATCCTTGGGGAGACTATCTGCTTACACAAGTAAAACAGCACTGGAGTGCAGAATAGCCACATAATCATCCACTAGTGATAGTTTGAAGTATTCTGCTGCATCTGGCACCAGGGAATAGAACTTGAAGGTGATAGGATGGTTTGACTTAGGTCTGACTGGTGACTCACATTCGGTCTTGACCACCTTATCGAACACAGCTGGGAATGGAATCCCAAGGGGAAATGACCCCACTTTTGGGAAGGCTCTAGCAGAACCAGCTGGTTTGCTCAGGTCAGGGGCTTCCACCTCTTTGCTGTTGAATGGAATTTCCAAAATGCACAAAATGGAAGAATCTTGTAGAAAACTTCCTGTGGGAAAAGATGAGTCTGCATGGTGGTGACCACAGATTTTTCTTCATCTGATAGCTCATCCTCTTCCTTAGGGCTGGATTCTCTGCTATGCCTGGCAGAATGATCTAATTGCCTTCTTTTAGGTTGAGAAGGAAAGTGGGAGATTTTATGTGCACCAACTACTGATGCACTACTAGAGGGAGATTGATGTCCAGATCTCTTAGGAGACCTAGAGGAGTCCCTCAAGTTAAGAATAGCCTGAGAAATGGCTTCTCTAATTTCTCTCAGCATTTACCCTGTCCCGGTTCAGGGATCCTGGGACGTAACCCACAACCCCCAGAGACCCCAATGACACCAACTCACCCAGGGAACCGGCAGACCAAGAAGACCCCGCCTCGCCGAGCCCCGTCAGCACAGCTGGGACGCAGTGGTCCGACCCCACCCGACCACGGAGCACAGAGCCGTGGGGAGCAGCAGAAGAGGCTGATGGCGGCCCCATGACCTCGTGAAACCCTACACGCTTGTGGTGTGGCCCCAGGCCGGCGGTGGCGTAGCTACGACCCTGGGGAAGGCGTCGGAGCTTATCAAGGGGGACAGGGCTGTGAGGAATGAGAGGGAGTCAGGGACGGGAGACAGCGCTGAGCGAGGGAGCTGGGTATAAAGGAGAGGGAAGCAAAGGGGCCGGGGAGGAAGGACGTGCTCAGAACTACCTGACGCTAGCAGAGAGAGAAGGTGTCCAGGGAGGATGCTGACAGGCTGGGGAACCGAAGCACGGAGGTAGAGGGACTTACGGAGTGGCGTTCAATTCTGTCCCCTACCCATCTGAGGCCCCAACGCTCCCCCCCCTTTACAAGATTTGTCTCCCAGAGCTGTCGGACCTCCCCCGCCTTGAGACGTCACGGCCACGAGAGGGTCTGCCCCCGGAACCCAGGGTGGGCTTGACATACCCCTTAAACCAGGGTAGCAGATTAGCCTGAGCATTATCGCTTGAGAGGTCCAGTGCAGAGGTTCCTGCCAGGTCGGACCCCAGTTGGGAGCCATGTGTGGAGACTTGGGAGGGGGAGAAGAGGAGCTCAAGACTAGAGACCATACTATCCTGAGGCATGGGCTCAGAAAGCCCACCCACGCCACCATTTCTTGCCTTTTTTAACTGGGAAAAAGAACAAATAAAAACCCCACCAGGGGGGTTCTAGTTAAGGCCCCTTCTTACCGGATTCAGAAGGTTAGCGGAGGGCTTGTGATACAGCTAAGACTGAGGCTTGCTGTATTCTGCTGACCTGGTAAGCTTCTGGAGGCCGTGTGGAGGGCCTGGGTGCTCCAATGTGGCAACTGCCAACACTCCTATTAAGAGAGCAACTGAGGAAGCTTCCGGACTGAAGGCTGGAGACCCCACGGCTTGAGGGATCCTGGGGGGGGAGTGAAGGAGCTGGAGGTAAGAATCTCCACTGCTATGAACGGCTCCTTGTTCCTTCTGCTGCCAATTGAACTCGGCACGCACGGGTGGGGGAGGAGGACGATGTCCTTCCCACTCCCGGGTCGATCTCCCAATAGAGGAAACAGATGAAGATGAAAATACACTGAAGAAAACTAAAAAGGAGAGTAGGAATCACAGAGCTCTAACAGAGCACAGCTGATGACGTCTATCTGCCTTGAGGCAGGGCCAAAGACGGATCCAAGAGAGAAGCCCCTCCCCTCCAGGAATTGCACAAAGATCGGCAATCCCCGGCTACAGGCAGACACTTTCCCCAGAAGTCGAGACTGCCCCACCCTGGACCACTGGACAACTGCTTGCAAGTGTCACAAGCCCCAACATTGCGGCATTAGTCCATTCTTGATCCCTTCGATGGGGCGCCGTTGGTGCCAGCGTCGCGGGTCCGGAGATTGGGAGTGCTCCTGGATGCTTCCTTAACAATGGAGGCCCAGGTAGCAGCCACTGCCAAGGCAGCCTTCTACCATCTTCGGCTGATTAGGCAGCTGGTTCCCTTCCTTGAGCGCAAAGATCTGGCGTCAGTGATCCATGCTATGGTCACCTCGAGGTTGGATTACTGCAATGCTCTCTACATGGGGCTGGCCTTGCGGCAACATCGGAAGCTGCAGCTGGTGCAAAACACGGCGGCCAGGCTGTTGATGGGCCTCCCGATGCGGGAGCACATCCAGCCTGTGCTAAAGGCGTTACACTGGCTGCCAATAGCTTTCCGGATCCACTTCAAGGTGCTGGTTTTGACCTTTAAAGCCCTATATGGTCAGGGACCTGTCTACCTGAGGGACCGCCTTTCCATGTATGTTCCCCAGAGAGCACTGAGATCTGGGATGCAACACTGCCTGACCCTTCCTGGCCCTAAAGAGGCCAGGCTGACAACAACTAGGTCTAGAGCATTTTCGCTAGCTGCACCAGCATATTGGAACGAGCTCCCCAGTGAGATCCAGGCCCTGCGAGATCTCCAGCAATTTTGCAGGGCCGTGAAGATGGAGCTTTTCCGCCGGGCATACCAGTGAGAACGATGGTATGCCAGCCAAGCCTGCCGACCTCCTAAGACATGTATTTTGTATAAGTAGTTAGCAATGTGGTCGAGGTCATGAATGAATGAATGAATGAATGAATGAATGAATGAATGAATGAATGAATGAATGAATGAATGAATGAATGAATGAATGAATGAATGAATGAATGAATGAATGAATGAATGAATGAATGAATGAATGAATGAATGAATGAATAAATAAATGCAGTAAGCACAAGAAATAATCGTCCGTTTGTGGCATTTTGGTACCACACCTGGTACACTTCCTAAAGAGGACAATATCAACTGAGATTATGATAACCTTGACAGAAGACAATGAAGATTGATAAAATGTTTTCTATTCTTTCTTTTTCATTGAAAAACAGTACAGGGACATTAGAAGAAGAGGTATTGTACCTTAGGTGATTATTAGCTTAAAAATAGATCTCCTCAAGGCCTGTGAAGAACCCGTGAGGAGAGAAAAGCATGTCCTACCTCCTTGGTGACAAAGGAAGGACTGAGGTCCTAGTCACATGCCAGCTTATGTGGGAACGGCTGAGAGAAAAACGGGAGCACACCTAGCGCTTTAGAAAGCACTAAAAGAGAAGAGCTTTCTAGTAAAACGTTGGCAACGTGCCTGTGCAGTCCCATGTGGAACTGGCAAAGAAGCCACAATGATGACAGAGACTTCTTTCAAGAGTCTTACCTGTGGACTGTGTGTTTCACAATCCATAGCTTGTACAGCAGCAGTGAAGTGTCCACCACTATGTCGATGCTGATGTGTAGGATCTGAACGCGCTCTTCCACTGTTGCTTGTCCCAGACGAGCCACCTTTGGTTATTGTTGAAAAATACATGAAAAATAAAAGTATAAAAATTACCATTAGGAGGTTTTCCTAAGAAGGAAAAGCAAGACTAAATAAATAGATTCCCAACTGACTGAGAAAGAAAAGAAAACTGAGATGCTAATTGAAAGCTTGTTTTTAAGGGCAGATTTGAGATTTCAGAGATAAATCATTTTAAATAAATTCAATAAATAAAACATACTTATCTTAGTACATTTCAAAAATAAAAAGGGGACAATTGGAATATACCTGAGCTTGAAGATGTGCTAGAGGTGGTTCCTGAAGATTGCGACTGCTCCATAGCAGGACTCGTAGATACACTATTACTCGTGTTGGTACCTTCATCTGCTGTTTTCTTAAAGAAACTATGTTGCAGGGCATAGTAAGGTTGAATTCGGGTTTTCGGATCATAGTCAAGCATCCTTAAAATGAGGTCTTTGAACTTCAAGTAGTCAGCTACAGTATGACCCGATTCCCCAGCACGACGCCCCCCTGGTCCTCCTGTTTCAACTCCAAGTATATTATGAAGCTTACGAGTTCCAGGTGGTTTGTACTCCTGCTGGGAAATAAGAAGTTCCTTAAATGTAATGAAATGAAAAATATAAAGTAGTTTGTCACACCTCAATTTAGCAAAGGAAAAAAACCCTGTAAAAATTATCAGTTCTCAAAACATACACCATATTTTAAGTAGTCTATGTGTCTTGCTGAAGATAAGACTGTGTATTTAAAAAGAATACAACAATTACCAAAGACTGTATCTACATGTGAGCCTGTAATCCTTTGTGGAAAAAATGGTCATTTAAATGAATGGGAATTACAAAAAAAATAATAACTTAAGGGTTGAAGTTCAAGATAAACTTACCCTTTTCCCATCTTTGGTCTTCTTTAAGTTCCAAGTGCCATCTGGCAACTTCTCAAAGAACTTTCTTGCTTTTGGTGCTTGGTCAAGAATGTGTGCAGGTGCTACACCCAAAACTTCTACTATTTTATTCATCTGATCCACCTGTTTATATGAAAAAATAAATGGGGAAATTGGGGAAAGGTCCATAAAGCGTAAGTACTAAGCAACAAAACATGAGCTAAAATTTAGAGATGATTACAAAATCTGATGTTTCTTGGATTGTTCACTGTAGCAAATCCTGTATCATGGGATCCTTTCTCCCTCAACCATTTTTGCCTTCGTGTCCTCTAAGAAAGGTTCTGCTCTACTAAAGTATGAATATTGAACTTCAAGCGGAATCATCAGTAATTTAGAGGGACTAAAACCTAACAGACAGAATAGCAGAAATCTCATCATCCCTACTAAATCAAGCTATGTACAGAGTGGTTACTATTTACTATTTATTATTACGGTCATAGACCAACAATCAATACAATAGGAGGCAGATAAATAATTGATAAAAGAACAGTAAAATTATAAAATATAATAGCATCTAAAACCATAGATAGGAATCTAAAAAGTTTAAAATACAGAAATGGTAAAATTAATATTAAGATCAGAAATTAAAAATAAATCTAGGCCTATCTGTACTCCTTTATCTCTTTCCTAGTTTGGTATGCCAACCAACCAAATGTACATGGTGGTTAATTTAGTGTCACCTGTTTGGAAAACTAAATCTCTTCCTCACAGGTGCAAAGCAAGGGCAAGTTTGCACGATCCTTTGTTGCGTATCCCAAATGATGCTAACTGTATCTAATTTAACAGCAACGCATTTAATCAGATCATTGATTTTTGTGGGATTACATACCTCATTTGCTCCACTGAACAGGGGTTCTCCAGTGTGCATTTCTACTAAGATACAACCAAGGGACCACATATCAATTGCAAGATCATAAGGCATTCCCAATAGCACCTCTGGTGATCGATAAAAACGACTCTGGATATACTGATATATCTGCATTTTAAAAACAAAGATATTATATGACTTGAAGCACATTTCTGGTACAGATGCTCAATGGTTTACAACAGAAAATTACAATTTGCAGATTTTAAAAACAATTAAATATGTTATCCAATTCTCTTTGAATAAAATTACAAGATACTTCATTTTAATAAAATTATTACTATTCTGCTAGTGTATTTTAAACCTGTTTGGTGTTAAAATTACAGCACCAACTTTATTAAAAGTCGTCATGTCTTATTCTCATAGAAGCCCAGATCCAAATGAATATGCATTCCATGGTAACCCTGAGAACCCTTCTGTTATTGTAAAGGACTGGTTTAAATCTCTTTTCTATACACATTTTAAATTCAAGAATGAACAAGAATGGATTTACAGAAATACACTGAAATCTATATCACTCTTCAAATTTCTTTAGATGAATGTTAATGCTTACCCTCTGTCCAAGTTGGCAAGAGCTGCCAAAATCAACTATCTTGATAGCGCTTCGTTTGGGATTACAAAGGAGAATATTCTCAGGTTTTAGGTCACAGTGAATGATGCTAAGTTCAGGAGTTGCAAGAAAAAGCAGTGCAGTGCACATCTGTTGTGCAAATTTTCGTGTCAGGTTCAGTGAAACCCCTCTGAAGTTCGTGTTCCGCAACAGGTCATAAAGGTTGTAGGAGAGCATTTCAAAAACTAAACAGAGATGGTTTCGGAACATAAAATGGCGCTTCAAATGCACTAAAAAAAATTAAAGTATTTTAAAAATGAGAACAAATACTTAGCATAGTTTACAAAATTTTATTAATATGCTGCATGTTTCCTTACTGAATCATTTATAAAAAATATATACATTCAAATAATTCTTTGTTCTCCAGCATTGTATTTCAAGGTGAATGTATGTTATTCAATGATACTATTGACAGGGAACAGTACTGGTAGGATGGATCAAAGGATACACAACTCCCTTCACATAGTGGGGAGTGGGAGTGAGAGCACACCTTCCTCCCCTCCACACACCAGGTGTTCACATCCTACATTTGACACCACCAGATATCCATGTGCAGGTATGGCATTACAAACGACATCTGTGTGTTTTCCTCTAACAGTTCTTCTTATGTGACAACCCCAAGAATAATTCCAAAATCGTATATCTGCATGTTCATCTATGTTCAAAATTAGATTAAAAATCCATAATACAAGACCATGTAAATATAGGGCATACTTTTTTTTAGACCTGGAGGACCCTTCCGGGTTTGCAGAAAAATACAAGGAGGAGGAGGATTTCCACAAAGCAATTGCTTACTGAGATCTCATGGAAGCTTGCAAGATCACACTCAGCAGTATGGGTCTGCCTAGTCCTGGACCTAGGCAACTCTTGCCTGACTGCAGCTTTGAAGAAAGCAGCAGAAAAAAATGGTGAGTAGAGGTGGGAGGAATGAAAGACAGGGGACCGGGGGGGGGGGTATTAAAAGACAGGGAGCAATGTGTAGGGTGGAATCCCCCCCCCAAGATGTCTACCTTGTACCTAACAAACTTCAATATAAATATTCTGCTGAAGTGAAAAATTGATTCTTTAAAATCAATATAACTAATACAGCAGTTTTAAAAAACTGGCAAGCTGCCATCCCTCGGGTAGTTTTGCCTCTGTTTTGGTATCTAGAATATGCTAGGCATTTAAAGGCAATTCCTGGAAAGTCCAAGGCTGCTTTGGACTGTCCAATGCATTCTGAATGGTTCTGCATTTGCTTTCAAGCAACATGTTTTATCTCATGGTAAAGCAATGGCAATTCATTCTAGTGCTCAAGAAAGACATAAAAGTAGTCATACAAGTTTGAAGATTCCATTTATTTTTCCAAATTTTATGGAAGCATTATACGGTAAATGAAAAACAAAGAAAAAAACAGGTTGCTTACCTGTAACTGATGTTCTTTGAGTGGTCATCTGTGCATTCACACCCATGGGAATAGGGCACCTGCGTCAATCACAATCTGTAAGCTACCAGGCTGGAAAGGATTTTTGCGCCCTTTCCCCGGTGTCATGCACAGGAGCCCTACTGCACATGCTCACTGGGATGGATGCAGACATCCTGCCAGTTCCTTCTGACTGCTGAATGATCCCTTTGAGCACCAGAGGACCAACAGCAGTAGGGAAGGAGAGTGGGTGGTGTGAATGCACAGATGACCACTCAAAGATCATCACTTACAGGTAAGCAACCTGTTTATCTTCTTTGTGGTCTCTGTGCATCACACCCATGGGAAAGTAGCAAGCTCAGGCCTGCCTGGAGGTGGGTGCTGGTAGGTACTCAGGTACAAGCAGACTGCAAGACAGACCATTGCACCATTGTCCATTGATGCAGACAGATGTCCAGGGCATAGTGTTTCACAGACGTTATGTGGACTAGCTCACGTAGCTGCCCTGCAGGTCTCCTGTAACAGTGTGCCATTAAGGAAAGCAGTTGAAGTATTCAGATTTTGAGCACATACAGGTCTAGGAAGCTGGCATTTAGCCAATAGATAGCATAGTTTGAGAGTCTCTGCTATCCACTTTGATAATCTTTGAGAGGATATTTTGTATCTCTTCCTGTGCGTCCCATAGGATACAACGATATTAGGGTCTTTCCAGTATGACCATGTTCTGTGCAGAAAGAAAAACAAGGCCCTTTTTACGTCAAGGAAGAGAGGTTTCCTATCATTTTCATCCTTAGGTGAAGGAAGTCTGGAAGTGAAATGTCGGACTGGAGATGGAATTCTGTGATTACTTTCGGCAGGAAGTTCACATCTGGAACTAGAGACATGCCATTCTCATGGAAATGCAGGTACGGGGGGCTCGCCTCGAAGCGCTATAAGTTCCCACACCCGTCTGGTGAAAGTGATGGCCACGAGAAAAGCAGTCTTCCAAGACAGGTGTTGTAAGGCACAAATGGCCTTGGGTTCAAACAGTTTCCTTGTCAGTTTGTGTAGAATCAGGAGCAGATCCCATGCTGGTGTAGGCTGTTTAACAGGTGGGTATAAATGAAGTAGCACTTTTGGAAAACATATAGTGTCTAGATTAGCAAATATACAATGACCTTCTACAGGTTGGTGATGAGCTGAGATGGCAGCCAAATACACATGGAGCAAAGAGTGGCTTAGGCCAAAATCCACCAAAGAAAGCAGAAAATTGAAAACAACCGATAGACCAGCCCGGTTTCGGAGCACAGTTACCAAGGTAGCATATTTCATTAACCTGTTCCATTTATAGGAATAAGATCTACATGTAGATACTTTCCAGCTGTTCAGCATAACTTGTCTCACATGGTCAGAGAAACAGATGAGTCTTACTTTCCACGCCGTGAGTTTCAGGCGAGGAACGTTGTGGTGTAGAACGTGTCCCCCATGGGTGAGAAGAAGGTCCACAACTGGGGGGAAGTGATGGAAGGTTCCTCAGAAGAGGTGGAGTACCACTGGAAACCAGTGTTGATATGGCCACCAAGGTGCAATCAGAATGTAATATGGTTCTTCCCATATGTTTTTTTCACCACTCTGGTAACCAGGGGGAAAGCGGGGAACAGATAAAGGTGTTGGTGTACCCATGGGTACAGGAGGCCATCCCCTAGAGACAAGGGATCCAAGCCCCCTCTGCAGCTGAAGGCGGGACAAGAGTGGAAGCAGGTTGGAGGTAAGTGCAATTGAGTTCCCATTCATGGAAGGATGCCTCTCCCCTGCTCAGAAGCGTTGGCCTTTTTTATTGCAGTCGCACACTGTCTCAACATTTTCATTGAGTTATCTACCACGACTCCAAGATCTCTCTCTCGGTCAGTCTCTGCCAGTTTGGACCCCATCAATGTGTATTTATAGTTAGGATTTTTTGCTCTAATGTGCATCACTTTGCACTTGGTCACATTGAACCCCCTTTGCCATGTTGACGCCCACTCACCTATCTTTGACAGATCCCTTTGGAGTGCCTCACAATCCTCCCAGGTTCTCACCACCCTGAACAACTTTGCATCATCTGCAAATTTAGCCACTTTGTTGCTTACTCCCAACTCCAAATCATTAGTAAACAAGTTAAAAAGCATCGGACCGAGTACTAATCGCTGTGGTACCCCAACCCCATTGCTTACCACTCTCCACTGAGAAAATTGCCCATTTATACACTCTGTTTCCTATTAATTAGCCAGTTTTTGATCCACAAGAGGACTTGTCCTTTTATCCCATGACTATTGAGCTAACCTAGGAGTAGAGATGTGGGGACTTCTGGTTTATGGAGCAGCGATGGTGGATGCTCTCCCTGAACCGCAGGAGAGCGATCCGCACACCAGCAGACTGGAGGGGTGCCACCTCAAGTGACACCCCACGGAGCCTTTGCGAAAGGCTCCAGGGCAGAGGGCTTTTGAGGGGTAGCCTCTTCGATGGCATAATGCCAGAGAATCGAGGCTCCCCTCCACCCTGACGGTCCAGTCGCTGTGTGGCCTTTGGGCACTAGCCGGGTTGACCAGGACAAGTGCCGGAGATCGAGCGGAATGGCGTTTAGAATGAGCGAGGTCAGAGAAACTGACCGAAAATGAACGTGAGTTCAGAATAAACCGAATTATTGTAAAAGCGGATCCCCCCCCCCGTTGATAAAAGAGATCACTAAGAGGGACACCTCTTATGCGAATGAATTGATAAGCGATATGAAGGGGGAGAGGGGAGGAAACACAACGAGTGTGTTTTGAGAGACTTACTTGATTATCGTCATCGTGGGGCGAATTTTTCGAGCCGGGAAGAAGCGTTAGAAACTGTAAACAAATAGAAGGAAATGGCGACCCAGCAGAGAAAGTTGAAAACGAAACCACCGGGCAGTCAGAGTCCAAAACCGGAAGAGGGAGTAGACGTCATTAAACTGCTAGCGGATATGCTTAAGCCGGTGATGGAGCAACTTGATGGCATTAACCAGCAATTGACCGTGATGAATAAGAACTTTGCATCTCAACAGCTCCAGCTGAATGAAACGGAGAAGAAAGTGGAGCAGGCAACTGAGCAAATTAAAGAGATAGACACCACAAGTAAGAAACTGAAGAAAAGAATGGGAGAAATGGAAATGAAGCAGAACTTCCAAGAAAATCGTTTGCTACAATTACAGATGGAAAAAGCTAACATGATTCTCAGGTTCCAGGGAGTTCCTGAAGCAGAGAAGGAGGACCTGAGGAAGCTGCTTATCGAGATCATCGCTCCAGTAATAGGCTTAACAGCGGATGAGTTAGTAAAAGAAATGGAGTTAGTCTACAGGGCATACTTCAATTATATTAAAAAAAATAGCCTGCCTGGAGAAATAGTGGTCAGATTCTCAAGAAGACAGACCAGAGATGCTATCTTAAAAGCGACATCAGCAACTCCACTGAAAATGGGAAATGTAATCATCAAGACCTTAAAAGACATTCCATTTGAAATTTGACAAAAGAGGAAAAACTATAAGGATTTAATTTCTTTCCTTCAGACCAATGGGATATCGTACAGGTGGGCGATCCCGGAGGGTGTCAACTTTAAGATCAACGATAAAAGAGAGAAGATAGACTCCATTTTTAAAGCAAAAGAGTTTTTGCGGCGTCAGCTGGGAACGGAGGAAGAGTCCAAGGAGGAAGAAACGAAATCTAGTGACTCTGGCACCTCTGGAACGGAAGAGGACTCTGCTGCAGAAATGGGTGCAGGCGCTGCCAGAGTTGTATACGATTTTAGAGA
>NW_015159717.1:829649-889349 GCF_001447785.1 Gekko japonicus
ATATTTTATGTTCCTAAAGTAACAGAATGTCTTTCAATCTGGAAAAGAAAAAAGAAGTGCTAATGTAGCATTTTTTTCAATTTTTCTGAACATTTCCATTTCCCCCCGGAAAAAAGCAGGGGGGGGGAAACGGGTTTTTTTTCCGAGCTTCAAAATTTCTGGAAATTTTACATCTCGACTTAGGAGCCTTTGATGAGGAACTTTATCAAAAGCTTTCTGGAACTAGGTTGGATTTTTTAAGATTTACACAGAGGCCTAATTCTCTGAGGAGAGTCAGTGTGGTCTTTAATGTCATGGAGGAGGCATTCTCTGGACCCTGCCACTAACAACCAATTGTTTATGTAGGGGGGTGGGGTTATTTCCTGTAGGTGATGGGCCGCAAGGACCACCTTGGTCTTGGTGAATACCCTAGGAGCTGTTGAGATCCCAAAGGGAAGAACCTTGTATTGATAGTGGCAAAGTGAAGGTATTTCCTGTGGCATGAACGGATATTGATATGAAAATATGCATCCTTTAAGTCCAAGGTGGCCATCCAATCCCCTTTCTTGAGGAGTGGGAGAATGTTTTGCAGAGAGGTCATGCGGAACTTCCTGTATGCAATGAATGTTTTCGGAGCTTGAAGGTCCATGATGGAACGTAGGCCTCTGTCCTCCTTTGGGACCATGAAGTAATGGGAGTGAAACCCATGACCTCTGTGGGCATGAGGCACAGGTTCTATGGCCTGTTTGCTGAGTAAGGTCTGTGCTTCTTCTAGCAGATTGTCCAACAGTGGAGTGGTGACCAAACCCAGAGTGGACAGTGTCTGAATGATTTCTATCACATAGCCTTCAGAGACAATCAAAAGGACCCACCTATCCAATGGGATCTGCCTCCAGGCTGGTACGTAAATGTATAGGCAGGTGGGTGAGGAGGAGGGTGATGGTGGAGGACGGAGGTTGAGGGGGAGATTATAGAGTCAAAGACTCTGTTTGGATGTCCTAGAGCCCTTGGATCTAGTAGATTGTGAAGAGGAGGCAGAGAACTTGGATTTTGTGCCATAAGATGGTTTAGACGAAGTCTGGCTTGATATGGGATGAATATCTGTTGAATGGATGTTTGGACCAAGACTTGGTCCAGGATTTGTTTTTGGAAGAATGGGATGACGATGACACTCCTAAATTACAAGAAGTTTTGATGCTCTCGTCCATCTCTTGCAGGACTGTGTCTGCTGTTGAACTGAAGAGACCGTCACCATCAAAAAGTAAGTCTTCCATGTATGATCTAGTGTCTTGCTGTAGAGATGTGGAGCAGAGCCACGTGTGATGTAGCTGATGTAAAAGTTTTTGTGAAGATGCCCAAGATGTGCTTTGAGGAGTTATTTGTTGTTTCACCCGGAGCATTCCCCTTTTTTGTATATGTCTGGCAGCTGAACGTTTGTCTTCTGGGAGAGTGGCAATAGTATCAGAAAGTTGTTCCCATAGGACATATTGGTATCTACCCACGCAGGCAGTGTAGTTGGTGGCTTTAATACCAAAGGCTCCCGTGGAATAAAACTTCCTACCGAGGGCATCCAGCTTCTTCCTTTCCTTGTCTGTTGGTGTCGAGTGAGTCTGACAGGCCTTGGATGAGGAGGAGACAATGATGGAGTTCAGTTAGAGGTGAGAAAACAGAAACTCAGCACTGGCCTCCTAAATCCAATAAATATGGTTGAGTCGTCGAGATGAGACTGCTGTTATTGGCAGTGTGATGGTGGTAGAGGTGTCCAATTGGATAATATCAAACATAGTGTATGTGACAGTGGGTTGAGGCTGAACAGTAGATAAGGCGAAGTTATGGGTCATGTGTTTAATCAATTCTCCATATGACTTGAGATGTTCAGAGGGGGAGATCAGGAGGTCATCTGTCACTTACGGTGCAGGAGACGGATCAGTGTTTGATGTTAGTTGGCCCAAATCTTCCCGATCAGATTCGCCTTCAGAGGCACTAACAGAATTGTTGATGTCCCAAATGGGGGGGGGGAGGGGAGTCAGTAGACCTTCCAGAGTGAGTGTTGGAGGCGAGACCCGAGATGTGGTCAAGGCAGACTGTTCAATGCACTCTGTTGAGTGGCCAGAATAGCTCCCTTGAGATCAATCAGTTGAAGCCGGTGGTTTAGAAATGGTCGCTGAAGCTGTGTGGTGGGTGGGTTGGTGAGAGGCTTGAGATCGATGGGAGATCCTGGAGCACTGGTCCTATTCCTATGGTGCTCAAGGTGGGAGCCAAGGTAAGGTGGACTGTAAAGGGTACGCTCCATAGAGATATTGCTATTGACGCTGGTCCCAGGCAATGGGAGGTGGTGGCGGTAGTTGGAAAGTCTGAAATCAATCACAATCATGGTCGGGGGAGGCTCGATGCTGAGGAGAATCATCCCATCCTCGAGAGGTCTGATGATGCCTGTCTCCCGCGCAGTGATGTTGAGATGTAGATACAGTAGCATGGTTTGAAGAAGGGCTGTTGCTGCTTTGGGTAAATCTCCTCGTGCTCCAAATCAGAAAATTGAATGAGTTGTGTCGGGGGCAATCTCGATACCAGAGGGCTCAGCCGACAAATCAGGGATAACAGTAATTTAACAGGCGGTACTGTCGAGGAATGTGTCTGCTCCAGCGGAAGGCGTTTTGGAGAGGTAGACTTCCCAGGTCGGGAGGAGTCATGCTGTGAGCTCCAAAGTTTCTGAGCCCTTCTTGTGTTTTTTAGTTTTGCCTACCTTCAGACCCTTGGCCTCCCTGCATTTCTTGGCAAAAATGGAGAACTCCAACTTGGAAGTTGAGCCCGAGCACTTCACCGGGCAGGCGGTGTTGGAATAGGTCTGGCGGTGAGACCAGGGTTCTCCTGATGTCGACTGGTCAATTGACGTTGACGATTGGCCCAAAGTACTGACCTGAGATGATGTAGTCAAAGCTACTGGGGCAGAAGAAAGAGTCAATTCAAGTAGTGCTTGATTCTTTCTCATTTGTTTTGAGAATTTAGTGCAATGGGGGCATGACTCAGTTCAATGAGTTTTGCTGAGGCACAGCAAGCAGAGGGAGTGTCTGTCAGGTAGTGGACTTTTACTCCCGCACTTTGTTCAGAGCCTGAAAAAGCCCCAATGTTTCCCATAAGCTAGGGGATATGGAGGGGAGATGGAGGGAAGGGGTGACCCAGGTGGATTGAAGTCCCAGAGGGGTTTACTCACTCCTCTTTCAGTCCTTTTTTTAAAAAACAAAAGGTCGACAAAAAATTGAAGAGAAATCAGTAAAAGGAAAAAAAAAGGTAAGTTAATCAACTGTGGTGCTGGAGATCAACCGAATAGCATGGCAGTCAGACAAGAACTGACCATGCCTGTCCCAGTGAGCATGCGTGGTCAGGCTCCTGCGCATCACACTGGGAAAAGGGTGCTAAAATCCTTTCCAGTTTGGTAGGTTACCAATCAGGATTGGCACAGACACCCTATTCCCATAGGTGTGATGCACAGAGACTACAAAGAAGACCTTTAAATTACCTCATCTTTGTTTACAATAGTAAAAGCCTAGCTCCTATTTACTCTGAGTCCAAAATATACAAATGCTGTCATGTGGTCAACATGCCACAAAATCATCTCTCTAATTGAAGAAGACTATGCTGTCAGAACATGTCTCTTTTTTGCCCCTTCATGTGCATTTGGCAGTTGCTTCCTGTCCAGTTTTTAGCAATCATCCACTTTGCTGCCACAAGTATATGCTAAATGAGTTTTTTGTGTGAGATACTACTGATATATTTGGTCTGCCAGGAATATTAAAAGTTCTGTTCCCTTGCAGTTCAATTAACCCAGTGGTAGCACACAGGGGCAACAAATAGGCTCAAATCCTCCCAGATATTTGTCCATGCCTTCTCTAATAACACCAGTTGCAAACCATGCAGCCTAGCTTTGCCTGTGAGCGCATTAATGTCCTATATATGCAGGGGTCATTTTGAGCCGGAGCGAGGTGGAGCACCGCTCTGGCAGCAGTGATGGAAGGCGCCCCCCCCCCGCTCAGCTCAGCAACAGGTCCCGTGCCCTCGCCTGCCACTTCCCTCCTCCTCGCCCCGAAACTCCACAAGGATCTCAGAGGGCCAGCTGCCAAGGCAGGGTGGGCAGGGTTGAGTGGTGTGTGCGCCCCTGGGTGCTGGAGGCGGGCCAGGCAAGCCCCAGCCTAGCGGGCGTGCATGTCACTCCATCTGCTGGTCCCTGCTGTAGCAGCCACCCACCCTCTTTCTCTACCCGCCCTCCCTCGCCGGGCACCATGGCTGCTCTCGCCAGCCTCCCCTGCCCCTTTTGCCAGCCGTCCAGGAGGCGCCTCCTGCTGCTGCATGTGCCCCTGTCGGGCCTCTGGCAGCAGGACTCACCCGGCCCCCACCACTACAGCAGGCCCCGCTGTGGAGACGCAGGCTGGGCACAGATGAGTGGGCGGGCTGGTTGGCTAGCTGGCTGACTCATCCGGGGACCACTGGTGAAGTGGCTGGGCGAGGGGGCCGGGGAGGCAGCCCTGCGGTGGGGAGAGGAAAGCCGTCTGGCTGGGCGCTCACCTGGCCCGGCCTGGCTTCCTGGGGCTGGTCCGGCTCTCGGCTCGGTGGGCTGCTGGGCTGGGCGCTCCCTGCTCTCGCTCTCTCTCCTGCTGCTAGGCCCACCCAACTTGCGCCATCGTCATTCTCCTCCCGTGCTAGGCTGTATGGACAGGTGAGTGGGGCAGTTGTGGGGGAGTCACTTGGAGCCAGTTCTCAGTTGGTGGAGCCTGAGTGAAGCCAGGGCAGTAGGGGACAGTAGTGAAGGCAGGAGAAGGGGGAGCAGCACTGCCCCAGTGGGAAAGCAGAGGCATTGGCATGACACCTCCCTTCAGGATAAGGGCTGTGCAACTCCAGAAGGGGCCTCCTGTCCCAAAGAAGGTTTGAGCAGTTGGAGAAGTCCTGAGGGGGCCAGACAAACCAAACATCCTGCTGGACCTCTGGAGCAAAGGAACCTGGGGACACATCCATGCCTTCTTTATTTAGGAACCTTCTATATATGCTGCCTCTCCAGTCTCCTACTCCAGGTGGCCACAAGTGGAAACAGTAAAATAATCCATTCTCAACTTGCACATCTTGTGTCTGTGGTGGATAGGCAAGGCTTTCCCCCTCTGTCCTTTGCTGTGTTGATGCTTTAGAAATTAATGAAAATTGCATTCTTTTTATTGTTTTAAGCAAAAGGTAGCAAGCAAGGGGAAAAATGTGTTGTCAGATGGTTGGAATTTGGGGGGAACATTCAGAGGCCCAGATGTGCACACACACTTCCTCGAATGCATTGGGATGGAGGTTAACAGTTCGCATATATAGACAGATGCCTCTGTATATGTGAACTGTTGGCTTCCATTTCAGTGTGTCTGGGGAGATGGACACGAGGGCTCGTGCTTTGAATGGAACTTTGTTGGTCTTAAAGGTGCCCCTGGACTCTAACTTAGTCCCAAATGCAGTTGGTGAATGTTAGTACTTACCAACATATGTCCAGCAAGCAGAAACATAGCCAGTGGGAAGTTTGGTGAATGTCCAGGCTTGTCATATATGCCAGTGAACACTTGCAATACCTATGTTCACTAGCATTACATCTCAGTGTTCGTAAATGTCTAAACTTGTATAACTCATGCAGGCCCACCTGCTTGCTACTGCTCAACAGCCACTGCCTCATGAAGTGTTGTGTAGTGGTTAGTGTTCCAGATAAGGATTTGAGAGACCCAGGTTTGAATCTAAGTTGGGAAATATCTGGAGATTTTTGGGGTGGAGCCTGAGCGGTGGGTGGTGCCTTATGACACACTTCCGGTGATTTCAGGGGGTCTGGCATATGCAAATGAGTTATGCTAATGAGCTCATGTACCTCTTCTTCTTCTTCTTCTTCTAAATGACCCCTGCCTATGTAAAAGATATTTGCAATTTGCACTAGTCATTCCCATGCTGCTGAGTTAATTGGCTCAGGTCCCAAACTGCTTGAAAATGTTGCAGCTGGAGATATTAATTTTTGTCTTCTTTTAATTATTTAATATTGTATACATTTATTGTATATTGTATACAATAAACAATAAAATATACATTTATTATAACTATGCCCTCAGAGAAGTTGACTATTGTCATTGCTTAAATGTCCCTAACTGCAAACAGGAATTACATTTACAAGTGGGAAATGAAGACTATCAGTAAAGTAGCTGGCATTGACTGCACTTTATATCCCATATTAATGTTATCAGAAATACCAGTATTATTTTTTCATATCTTCACTTTAAAAAGGAATATGGATATCTTGACAGGGAAGTACATGTACTGAAATGTGACATGGTCTCAAAGTGAAGCAGTTCATTAACTGCCATAAGCAAGACATATTTGGTATGTTGAGCACCATTATTTGGATTACACTAAACTATTCCATATTCAGAGTGGTTCAATCAAACAATAGAGATAATACAGAGACAGGATACCCTGTCTTTGGAGAATGTAAAGTTAACAGTATTTGTACATGTGGTCTGGAACACTCTATAAAGGGCATTTTTGACCTTCCAGAAGATTTTGCGAAATCTCAAGGTCATTATAATCAATTACTTTACAAATGGATTATTATTTTCTATAAATCTATGTGATTAGTGTAAAACTATGTTCTCCTCCAGCAAAGTACTTACATAAAGATTTACCTGAGCAAGATGTCAGTCTGCACTAACCTCACATGACTGAAGTTTCACTGGAATCTACTTGACATAAGAGATGCAAGCATTTTCATATCTAGATTTAAAACAGTGGGAATAGTCTGCAGGATGCTCCTCAGGCTGGCTATTTATCTACTTCTAACACTGGTCCATTTTGTTTATGAACTCCAGGAACACTGCTGAACCTCCTGGAGCCCATCTCTAAGCCCAACTATTAAGAACTATGTTGTCTTCTGCAAAGGTTGAGAAAATAAATGTTTAAAGGATTTTTGTAAGACTCCTGTGAAAGTCATCAAGAGCACCTTTTAGTCAGTATTTCAGGTGATAAAGCTAAGAAATCTCAAGATACATTCCAGTCTTCTCCATATCTTTTTATGGGGCCTTTGGGGAACAAAATATCTCTGGGATTTATTTCTAGCAACCAGGTGTCCACAAATTTTGGATTGGTGGTCACAGACGTCAACAGTGGGATGGCTTCTAATGTCCTGGCCCCACTGGTGGACCTCCTGATGGCACTGGTATTTCTGGCCACTGTGTGCTACAGAGTGTTGGACTGGATGGGCCTTTGGCCTGATCCAACATTGGCATCTCTTATGTTCTTATGTTCTTATGTTTCCTTTTCTCTGGTCCGGTGGCATGTGCAGGAGACTCTAGGAAATGAGGCAGGTTTGCCTATGGCACTGGGGATTTGCAAAAGGCACAAGCACTACCTCAGTGTTCCTACTGCCATCTGTAAAAGCTTAAGGGGAACAGCGAGAAATCACCCTCTTCTGGCCCCATATTTCTGTGGAAGAAGGGATGGTTATATTCCTGGGAGCTGGGCTTTTACAGAAAGTGACAGCACTCCCACACTACTCTACTGCCTCCTATTGGGGGGGAAAGTGAGTGAGAGTGAGCAAGTATGCAGCCAGACCTCCTTTCCATCATGGAAAATAGAGGAATGTGTTCTCTTCTTTCTTTTCCTGCAAAAATCCAAAGAAACTGTTTTTGTTTTCATTCCCCTCATTCACCATGAATGACCAGATGCACAGTTTCTCACTCAAAAGCAGCATGTTTACTGGAAGTGTAAGGCATTAACTGCATGGGGGACAAGAGTGAGTGACTTTGTAACCAGAAATTCTAATTCATCTTCTGCTATGCCAAACTGCTGAAAAATTAAATGGTGCATACTGCATAGGGCAATTTGGTCATATCTGAATATGGAACTCCTCAGAATCACAAAAGCCAGCACAGCATTGTACTGGGAAGACTCATATTCAAATCCCTTTTCAGCCATTAAGTTTACACTTTCAGCTAGTCATTGTTTTTCAACCAAACCTATTTCATATGGCTGCTTTGAACTGAAAAAGAGAAAACACCAGCATGCTACACCAAACGTTTTGGCAGAAGTATAATGAATATATGAGCGAAAGCGAGAGATTCCTCCTAGGTCATCAATTTTATCTTTAAACCCCCTAAACTTTACACTCTTTGTGTCTATGCATGCATGTACATGTGCACATTAAGGGATTGGGCTTAACACTTAGGATATCATTTCAGTACTATACTAAATAAGTACGCTAATATCAATTCTATTACCATTAAGTATTGCTTCACAGAGTTGAGGTGGGCAGTTGTGTAAGACATATGTTGCTGAGAAACTCATAAGTATAGTGGATAGTGAAATCGAGCAGCACACTATTTTGCTTGCAACGTTATCCCTATTGGTTCTGCTTAGTGAATAAATTCAGCTGCCAGCCACTTAGACGGGGAAAGCTGCAATGTACCTAACTCCGAATTTCGATAAAGCCAAGCTTTGGTTATAGATAAAAATCACAGAAATTACATAAAGCCAATCATTAGTAGCCTCCAAAATTTATATAAGCACAACTTGTTCAAAGGTGATACCAGCAGAGCACCGCACTACAAATCAAGGTAGATTGTACCAGCCACTGTCATCTTTAAAGTAGAGAGGAGCTAACTGAATGAAACAGATAATAAAATAGTGTTGATGTGGAAAGAGCCACAGAAGTGCCCACCTTTCATTACCTGCTCTGCTTTAAGTAATAATATATACCTTTCATTACCTGCTCTGCTTTAAGTAATAATATACTTAAAGTGCCAAAGCAAGATTGCTAACAAGGGAACATAACTCTAATGTAAACATAAACATACCAAGCTACATCTCATTTGGAAATATTATTAGGATGAGCAAGCACACTCATGGACTTAAGAACATAAGAACACTGGTAGACCAGAACAATGGTTCTTCTAGTTCAGCATCCTGTTTCACACAGTGGCCAACCAGTTGCCCTGGAGGACCAACAGACCAGACATACCTGCCAAGGCCCTCCCCTGATGTTGCCTCCTAGTACTGGGTTTCAGAGGTTTGCTGCCTCTGAATATGAACAATTTGCTAAACAGTTGGGGGTTACAAACCTACCAGGGTCTTCACTGATAAAGTAAGATCACTGTTAGAGTTGGCATAAAACTTGGATATCATCCACAATTTACCTGCAATCAACTGAGATGGTATTCTAGATAAAACTGCTACAATCCTCTGGCCCAGACCTGGATAGCCCAGGCTAGCCCAATCTCATCAGATCTCAGCAGCTAAGCAGGGTCAGCCCTGGCTAGTATTTGGATGGGAGACATCCAAGGAATACCAGGGCCGTGACTTGAAGGCAGATAATGACAAACCACCTCTGAATGTCTCTTGCCTTGAAACCCCTACAGGGCTGCCATAAGTCAGCTGTGACTTGATGACACATTTCACCACTGCCACAATCCTCTGAAGTTTATCTGCCTTGAATTATTAAAAGCAGTTAGAACACTTTCACAGATTTTCTATCTACAGACTGTCATTCCAAAAACAGAAAGAAAGAAAAAAGACCTAGTCAAATACATAAGGCAACAAAAGTCCAGGAAATTGTGGGGAAAATGATGTTAGGCCTCTTTAATAGTTTTTCCTTGCTCAGACACAAAGTGCATATTAACATTAAAGTAGTTTCTTTGAAACTGAAGAACTGAACCCAACTACTGTTCTTAAAATGAGAATAATACAGTTCTTTAGCATTATGATAAATACGCAACACTTATTTATAGAAAAAGGTGAGTTCCCCCCAGCCAATTCTCCATATTCAACATTGAATCACAGAAAAAATACTTTTAGTACCTATATAATACTTCATTTCTGTATCATGTTTGTTCATAAGCTCAAGAAGCCGCACTTCAATCTGGGCTTGATTTAGGAAAGCCTTCTTGTTCTTTATAATTTTAATAGCCACCCACTCCTGTTCCACACGATCATATGCCTTTACAACCTGTATAATAAAAAACAATACTAATAAAACATTTTCTCACATTTACACATTAAGATCTAAATATCTCAAAATAATATCTAAATAAAAGAAAATTAACTGAGAGGTGCACTCTGAACAATGAACCAAATGTGTTGCTTGTTTGTGCTGCTTATAAGTAATGATGATTTTTCAAACTGGAATTCATTACCTGTCCAAAGGAACCTTTGCCTATTAGAGAGTCAATTTCATAACGATCCATCCACTTTTCCCCATTTTTCACAATGTAGTCATAGTTATCATCATCATATCCATCGTTGTAAACCTTTCGCTCCTTTTTGTGACTAGAATCATCTCCTTGACCCTGTTGGTGTCGTCGCTTCTTTTTTGCATAGTAAACCTAAGTAGCATAATAACAGTGTAAAGCCAATTTGAAACAATTACAATGTTCACTTATTCTCCCACAATTATGTTTTTGTTTTACAGCATTTCCCCCCCACCAAATCGAGGACCACAGAGGGGAAAAGGTGTTTACTATGGAAAAGCAATGGACATCAAACACTACTGAATTCACACAATGAAACTGAATTTATCTGCTGTAGGTTTAGAGATATAATTCAAAGTAAACATGCAAGGTCAGATTCCAATTGATTTTTAGGGCATTAGAAAAACGTTCCAGAAACCTATTTAAATAAAGAACAATGTAAAATCATTTATGTACTAATTAAAAATGAAGACTTTACCTCATTAATATGTTTGTATGTTTTGATCAAATCCACAGACAGTTTCCTCAAAGGAGCAGTTGCAGGATCACGGAACGTTTGGGGCATCCGCCTCTGTTGGAAAAAAGGCAATATCAAGCATTATTTTAAACAGATGGGTAGGGGGGTAGACTAGCATATTAAACTACCTAAATGGATCACACCATCTCCAAAAGGTTATGCCCTTTTAAAAGAATGAACAGACTTTTTCAGGCTTTCAAGTGACTTGTTTTAAATGATAAAACATTACTGGTAATGTTACTAACATCAATTTATTCAAAGGCATAGGCTCTGATCCTACTCATGGAAGGGAACTTTCCAACTTCTCCCATCCTGCTACAGCTAGCTACGCCTCTTCAAATCCTACTCCCAGGGGCTGGTGGGAACAACATGGGGGTGGGTGCAAAGGGTCTGCAATGAAAGAAGGGGACATTAGCAAAAATTGCTTCCCTCTTCTTCTGATGGAAGTGACTGCCACCAGGAGCAAACACAGGTAACACTGAAGTCCAAACAGTGAATTATTTTACACATACATCATTAACAAGGGTATATTTTATTCAATAGAAATTAGACCATTTTTTTCTTACATTCTGCATTAAATGGGAACAGGCTGTTTTGTTAAAAACATCAGATCACATTTTTGTTTTTTAGAAGGCCTCGTGTAATTTTTTTCCTGAACATATACACCAGTTTATACATTCACCGGTATTAGACAGTCTTTCCTGGATTGTGCCACTTCAGATAGCAGGGATGGGACTCCATGGATGAACAGTTCTCCCCTTAAAATAGTTTATACATATATTAGTCTTGAAATAATTTTTCGGTATACTATTTAACTGGGTTCTGTATTTAGTACCTCACATTAAGCATGTCAGAGCTCAAAAATAATAAAAACTCTTTAACAAGCAAGCTAACAAAGCTCAACATCAGACAAATCTTTTACTTTGGCTTGGCAAACAAGAATGACAAATACTGCAAAACCCTGTAACTTCCATATTAGTTACACCTATGTAGCCTCACTGAAGACCTATACCTGTGACACTCTTTTCAGTGGCTTTGGAACCACATGTGGATCTTTGGCATGCTTCTTGTGGCTCCTCTGAGCACCGTTCCCTGATGTGATGCAGTCCTAAGGTTCCAGGAAAGTGGGCAAGGCGAGTGCCTCCTAGAGCTTGTGGTTGGCAGGTGGTTCTGTAGCCCAGAGGCGCTGCCTTACTCGCAGGTGGCCCTAAATAACAGGGCACCCCACTTCTAACCCGAACCAGGGACCCACAAACTCAGGCCAAAGAAGGCAGTCTTGGCCTGAAACACAAAGCTAGCCACAGCTCTAGAAAAGGGTCTCAATTTTCAGGTTGCACAAGGCAGCCCTCAAAGCAATCTCCAGCCTTCCCCCTCCACCCAACAAGGTATGCATATGAAACAATGCCGAATCCCACCAGGTACGTATCTGCATTTCTAAAGCTATTCAGAGGCCACCTGGCAAACAGCCCTTCTGCCTCCAGAACTTCACCTAACCCTATTGTGTGATTACCTATGTGTTTGTGGAAATCCTTTGGCTCCACAACTGTCCTTCCTGAGCCATCCCTCAGGATAGTGAGATAAACCAATCATTCAAATGTTTAGTGATCCTTCCTGATGCCAATCAGGGACCTATTTTCCACCTTTTGTGTAAACCTGGGAACCTATTCAACCTGCCTGGGCAGGACCATCAATGGTCATCAAACCCATTCAGCCAGCTCCAGTAGAGCCATCCAGCACTTGGCTAATCCCATCAATGCTATTGTGAATCCAGACTCTGCCCCCTCTGAAACCTCATTGGTCACACCTAGGTTTTGCTCCTCCTGGCGGCACACCCCCTGGAACCCCTTATTAGTCCAGGCAGCCTTTTGTCTTCACCTGAGACAAGCCCCTCAAGGCTTTGGTCCACATTGTGTCACAATATTTATATCCATCCAAGCACATGGCCATCAAGGTGTGCACTCGAAGGGTGCCTATATTTGAGTACACCCCCAAAATCTCTTCTTTGGGCCTCCTTCTCCACAGCGCATTATTTATTTATTTATTCTTTAGATTTGTATCCCGCCCTCCCTGGAGGCTCAGGGCGGCTAACAAGGGCATAAAATGCCTGATAAAACAATAAGAACAGTATAAAAATACAATACAATATACAATATAATACAATTAATAAAATATCGGTGCTCTACTACTCACTCCAATTCATAAGATCAAGATGGTGTTCTACAGATGTTAAAACAATACAACAACCGTATATGTCCCCACAACCCTGTCATCCACCAGGTACGTCTCGCACCCCCGATGATACCCGCACCAGCGGTGGTAAGGGTGTGGTGATGGAAAAAGCGTTGATGGAATAATGGTGGCGGCAGCTCCTACTCGAAAGCCTGGCGGAAGAGCTCCGTTTTACAGGCCCTGCGGAACTGCCCAAGGTCCCGCAGGGCCCGGATCTCTTCTGGGAGCTCATTCCACCAGGTAGGAGCCGCCACTGAAAACGCCCTGGCCCTGGTCACAGCGAGTTTGATGTTCCTGGGGCCTGGAATATCTAGAAGATTTTGGGTCCCCGACCGTAGTGCCCTTGGGGGAACATGTGGGGAAAGGCGGTCCCTTAGGTAGGCCGGACCCTGGTCATATAGGGCTTTAAAGGTAAGAACCAGCACTTTGAAGCGAATCTGGTACACTAATGGCAACCAGTGCAGCGCTTTCAGCACAGGCTGGATGTGATCCCGTCTAGGGAGATCCATCAACAGCCTGGCTGCAGCATTCTGCACTAGCTGCAGCCTCCGAATTTGCGACAAAGGCAGCCCCATGTAGAGAGTGTTACAGTAGTCTAACCTTGAGGTGACCGTCGCATGGATCACTGTGGCCAGGTTGTCACGGTCGAGGAAGGGGACCAACTTCCGCGCCAGCCGAAGATGGTAAAACGCCGACTTAGCAGTGGCTGCTACCTGGGCCTCCATCATTAGAGAGGAGTCCAGGAGCACACCCAAACGTCTAACCTCCGACGCTGGCACCAAAGGCGCCCCGTCGAAGGCCGGGAGCCCCAGCCCCGAACCGATCCGACTCAGACCTAGGACCTCCGTCTTTGCCGGGTTTAGTTTCAGCTGACTCAGTCTGAAATCCCCTATCGCCCCCATTTGTCTTCGACCTGGGAGAAAAGAGGCCAACCATTGAAGGGCAAGCCCCTGAATCCCCGCGTCAGGGAGGCGGTGGGCTAGCAACTGGTGGTCAACCGTATCAAATGCGGCCGACAGATCTAACAACAACAGTGCCACCACACCGCCACGATCCAGATGCCTCCGGAGGTCATCAGTAAGGGCAACCAGCACCGTCTCCGTCCCATGACCCGGGCGAAAGCCGGACTGGAATGGGTCAAGGATGGAAGCATCCTCCAGAAATCTCTGTAACTGTGTCGCCACCTCCCTCTCAATCAGTTTGCCCAGATAGGGCAAATTTGACACCGTGTTAGTGTAGGATGGTTTTTTCAAGAGAGGGCAGATCATCGCTTCCTTGAGTCCTCCAGGGAACCGTCCCTCCGAAAGGGACTTGTTGACAATCTCCCGCAGGGCACCTCAAAACGCCTCGCAGCCCGTTTTAATGAGCCAAGAGGAGCAGGGATCAAGATAGCATGTGGTTGGGCGCACAGATACGAGCAATCTGACACGGCTCCCTGGGGCACCCCACACTCAAGGGGATGCCTTCGAGATTGCTGGTCCCCAATCGCTACCCTTTGTCCCCGACCTTGGAGAAAAGAGACAAACCACTGAAGGGCAAGCCCCTGAATCCCCGCGTCGGCGAGGCGGCGGGCCAGCAACTGGTGGTCGACCATATCAAACGCAGCCGACAGGTCCAACAACACCAGTGACGCCACACCACCTCGATCCAGATGCCTACGGAGGTCATCCGTCAAGGTGACCAGCACCGTCTCCGTCCCGTGGCCAGGGCGAAAGCCGGACTGGAAGGGATCGAGGACAGAAGCCTCATCCAGGTAGCCCTGTAACTGTGTCGCCACCGCCCTCTCAATATGTTTGCCCAAATAGGGTAAATTGGAAACCGGACGATAGTTGGCCAATTCGGCCGGATCCAGACATGGCTTTTTCAAGAGAGGGCGGACCATTGCAGGGTGAAGAAGTACTTCCTTTTATCCGTTCTAACCCGATCGCTCAGCAATTTCATGGAGTGCCCACGAGTTCTTGTATTGTGAGAAAGGGAGAAAAGTACCTCTTTCTCTACCTGCTCTTTCCCATGCATAATCTTATAAACCTCAATCATGTCACCCCTCAGTCGTCGTTTCTCCAAGCTAAAGAGCCCTAAGCGCCTTAACCGTTCCTCATAGGGAAAGTGTTCCAACCCTTTTATCATTCGAGTTGCCCTTTTCTGCACTTTTTCCAAAGCTATAATATCCTTTTTAAGGTGTGGTGACCAGAACTGCACACAGTATTCCAAATGAGGTCGCACCATTGATTTATATAGCGGCATTATGATATTGGCTGATCTGTTTACAATACCCTTCCTAATAATCCCCAGCATAGCATTGGCCTTCTTTATTGCAGTCACACACTGTCTCGACATTTTCAGTGAGTTATCTACTACAACTCCAAGATCTCTCTCTTGATCAGTCTCTGCCAGTTCAGACCCCATCAACGTGTATTTATAGTTAGGATTTTTGGCTCCAATGTGCATCACCTTGCACTTGGCCACATTGAACCCCATTTGCCATGTTGACGCCCACTCGCCCAACTTTGACAGATCCCTTTGGAGTGCCTCACAATCCTCACTGGTTTTCACCACCCTGAACAACTTCGTATCATCCGCAAATTTAGCCACTTCACTGCTTACTCCCATCTCCAAATCATTAATGAACAAGTTAAAAAGCAGTGGACCAAGTACTGATCCCTGTGGTACCCCACTGCTTACACCCCTCCACTGGGAGAACTGCCCATTTATACTCACTCTCTGTTTTCTATTAATTAGCCAGTTTTTGATCCATAAAAGGACTTGTCCTTTTATCCCATGATTTTTGAGCTTGCTTAGGAGCCTTTGATGAGGAACTTTATCAAAAGCTTTCTGGAAGTCAAGGTAAACAATATCTATTGGATCCCCCTTGTCCACATGTTTGTTCACCCCCTCAAAGAACACTAACAGGTTAGTGAGACAAGATCTTCCCTTACAGAACCCATGTTGAGTCTGCCTCAATAGGTTTTGTTCATCTATGTGCCTACTAATTCTTTCCTTAATAATGGTTTCCACCAATTTACCCGGTATCGACGTCAGACTGACAGGCCTGTAATTTCCCGGATCTCCTCTGGAACCCTTTTTAAAGATGGGAGTGACATTAGCTACCTTCCAGTCCTCAGGAATGGAGGCTGATTTTAAGGAGAGATTACATATTTTTGTCAGGAGATCCACAAGTTCACAATTGAGTTCTTTCAGAACTCTTGGATGTATGCCATCTGGGCCTGGTGATTTATCAGTTTTTAAGTTGTTTATCAGTTTTAGGACCTCCTCTCTTTCCCAATCTCCTCTGGAACCCTTTTTAAAGATGGGAGTGACATTAGCTATCTTCCAGTCCTCAGGAATGGAGGCAGATTTTAAGGAAAGATTACATATTTTTGTCAGGAGATCCACAAGTTCACATTTGAGTTCTTTCAGAACTCTCGGATGTATGCCATCTGGGCCTGGTGATTTATCAGTTTTTAAGTTGTCTATCAGTTTTAGGACCTCCTCTCTCGTCACCTCAATCTGACTCAGGTCTTTCAACACCCCTCCCAAAATCAGCGGTTCTGGAGTGGGCAAGCACTTCTCATCTTCCATAGTGAAGACAGAGGCAAAAAATGCATTTAGCTTCTCAGCCATTTCCCTATCATCCTTCAGTACTCCTTTTACCCCTTGGTCATCCAAGGGCCCCACTGCCTCCCTGGCTGGTTTCCTGCTTCTAATGTATTTGAAGAAAGTGTTATTGTTGTTCTTTACGTTTTTGCTATATGCTCCTCATATTCCTTTTGCCTGCCTGACCACAGACTTGCCTTTTATTTGCCATAGCCTGTGTTCCGTTTTATCAGCCTCACTGTGACTAGCTTTCCACTGCTTAAAGGAATCCTTTTTACCTTTTACAGCTTCCATTAATTTGTTTGTTAACCATGCAGGCTTTTTCCTATACCTGTTTGTACTTGTTGAGGAGTGGACCCCTCTCCTGATTTGGATTGACCTATGCCCCCACTCCCCCAGCAAGAGCCTGGGGCACTGCCCCAACAATGCTGTCTCCTACACCCAGGGCTACTGGTGGTATGTGCATATGGGGCTTGCTCTCCAGCTGCTCCATCCAGTTCTATTGCATAGGGCCCTGATCCTACAAGGCAATGGGTCCCATGGCTGCTTGGCCAGCTGATCCACAGAGCACAGTGGGGCAGATGCCAGGCACCCTAGACTGCCTGGGAGAGGGTCCCTGGAAAAGGAGTGTGTTAGCAGCCCAGTATGGGACTGCCAGCATCCCTGCCTCTCCTAACATATGCAGTGCACTTCCTTGGAAGTATGCCCACCCAGCACCATGCCTTGTGTTGTGCAATGGGGCAATGGAGAGAATTTCCTCATGGGATCAAGAAATGTTAGTCAGATGGCTACAGCATCCAACTCAGAGGCATGCCCTGGCAAATGAAGCCCCCTCCCCCCCGGGTGAAACTGCAGAGCCTGCTGGCACCCCACAGGCATGGCTGTGACAGCATCTGTGCTGTTTGCCATCGTGGCACATGTTTAAGTTTTGCACCTGCGCAAGTGGTGATTCAACAGGGAATCCTGGGAGCATGACTGGTGTAGTTTCTTGCCACTAGCCTCAGTCTCCAATTCCAGTCCAGTTCGTGGAATTTCCTGCTTTCTGGCCAGCAAATCCACCTCACTAATATGTATGCTGTGCTATGGATAGCTCAGCCTATCTCCCCAAGGCCCCTGGGAGCAATGACAAAGGCACAAGTGCCATCTGGACAGAGGAATTTGGCAACATAATCCATTGGACCTCTTCATGATTTGCTGTTAAATAAAGTCTGGGGTGTTACACAACTGTTTGTGAGAGGATAAGACTAGCTCTGCACCCATCCCTGCCCTCCCTTCCTCTTCCCCCCATCTGTGACTTTCCCTTAGGACTGTCCTTTCACACGTCCAAGAAGGTGGGGGTTCTGACTCAGAAGATTGACACATACCAGTCCCTGCCCCCTTCCCACACACACACACTCTGCTGGCTGCTGTGTGCAGCTTGCATGGGGAACAGATTGGTGGGTGGCTGCTCTGGCATGGGGGGCCCTACACTCTCCTACAGCACTACTGGCATCTGATAAGCCACACAGCTTGTCAGTGTAGGAGCAGGGAACCAGGGTGGATGCAAGGGAGCTGCTGCCATGGGTGTACCTGAGGGGCTGTGGAGAGGCACCCCTGCCAAAATTATGGATCTCCAGGGCAGCCCATTGGCTGGGCTGTCCAGCTGCTCCTTTTGCAGTCTGTGGGGGCAAAACCTCAGAGCTCCAAGGCTTTTTCTTGCTCTCCCCATAAAGGGATTGAACTAGGGGCTCTGGCCATGCTATCCCAGTGTTTTTCCACTGATCCACCCTTGTCTATGCCTGGCTTCCTGTAGCTGGTGGTGATGTCAGGGTTGTGATGGAGTGCCTAATGCCTGCTGGCATGACTCTTTGAACTTATCCTGTTAGCTCAGTAGTTATGGTATTGGATGTGAGAGCTGTGGGTTCGTGCCTGGCTCCTGTCTTATCTTTCTTCTTCTACCTTTTCAGAACAATGGTGTGTGTGTGGCTCAGAGCATGGGTGGGCACTCCTGCATTCGGTCAAGTCCTTGTTGGGAAGGGGTGGGCATCCTTGGGGTTCTTCTGACATGCTTGCTGTGTGTTCTCTGCTCCGCAGAGGGATATGTGTTATTTCCCTGTGCAGAATGCCATAAGAAGCAGGCCAGTGGTTCTGCTTATGTTTTGGCACGCAGCCACCTTGGTGGTCCTCAGGACTGTGCTGCCCATATCAAAATATCCTCATAGTCCTACTTTTTGTGATTATACGACAGCATTTCTGTTCAAACAGCACACTTTTGTTTGCTTACTGTAGAATTTTTCTACCATCAACTTTTATTTTTCCTGCCTCTTATATGGCAGAAATCAAGATATGTGTGCTATGGTACCATTCACTGCAGCTGTTTGCAACTCTTTTTTCAAGTAATGTATACATGCAACTTTTTAAATTAAAATAAAGACATTTAAACTTTTAAAGTCCATAAATAAATAATGCTTTATATTGCTAAAACAGTAGAAGTTTAGGAGAGTTTGACAGAACAGGAAATATTGCACAATGGCGGCGGCGGCTCCTGTCTCCCAGAGGAGATCCGGGCCCTGCGGGACCTGGCACAATTCCACAGGGCCTGTAAGATGGAGCTCTTCTGCCAGGCCTTTGCATAGGAGCTGCTGCTGCCATTGTGCCGCCACCGAGCTGCCACCTTCACCGGTGGATTAGACCCAGAGGTGAGCCGGCCCTGGGAAGACGCCTAGATGACCAAAGAACGTATGCCGCTAGGTTAGGTTGACGAATGGAACCCATCTTGGACTATAAGACGTTAACATCAAGAGCACCGCACTTTGTTTAATCATTGTTTTTATGCTGTTTTAAGTGTTTGTTATGGCATTTGCCTCTTTTGTAAGCCGCCCTGAGCCCATTTGGGGAGGGCGGGATATAAATCCAATAAATAAATAAATAATAAATATTGCAATTTCCCCACAAGTTTCTACTTATTTCCGGGGGAGGGGGGGGAGGTTTTTCGTCCCATGGCTTCAAAATTTCTGGAAATTTTACATCTGTTGTATATACTAAGGTTTCTTTCTTTCTTTCTTTCTTTCTTTCTTTCTTTCTTTCTTTCTTTCTTTCTTTCTTTCTTTCTTTCTTTCTTTCTTTCTTTCTTTCTTTCATCAGCCCTTCTCCCAGGCATTCTAGTACTCAAGGTGGGTAACAGCAATGTAAACACAATACAAAACATTTAATAAAATAAACATTAAAATAACACATCAAAAACAAATCTAAAAACAATAAGCCCAAGCAACAAGCCCTTTATCCAGGTTCAGGCTGCCCGAAATCTCTCCATAGCAACTGCTAGAAAGCCAGGAAGAGAGGAGCATCCCTGACCTATTCTGCGAGACAGTGCCGAAGGCACAGACAGCCACAGAAAAAATCCAAGCTTGGACCATGGCAGAACATGCTGTAGGCATCAGAGGAACTAATAATAGACCTTGGTAGGAACAGAAAAGCTGCTGCATGGGAACATGCAGGAGAGACAGTTCTTCAATTATGTGGAACTCAGGTAATGAAAAGCTCCGGAAACTCAGTCAGTGAAGGGCCTTAGAATAGGAGTGACATAGTTCCACAGCTAACCACATATAACAGATGAACTTCTGCATTTTGCACCTACTGCAGCTTCTGGATCATCTTCAAGGGCAGTCCCATGTAGAGCATGTTACAGTAACCTAAACTTGAGGTGCTAGATTGGCGTGGAACATCATAGCCTGATAATACATGGACAAATAGGGAGCCAACAAGAAATCAGGATCCAACAAGAATCTTAAGCTCTTAACAGGGTCTTTCAATGAAAGCTGCACACAATTAATGGTAAGAAGAACAATCCTGTTTGAAGAGTGGCCCTTTCAGCCAGCATCACCTCCATTTTAAAACGGAGCTCTTCCACCAGACTTTTGGAGCCGCCGCCACCACTAACCATCACTAAGAACTGACAGCTTGGGAGGGAGAGGCCCCCCCCTGGATCTTTAAATATAGCCAGCTGCCTAAGATAACCTAAGAAGACTAAAGGCCTGACTGCGAACTGTGTAACAACTACCGCTGTGAAATTACGAATGTATTGCTACTAGCACCTTATTATATTATGGTTTTAGCATTGTTTAATTGATACATGTTGTTCTTAATCCTATTTTATGTGTATTGTAAAAATTCTTCATGTTTTATGTAAGCCGCCCTGAGCTGGCTTTGGCCGGGAGAGCGGGATAGAAGTCTAATAAATCAAATCAAATCATCTTATCCAGATTCAGCTTGAGAGGTCCTCCCTCAGCCACTTGACCACCATATTCAGACAGTGGGCAGGGCAAAGACAGCAGCAATGAGTAACCTTTTCAGAGTAATATATGTAGTTCAGTGTCATCAGCATATTGATGACAACCTACTCTGTGCACAATTTCATTATAAGAACTTGGTGGTGGAAAGTGCCATCAAGTCACAGTTGACTTACAGTGACCCCGTGGGGTTTTCAAGGCAAGAGACTTTCAGAGATGGAGCTAAAGGTAGGGTTGGTCAAACCAAATGATCACAAAACTTTGGGGGGAGGGGATGCTACCTGGATATAGAAAGTGGTTCTCTGGGCTTTTTATAAACTGGTATCACAGTAAACTGATAAGAATTAGGAAATGGTTGGTGACCATAGTTCCCTCTAAGCTGAGTTAGTGTGAGCTAGCTCACACATTTTTGTCTTAGCTCAGGAAGGATGGCTCCAGAGCAGACTAATTTATGCAGCAGCCAAATCGCTCGCTCACAACTTTAATGCCAGTAGCTCACAAAGTAGAATTTTTGCTCACAAGACTCCACAGCTTAGAGGGAACATTGTTGGTGACTTTAAGCTAGTTCCAAAGATAAGGGTTTTGTTTTTGTCTCCATCCTCAGGAAAATAATTATACTTACTAGCATCAGCAATGAACTTGAACTTACGTAGGGGGAAGCATATGGATTTATTTGGCCAGCAGATGGCGCCTTATGTCTATAAAACGACCTTTCGAATGCCTTCCAATAGATCTTGTGACTAAAAGCATACTCACTGACCAAAAAACTCAGAGAAAACTTTAAGAGTCTTGCTCACCTAACCACCGTAGAATCCACTAGCACTTGAAAATTATCTTAAAGTTTTCAAACTGCAAATCATATATGACATTATCATCATGAGACTAGAAGCTCTGTACACTACAGCTTCTTCAGAAACAAAGGAAAGCAAGGGAGATAAAAGAAAAGAACTTAAGAAGTGTCCCGCTAGATCAGACTGAGGTTGTGTATGGCCCAGGATCCTATTTCCAACAATGCCCACATAGATGTCACCAGATTATCTACAAAAAGGGAATGAAAGAAACAAGCACAAAGAAAAAATGGCAACAAAAAGCTATTGAATATAACTATGCAAAGATTAACAGAATGCACAAGAAGTCCAAAAGCACATGATTTCAAGGGAACTACAGTTTTAGAATACTTCAAGTACCCTAGTCAAGAATGCTTATACAATGAACACCTTCTAGTATGAAGAGTTGAACCACAAAAGAAGTAGCACAGTACAGCCAATGGCTTCTTTAAATCTTGGAGGCCACTGAATTAGCTGGAAAAGTAGTAAGACACTGCTACTAGCTATTTTGTAGACTCCATCAACCAAAAACTAATATTGCTACTCCAATAACAATAATCATAATGGATTAAAGACTGTGGAGAAAAACAGAAAAATCTGATATATAAAATAATTTATCTGGGTCTCCTTGAATATTCAAAGCACCTCACATATTTTGAGGATTATTTTCCCTATATTGGGGAGGGGGGTGAGCTTTCAGAAAGATGTACTGCTTCATATTATGTAACTATACTTATATAATCAGAAGGGAGCTGTAAGTTCACATTCTTTCCTGTGCCTCTTCTGGCGTGTAAATTGCCACAATTTGTGTTAACCACGAGTATGTCAGTGATATAAAATCATGGTTACCGCTAGTCAGGATCCATGTTGAACCAGGAATTGAAACAGAGTTCCAAGCATGGCTTACGGCAATGATTACACAATCAGAATTAATTATATATGCACAGAACCCCAGTGAATTAATAGCTGAAGCAAGATTTCAACAGGGATTTTCCACTCATGTTTGAACTACATGTTACCATCCAACTGTTTCTAATGCATTCCTACCGCTTTGCAATGGAAAAGTAGCATTAGGAAGTGGAGACTTGAGAAGGTGTACGCAGACGGAAGGTTACTCAATCCTTCCCCTGCAGCTCTTCCACTCTCAGGCAGACTTCCAGACTCATCTTTACATTGTGAGCATAGGTCTGGAGCTCTGGACTGAGGAAAATGAATTGAAAAGTAAGAGTATTAAGCACAATTCTCAGTGTAAAAACTGATTTCCTAAATGTCCCTTACCTGGTTGGTAAGAGGCTGTTGAATCTGGTCAGCATAGGATAAGGCAGAAACTTGTTGGTCATTTATGTTCTGCTGCCGACGATCGCTGTACTGCTGATGTGAATGGGACATCTGTCCAGCCATCTGAAGGCCAGCAGCATGGAATGAAAATGACGGTGCAAGCCGAACAGATGAAGGTTTGCATGCTGAAGTCTCTCCTCCTACAAAGGACAATGCAAGAGTTCAGTATGGAGTTGTTGCTTAGGTTGATCTTTGTATGTTACTTTGTATGACCTTGATGTAATTATACAAATCTATCGCTCTCCAATACACACAATTAAAAAAGAAATGCATATGTACATAGAAATAACTTTTTGCTTACTAAGTTTCCTGCATACTTAAGTTTCTTATTTCCTGTCTACAGTATTCTCTTGCATGTCTCAAAGTATGATGCAAGTTCTTCCCCTGGTACAACACCTACATTGAGAGGAGTCCCTTTTCTGCCTATCCTGCTTGGTTCTGTCAGTAAAATGGTTTCTAACAGTACTACTTTTATTTCCTTTGGAAAGATACTTAAAAATGTTGTAAGTTATAATACGAACAATTTTTAGTATTTCTATCAACCACAACTTGTAGAGACTCATATCATAACTTCTGAAATGTTATTCATTCTGAGAAAGGTGAGATAAAGCTGCTAAATTTTGGTCCATTTGTTATTAACCATACATGGAAATGGTCCTTATTAAAGCTTTTCATTAGTATTGCATTACACCAACAAGACAAGGAACAGGTCTGCTCTAATACTTGCTGAATGCCATACAGATGCACCACCCACCCAAATTAGAGCTTAGTGTGTAATTAGTCCTGCAAAGGAAAGGTTATGTAATATAGAATGCTTCTAAATGTGTGTGTAGTCTTAAACTCTGGCAGCTGACACATGCAAACCATACAAAATGCAACAAAGTCTGCTGAACTGAACTGCTTTTCCAGAAGTACTGTCTGTTTAATGCTGTCACCTAAGAATTCTTAGTCAATCATTTGAAGATTCTGATATACTTCATAGACAGTTCCAGGATAACAAGTACTCCAGATCCAATCTTAAAAATAGTATACAATCTCATGTGAGAAAGGGGAAAAGCCTCCTCTCATATCTGAGGATTTTGTATTAAAAATAATTAACCACTTTAAAAATAATCAGGTGTCCAGCTAAGCAGATTCAACTTGGGTTTTAAATCAGTTCATATAATTGAGCAACTAAACACTGAAGTCTGATGGGCTATGTATCATTATGAAAAAGAATCACAGGGCATACTTTCACTTTTCACAGATTGCCTGAAACTGAAAATATTAAATAGTTTGAAAGCATAATAGATTGGATCCTACTAACATTCTGCTGATAGAAGAGGGACAAACTCATCTGATTCTTCTGTTTACTGTAGTCCCTGACCCATGTAGAATTTTAGCTGTGAGGATCCCTTAACACCCAGCACAACTTCTACAGACATCACAGGGACTGCTGGAGGAAGAAGATAAGGAAAGATCAGCTTCTATCAGCAGACCTTTGGCAGAAAATAACCTGACGGCTTATGTTTTAGGGGGGGGGGATTAAACTAATGACCAGTTTAAAAAGATACTTAGCCAAACACTTGCACTGGATAAATGCACCAATGGAGTACAAATACAGAATTCCAATGTATTATTCCTAAACCAGACTAACCCACCCTGATTGTTCTTACCAACAGCACCTATGACTAGGCCTTGCCTACTATAGAAACCCACTTCTATTGCATCTTCAAACATGACATTCAAAAACAACATAAGAAAGCATTTTATTATAAGAACATGTACAGTAAGAGTTCTCCCAATGTGTGTATTAAGTGCCATTAAGTTGCTTTCAACTTCCAGAAACCCTATGAATTAATGCCCTTCAAAACATCCTATCATTAACAGCCTTGCTCAGGTCTTGCAAACTGAGGGCCATGGCTTCCTTTATAGAATTAATCCATCTTATGTTGCGTCTTCCTCTTTCCCCGCTGCCTTCAGGTTTTCCTAGGATTATTCTCTTTTCCAGTGACTCTTGCCTGAGAATGTGACCAAAGTATAATACCCTTAGTTTAGCCATTTTAGCTTAATTGGTTAACTATCTGCATATATAGCTAGGTGCTCTACGTGATGAAAGACAAGCACTTGATGGTATAGGATTACATTCAACACTATGAAACTTCAATTTTTTTCAAGTAGGGCATTATCCTGTAAAAGAGCTGCATAAAACTGAGAAAGCTCAGAGTAATATGTCAGTAGTATATTAACACAGAGGGGTTTTTTATGATTACAGGAAAAAAGAGGTACATAGGAACACATCTCCCAGAAGTAGTACATGTTTTGCTAAGCCAATCTTCTACCTTAAAAGACAAACAGCTTCAGTCATATTTGAAGGCAATGTGTTCAAGTACAAACCTATTTATTTGATTTACATTATATATAGATCCATCTTTCTCACTGAGAGTCAAGGTGGATTACACTGTGTAAATCAATTAACAGGATGGGACATCTGATGCCGAACTTAATGCGGACACCAGATTGGCATAGCCCGCTGCAGCCCAGAACTCCTGAGCTCACGCGATCCACCGGCCACAGCCTCCCCAGCAGCCGGGATTACAGGTGCGCGCCACTGCGCTCGGCTCAAATGATGCTCTGATGATACCTGTCGAACACCAATTAAGGATTTCTTTCTGTGTAAAATGTCATGATGTCATTTGGGGTATAAGACCTATTGTCCTTCCTGGTTGGGCAGATTACATCTTGGTGTTACTGGGTGCCAAGGTATCCAGACCTGTATTTTCCTGATTATTGCAATAAACAGATATTTATCCTCTCCCTGGACTCCAACCGTGCATTCCTTATTTGGCATCAGGAGCACATGGGACACAAATTTGTGCATCAGTTTCTGGCGACCCAGATGGGACCACAACCAAAATGTCTGGATTAACTTTGCACAATGCCTGAACCTCAGCAAATTCTATCTTCACAGCGGAACAAACACCCACAACCTGTTTGCATCCTGCCTCTGGGGAGTCCCAATAAGTTTGAAAGAAGTAGAGACTAATCCACCCAGCCTAGAAGACCATCCTGGTCCAACCCCTGACCCCATCCCAGAATGGAGTACCCAAGTTCAGCTGTCAACCAAAGATATGTTTGCTGTTAAGATTGCCAAAGTCATACCCACTGACCTCTGCCTGTTTTTCAAGGGGTGTGTAACAACTTGCCTTAATGTTACCATTCATCAACTTGAATGTAACCGGACTGAACCAACTCCATCTTGTGCCCGGCACACCACCTTTTCCAGAGGATGGTTCCTGTTCTGTGGACTAGTAGCCTATTCTTATATGCCTGGTAACATCGAAGGCGGTCCCTGTGCCTATGGCCGCCTAATAACTTTCCTGACTCCCTGGAGAACTACAGTTACTTCTTCTCGCCCAAAGCGCAGCTATAACAAGATTGATGAAAAATGTGATCCCTTAATGAGACTGTTTTCCATCAGTGAATCTACAGCCCTGGCTGCATCTCTGGTCGGGGTCTCAGCCTTGGCTGCCATCAACTCCGAGAGTATTGAGGACCTAGCCTGCAGACTTACCCATCTGATGAATGAAACCTCCCAGGGTTTAGGAGGCATGTTGGCAGACCTCCATGATACTGAAAAGGCTACCATCCAGAACAGAATGGCCATAGATTATCTGTTGCTCAGGGCAGGGAGTCACTGTGCTGTATTTAAGGGCATGTATTGTTTAAATTTAAGTGACCACTCAGCCTTCATCGAACAAAACATCAAGAACACCCAAGACATCTCCAAAGGAATAATAGCTTCTCATGGATGGGGAGACTGGTTTGGAAGTTGGTTCACTGGTCTGGGATCCACTATTTATACTGTTATAACGTTTGTTCTTATGGGGATCTTATTAGTTTTTGGGATTTGCGTCTGTATACAATGTACTCCCACAATAATAGCCTGTTGCGCTTCAGCACGCCCCAACACCCACGATACAAGAGTCGAACAAATGATAATGGTTGCTAAATATTATGTTGAGTGTCCTGAGTATTCAGTCCCAGCCGACATGATCCTGAATGAAAGCAATGAGCCTTAGGGTGGTCATTTCACCAAGTGGGGGGATTTGTAGGACAGGGGACCAGTGAATGTGATTTATGATTGTGATTTTTGATATTTCTCTTTACATGCAGAATGACAGCTGTCACTGTGCCTTATTAGGAGTCCGATTAAAGTGAATTTAGATTTTAATACTTAGCCCAGACAGAAGAGCTGTAGAGTAGGATTAATTAGAGAATTATTTTAATGGTTAAAGGTCTTTTTCTTAGAATCAGAAAATAATGGAATGGAATGTACCTTTTACAGGGCTCTTTTTGTAGCAGGAACTCCTTTGCATATTGTCAGCTACGCTGCCATATTGTTTATGGATTGAGGGGGCACCAGCCTGACCTGCGTATGACTGGGTGCTGCATTCCTTTCTCTGCATCGTTTCTCCTGTTATCTGTACTCTTGTACCACTGTCTAGTTGTAGTGTCTTCATATTAATCAACCATGTGACTGGTTTCGTTTCCCAGCTCAGCTGCATCAGTTATTCCTTCCCACCCGCGGGTGGGGGGGATGTCATTTGAACTTTATATACCTCAGTAAGCTTTTCCTTTTTACTCTGTCACGCCCTGTTGTCCTGAGAGGGGGAAAACCACCCGTTGCCGTGTTGACTCGAGAAGGGACGCCCCTGGAAGCCTAAGACTTCCCTCCTCCCGAGTCTTCTCCCAAGCAAAGTCAGGACGGCAGGGCGCGAAGAGCCCAGGAAAGGAGGTAGAGTGGCGAGGAAGGGTAGCTCTCGGGGTTAGAGTCAGCCTCAGATACCGGGGAGCCAATGGGTTGCGTCACCCGGGCTTTCCCCGTTCGTGGACGAGTTCCTACTACAAAAAGAGCCCTGTTTGAAACTATAAGCTCTCCAATTGGACATCTGAGAAGTAAAGCTATGAGATGGAGAGACTCTTGAGTATTCCCAAAACAAATATCTTTCTGTGTAGAGCAGAGCATCTGGCCCCAGAAGGTCTGCCAAGAGCTACATTTTGTGCATCTTATCAGGAAACTCCCTAGTTTCACGCTGAAGCAAATAAGCCAGGAATGATGCCAAAAGAAGGCCCCTCTGTTCATTGATGTTTTCCACGGTTCCAGGACCAGTTAAGCAGACACAATTACTGACACTTAAGATCTTGATAGGGGTTTGCCAATAGAGAAGTGCCAGCTCAAATGATGCCCTGATGATGATACCTGTTGAACACCAATTAAGGATTTCTTTCTGTGTAAATTGTCATGATGCCATTTGGGGTATAAGACCTATTGCCATTCCTGGTTGGAGCAGAATACAGCTTGGTGTTACTGGGTGCCAAGGTATCCAGTCCTGTATTTTCCTGATTATTGCAATAAACAGATATTTATCCTCTCCCTGGACTCCAACCATGTGTTCCTTACTCAGCCCCAGGAGCACACAGGGCACAAATTTGTGCATCGCATCCAATAAACAATGTAAAAGGAACAAAACTGCAGAAATCTGAACCCAAGCAGAAATTTGAGACAAAGTTGAAACAAAACTCAAGTATTAGCGTGACACTTAAATTAAATGACATCAGAACTTACATCTATATACCTGTTCCTCAAGTGTGGACTGATCTGCAGATACTTAAATCTGTGGACACTAAAAGAAAGGGGGCCCTCCTGGTTTGCAGAACAATCTGAAAATTAAAAAAATTACACTAGGAGATTTTAATCCTCCAAACAAAAGTAGTGTCTACACATGCACAAACAATGTACCTATCTCTGTTGGAATCTCAGCAGTGATGGTGGGGAAAGCCACAGTGGGCGAGGCTAGAAGCCGCACTGGACTTGCTAGTATCAGCAGCAAGGGAGAAGGTGCTTCGGGTGCCACAGCGGACCTACCAGTGAAAACCTGGAGCACACACTGGAAAGGCTGGCATTGATGTCAGTGGGGGGTGCTGTGCCAGGCTTTCTGGCAGTCATGCCCGTAGCTACGGTGGTGCACTTGGGGGTGGAGCCTCACCACGGATGAGCCCCACTCCACCCAGGGAGAATACCAGACCCCCACGACTTCTAGGCCCCAATGCGCCTCTCCCCCGCAGCGGGGGGGGGGAGGCTGGGGAAGGAAAGAGAAGACCCCTTCCCCTTCTGGTCAGTTTCACTCCCTGCAGATCAGCTGCTGCAGGGGGCAGGGAAGGAAAGAGAAAGCATGTCTTCTCTCTTTCTCTTTCCTTCACTACCTTCCACGCCCATGCTGTTGTGTAAGCTAATTAAGCTTCCCACTCCTCTGCCCCAGCACCCTGGCCCCTGCCCCACCAGCCAAAATCTTTTGGCTATGGAGGTGTTGGCAGTAGCTGTGAGGGTGGAGGGGATTCAGGAGCCTCAGCGAGCTCAGTGGTGGACAAAAGGAGATAAACTGGGCTCACTGGCATTAATGCTGGGAAGGAGCTACACTGGGATCACCAGTGGCAGCTGTGAGGGTAGAGGAGGTTTAGGCGCTACAACAGGCCAGGAGCCATGCTGGTCTCACCAGCACTGATGTTCGGAAGGGTTGGTGAGGTGGGAGTAAGGTGACCCGGTGCACCAGACTCACGGCAGTCACTGTGACCCGGGGGGGCGAGCCACAATACTCATGTGGGGGTCCCTTAGCTTTAATTTAAATTTTGTTTAAAGTGAGAGCCGTGATGGGCTGCTGGCAGTGATGGGGGATTAAAGTTAAGAGGGGGAAAGGATCCCCACAGGAATATCATGGGTCCCCTCTTTTAATATAGTAATACATACAGCACCACATACTATGTTCCTTGGACAGTGGCGGTCTAAGATACCTGATGGCATTTCACAAATTGTTACCATTTTCAGTTAGACCTGATTGTAAAATGGTGATATTGAACTTGATACTGGAGACTATGTCACTCAGATTATTTATCGCAAATTTAGCTAAAATAGTGTAAGCCAAGTACTGGAAACTGCCAATAATGCCATCACTTAAAGAGTACTTATTTAAAACACTAAATTCTGGAAACTTAAAGGTAGCATGTGTGTGTTAAGTCATTTCCACCTTATGGTGACCCTATGAATTAATGGCTCTGACCTGGATGGCCCAGGCCAGTCCAATCTTGTCAAATCTTGTACTGGCCCAACCCTACTGAAAGTCCAGTGCCAAGGACTCAGCAGAGCAGTCCAGAGGGATGGGGTGCAAAATTCCAGAAACACCAAACAGTCCTAAGAGCCAGTATGGTGTAGTGGTTAAGTGCGCGGACTCTAAACTGGGAGAACCGGGTTTGATTCCCCACTCCTCCACTTGCACCTGGCTGGATGACCTTGGACAAGCCATAACTCTGGCACAGCTGTTCTTGAAAAAGAGCAGTTTCTGTCAAGAGTTCTCTCAGCCCCACCTACCTCACAGGGTATCTGTTGTGGGGAGGGGAAGGGAAAGGAGATTGTAAGCCACTCTGAGACACCTTTGGGTAGTGAAGGGCGGGGTATAAATCCAATCTCCTCCTCCTCCTCCTCCTCCTCCTTGCAATTTATACAGAGAGCAGGTCATCCAAATCCAGTCCACAGTCTGAGTCAGGTAGCAGGTAACCAGCAAGGTTGGTGGCTCAGTCAAGCATACTTGTGTTCACAAGCAGCTGCTTTGCTTGGCTGGTTTTATAGCTAGGTTTTAATGAGCCATGCTTCCAACCAGCTACTTTGCAGTCTCCTGCAATTACTCATCTGTCTTCTCCATTGACAGCTGGCATCGGCCCAGGAAACGTGCACTTTTTCCTGGCCTGCAACTCTGCAGTGCCACTGATGTCTCAGGCACTCCATGAGTATGTGGGAGCAAGGTGGCCTGGGGGCTACCTCTGATGGCTCGTGTACTGATTCAGAGCTGCAGGGTGTGGCTGCAGCCTTAGCTGTGGGCTGTGAGTCCTGATCAGTGAGTAACTCAATCTCCTGTTGCTCATCTGCTGTCTCAAGGCCAGTTACAGTGGACCCCTCTTCTCCTGAGGAGTCCTCACACTCACTGGTCACAGGCTGTCTTACGACACCAGATCTCAGAAGCTAAGGAGAGCTAGTATTTGGATGGGAGACTTTCAAGGAATACCAGGGTCATGATGTGGAGGCAGGCAGTGGCAAACCACCACTGAACTTCTCTTGCCATGAAAACCCTAAATCAGCTGTGACTTGACCACACTTTCCATCACATGAATTAATTATCTCCAAAACATCATAACATTAACAGCCTTGCTCAGTTCTTGCAAAGTGAGGGCTGTACCTTTCTTTATTGAGTGAAACCATCCCATCCTGGGTATTTCTCCTATCCTGCTGCCTTCACCTTTCATAACATTATCCTCTTTTCTAGTAACTCTTGTCTTCTCATAATGTGACCAAAGTACAATAACCTCAGTTTAGTCATTTTAGCTGCTAGGGAGAGTTCAGGCTTGATTTGATCTACAATCCACTTATTTGACTTTTTGGCAGTCCACAATATCCGTAAAATTCTCCTCCATCACCATATTTAAAATGAATCAACTTTCTTTCTGTCAGCTTTCACATCCATACATATAGTAAAGGAGGATAATATGGCATGAATTAACTTGATCTTGGTCACCAGTGACACATCCTTACATTTAAGAATCTTTTCTAGATCCTTCATGGCTGCCCTTCCCAGTCTCAGTCTCCTTCTAATTTCTTGGTTGCAGTCTCCCTTTTGGTTGATGATGGAGCCAAAGAATAGAAAATCTTGAACAATTTCAGTTACTTTATTGTCAACCTTCATGTTGTGTAATATCCCAGTAGTCATTACTTTAGTCTTTTTGATATTCAGATGTAACCCTGCTCGGTAGTTTGTCCTTCAACCTTCATCAGAAGTTGTTTCAAGTCTTCACTATTTTCGGCTAGTAATGTGGTATTATCTTCATATCTCAAAATGTTTATGTTCCTTCCACCAAATTTCACTCCACCTTCATCTACATCTTAACCAGCTTTTCTTATGATTTGTTCTGCATACAGATTTGGACAGGAAGATAAAATACATCCTTGTCTGACCTCTTTGTTAATTGGAAACCATTCCGTTTCTCCACAGTAGCCTCTTGTCCAGAGTACAGGTTGTGCATCAGAACAATCAGATGTTGTGACACACCCATTTATTTTAAAACTAAGCATGACTTTTCATGATCCACACAGCCAAAAGCTTTGCGGTAATCCATGAAGCACAAGCTTATTTTCTCCTGATATTCTATTGTATGCTTCAGTAACCAAGGTAAATTTGCAATATGATCTCTAGTGCCTCTTCTGAATCCAGCTTGGACATTTGACATTTCTTTTTCTATTTATGTTAACAGCCTTTATTGTAAGACTAGCTCGAAACCAGTGCTTCACTACAGTATTTAACTACTGTAAATCCAGTTATAATACTTCTGGGGAGAAAATCTTTTTTTGTGGTTTAGGATGGGTTTTTTGAATTGGTCTTGTAATATAATAGCATAGTATCCAAGCGTCACAAAGCTGTTTGAATAATGTGAAGTGTGTTGATGGAGAAAACCAATGAAATGAATTTTGAAGTATAACATTTGTTGAAGGAATTACAAAGAAGAAGATTGTAGTGTAAAAAATGAAGTGAGAAATACGTACAACTTTGTTTTTTCTCTACTGAAGGACCTCCTTGTAGACCACACTTGTGGTTGTGGTTCTGCTAGGATCACCAGGCTGTCTGTGCACCTCAGGGTAATCTTCCTGGTACTTGGTCACCGCCGCTCAGCGCATCACAGGAGTACTATGCACATATTTCTTTGCCACATCCTCCTTTTAGCACTAGTGTATCTGGCATGACATTTGCCAGGAGCCTTCTTGGGGTCAGTAAGAGGTGAGAAGTGTGAGGCAGAGTTGGACTGAGAGAGGAGTGATGTGTTGGACACGTCTTCAGGTTCATGTGGGAGCCACATATCAAAATGGCTCCTAGAAAGGTCCTGCACCATCTCCCCATGAACATTCACAAACTGTATTGCCATACCAACTTTTTTGAGAAACCCCAATTTAGGAGTCTTGCATCACTGATGTTATTACACAGAAGACAGAACTTCCCTGAATACCAGCTGTCTTCAACTGTCTGCAATCTCCTGTAATTTGTTTTTAACTCAGAACGCTGAGCTCCACATCTGACCAATCAGAGGGAGGGGGTTGCAAGCAGGCAGGAGCCTGTCAGGCACACAGCAAAGCTTTACCCCTTTGGGAAAACACATTTTACCCCTTTTAACCCCCTTAGGGGTCAAATTTCTAAAAATCTCTTCTTAGTGGGTGCTGACATCATGGAAGGAATGTTCTCCCCAAATTTCGTGTTCCTAGGTAAAGGGGTTTGGGCTGGGCATTTATGAGTCAATCAGGACACCTGTTTTTATACAGAGAGAGGTTTTGAGCATTATTTTACTTGCATGAGAAATTAATGTGATGGTCCGATAGTTGCTACAGTCTTTGACATCTCCTTTTTTGGAACTAGAATGTAGACTGAGAGTTTCTAGTTTGTGGGACATCATTTTGTTTTCCATATTTGTTGAAATATTCTTGCTAAGATTTCTGTGGCTTAGAATGGTTCTATTAATATCTCATCTACTCCTGGTAATCTGTTGCTCCCAATTGCTTTCACTTCACTTTTTAAAACTGCAGACTCTTCTTCAAAAGTTTCTTCTTTGAAGGAATGTCATCCTTTCATTTCTTCAGTATAGTTCTTCAGTGTACTGTTCCCATTTTTTCTTTATTTTGTTCTGTTCAATTAATGTAGTTCCATATTGATCTTTCAGTATGCATAACCATATTTTAAATTTCTCTTTGATTTCTTATATCTTGTGGAACAGATCTCTTGTCTTTCTTTTTTGTTGTTTTCTTCTATTTCTTTACACTGGTTATTATAATAGTTATCTTTGTATGAGCAAGTTGCTGGAACAATGCATTTAGAGTTCTAATTTTAATTGTCACCTTTTACTTTTGCTTCTCATTGATCTTTAGCAATTTTAAGAGTCTTACGAGTCATCCATCGAGGCTTTTCATAACTTTTGGTTACAGGAGGAGTCTTTGTGCATTCTTCCTTGATAATATCACTGGTTTAAACCCATAGTTCTTCCAGTTCACATACACTTGAACTTAGTAATACAAATCTGTTTATTACATGGTCTTTAAACTCTTCAGGAATGTTGTTTAGACTGTATTTTGACACTACAAATGTTTTGGTGTTTTCCCCAGCTTTATTCTAATTTTTGATATTAAGAATTCATGTTTTGTACCACAATTGGCTCCTGGTCCTGTTTTAGCAGAGAGAATAGAGCTTTTCCATCTTTTACTTCCAATCATGTTATCTATTTTATTTCCATATTAGCCATCCAGTGATGTCCATGTACACAACTGCCTGTTTGGTTGCCTGAAACACGTTCACAATGAATTCTATGACTCACTCTCCAGTTTCATTTTATGCTCTTAGCCCAAATCTTCCAACAATATTTGAATCTACTTTATTTCCCACTTTTGTGTTCCAGTGATTATCAGCACATCTTGTTTAAGTGTGTGATCAACTTCTTCCTAGACATCTGCATAAAAGCTTTCAAATTTCTTCCTCTTTAACATCTGTAGCTGGGGTGTAAACTTAAATAATGATTATGTTGATAGGCTTTCCATGATGTCTGATTGCTATTACTTGATCAAACTTTGCATTATAGCCCTTGACTGCTTGTGCTACATCATGCCTCATGAGTACAGTGACTTGGTTTCTCCTGTGTTTACCATTTGCAGAGTAAAAAAGGTAGCATACACAAGTATAATGCATATGATACCATGCCCCCACTACTAGAAAAACTAATTTTACTGGCATGTAATGACTGTTCCCTGGAAAGCCAGATAATGAAACTGAAGCTCAAATACTTTGGTCACCAAATGAGAAGGGAGCACTCACTGGAGAAGACCCTGATGCTGAGAAAGATTGAAGGTCAAAGAAGACGGGGACGGCAAAGGATGAGATGGTTAGACAGTGTCATAGATGCAACGAACATGAAATTGAGCAAACTTCAGAAGACGGCGGAAGACAGGAGGGCCTGGCGGATCTGGTCCATGGGGTCACGAAGAGTCGGACTCGACTGTGCGACTGAACAACAACAAAACCATACTTTTCATTTTAATAGAAACATGCTATTGTAATCTTTTAAAAGACTAGCACTTTAAACTGAAATGCAGTTAGAAAGACAGCAATAACCATGATGACCTCCCTTCAGAAGTTCTCAGTCACTGCTTGGCTAGCAATATTTTACCTTAAATTTCCAATACAAACCTAGATTCTGAAATACCTCCTACATTATCAATGACAGAACTGTAAGTTGTGCCATGTGAACATGATTTCCAGTTAATACATTTGGGGAGACAGTGTAGTATAAATTTTCAATAACAGTATGCAAGTGATAACTTCGAACTTAAATGAACTGGAGTTTATGCAATACCAAAAGTATTCACAACTGTACTTGTTCCTGTAACAAAAAGAAACTATGAGAGACAGAGATAGACAGCGAGACATACACAGGGAGAAATTAAGGAGCATATTACATACTTGGCCTTCAAAAATACTTTTTACAAAGTCCTTCACCAAAGGCCCCTGAGTAAGTACAGAATAAGAGAACAGGTCTTTTTATGCTTAGAGGAAAGAAATAAACAGATAATTCTTACAATGGAGAAAAGTAAGAGGACAGTTCCCTCAAAGATGTTTGTCATTTTCTCAGCTGAGGACTAGATATCATTTGTCACCATCTGCAGAATGGTAATATTTACAGTCTTAACATTTGTTGGTATCTAAATACGGATTGAGTAAATTGCCTAATTGTTGGCATTGTAATTCACAGGACACATCCCTTAAACATATGCTTTGGGTGTGTCCAGTAGTTTGGTTTTTCTGGGAAGTTGTTACTTATAACAATGTTTTATTAGAATGTTCACTGATTTTTTGAGGATTCTCATGCATTCTTAAACTACCTGCTTATCTCTTGGAACTAACCAATGGTCAAGAAAAATGGACCCTCCATGCTCTTACTACAGCTAAAAGACTTGCATTACAACATTGGAAAGATGAAAGCCCACCTTCAGTAAATCAATGGACTGAGGATTTTAGAACTCTATCAATATTTGAACACATAGCATATAGACAGCAACTGCATATGGACCTATTTTTAGACATTTGGAAACCTATAGAAACTTATGTGTAGATTTGCCACACTGCTGTTATATTTTTGTATGTATATCTTTTTTTAAAAAAATCTTACTTAGGAGCTTTATTTTAAGGTCCCCCCTTGTTCTTTTTTGTCTGTTTGACTGAAAGATTTTTTTAAAAAAATATCACTATTGGTGGTAGTGTTAGTGATCAGCAAAAAGACCAAGTCTGTATGACAAATTATTCAGGATGATGTAAATTCAATTGGCTTGCACAAGCAAAATGACAAATTAGCTTCAGTCTAAGAAAGGGTAAAGTGATATTCATGGGGAGGGAAAGAAAATCCCAACTGTTTAAATTATTTTATTGATGTATGTATTTGAGGTGTGTCAGAACTTATTCTGTGATCTGCCCTGAGCCTGCTTGTGGGGAGGGTGGAACATAAATCGAAATACATACATACATGCATACATACTGTAACAGGGTCTGAAATCGCAGCAACAAACCAGAAAGAAATCTTTGGGTTATGGTGGATAGCTCAATGAAAATCCAAGAGTGCTGCAGGCAGAAATGGACTGGGAAGTTAAATGGCCCTACAACCAAGCACCACAGGGGCTACTGAGCGCAAACACAGACAGTAGTGATGACAACACATGTTTGCCTGTCAAAGCATTCCACACCACTTGAGTCCAGGTGATGGCCACTTGTCTTGGACACAACCTGTGGCAATGTGGAGGGAGATGACAGATGGAGTCCCTGCATTATTGCTGTTGGCTGGGTCAAGCCAAACAGATTCTACAGAGTTGCCAACACCCATGGTAGTAGCAATGAACAAAGGTAAATTCCATGCTAAGGAATGTTTGGAAAAGAACTGGAAAATGAAACAGCCAAAACTGCAATTAGAGATTAGCAAACTCCCCTGGTTCATCTTGGACCCACACTCAGTCGATTTTTTATGAATAAACTGGCAAATAGTTTGGGTTATTCTAGGCTTGATTCCAAGTGCTCAACACTATGATGCATCTACTGTAAAAATGGGAATGTCCTATACATCCCATCCAAGAATTCCCCTACTTCTATGTCAATTTATCTAATCCTTAAGAGTTATGTGGTGATGGTGGTGATATCAAACAGCAAGCTGAGATGAAAGGACAATTCTCCCTCTCCCCTCCCCCCCAGCTCAGCTGCGTTGGACACCTAGCTTCTATGGTGTCTGTGGAGTTTTGTGGAGGAAAAATAAGACAGGCAAGGAAATTTTTCTATTTTCCTTCATTTTGCCCACTGCCTTCACCACATGCCTCCCCAGAAACAAGAGCAGGTACTCTGCAGTGCTCGGACAGAACATGGGGAATTATTCTGTGACTCTGGTTTACCATCTGAGCCAGAGAAAAAATTGGTAGCTATAATGCTAACTTATGTTGAAACAGGGGCATCATGAACTAATGAAGCTTGTATTCTGAGTCAAAGAGCATGAACATGAGCAGTATCAATCAATCAATCAATAATTTATTATGGTCACGGACCAGCAGAATAAAACATACATTAATAGAGTGGTTATAAAAATGTAAATACAATCTTCCATTAAAATATATATTAAAAAGAGAATACGTACTACTGAATCAAAACTGTACCTTGGTAGCCTCTAGCAGGTGCACAGAACCTGACAACTCTATCCACAATTTCAGATTCAAGGTCTGCAGGAAGAAAGGAGGTATACTGTTCGTCCCATCTTCCTGGGATTTTGGGGAGGATGGGTATAATAAACCTATATCTATGATTATAGAAGGGGCCATTCAGCAGCACGTATCCATAGGAATGTCAGCCTCCAGGTGGAACCTGGGGATCCCCTGAAACTACAGCTCATCTCCAGACTACAGAGATCAGTTCCTCTAGAGAAACTGGATATTTTTGAGGGTGAACTCTATGGCATGGTACCCCTCTGAGGTCCTTATCTACCTGGAGGGGGGAACAGTGGGAGGGCTTCTAGTGTCCTGGCCCCACTGTTGGGACCTCCTGATGGCACCTAGTATTTTTGGCCACTGTGTGACAGAGTGTTGGACTAGATGGGCCATTGGCTTCTCTTATGTTCTTATGTCCAGGCTCCACCCCCCAAATCTCCATTAGTTTCCCAACCCGGACCTGGCAACCCCTACTCCTCCTGGTGGCCATGGGGGATCTGGCAATCCTACATATCCAGCCGTTTCAATTTCCCCAGCAGCACAATGGCATAAGTTCTCCTAAACAGGTAGTATCTCTCATCATACTGCCTTTGTATTAACTCTATGGTGCTGCTGTGGAGCTTGTATTCCTGATGCCAACCACATCTGGACTATGGTGTGCCAGCCATAGGGAATACCACATCCCCAGAATGAGAAGTCCTTTGTAAACAAAACTTGAGAGTATGGTAGAATAAGGGAGCCTCTTGAAGTAGGTAGTGATGGTGGCTCAACAAGATGAGAAGTCTGAGGACTGGAGATGTAATAAGCAATATCTTCCCTTCAGAGACCCATATGGGTTAAGGAGATCTCATAGAGAAACTGTTATTCCTTGACTCTGGAAGTATGTTTTTAACACTGCCATGCATGTACTGAAGACTCTTGAAGTGGCAGAGAAATCAAAGGGCAGCACCTTGTACTAGTAATTTTGCACACTGAAATGAAGGATTTTACAATTTTCTGGATGTGGAAGTAGGCTAAAGTGAGAGATCTGAAGGGCCGGGGTGGGGTGGACAAATTAGGGGAAACCTAATTTGTGTGGGTTTTTTCTTCCTGAGGATTTAAAAAAAATCTTAGGGGAAAATTGAAACATTTGGGAAACCCTTCCTGTTATATATTTTCTGCTTTAAAATCAGTAAAATGCTTTTTAAGGCAGTTTGCACATTCAAAATGTACAGCATGAAAAAATAGACATTTTCAATTCTTCCTATTAAGCAACTGAGCACTTAAACTGTAGGCATAAACAAAAAAATGTTGAAAATGTTGGCTGTTTAAAAGTAAGAAATATTGGCAACAATTAACATACTATAACGTGTATACTCACAATCCATTATTAAAGAGTTCAGTGTTTTCAATGTTATAAAGTTTAGGTTAATATCCAAACATGCAGGTAGTCCTTACCTATTGTCCCTCTATAAGAGTTATTTGCTCCAAAATTAGTTTGCCATATTCAACTTTTATTTTTCCTACATCTCCGGCAGCAAAAGTTAAAGGTACATCCACTATGGTAGTATAAGGTGCAGCAGTTTGTGATTCTTTCTCAAGTACCAGGTATAGTAAAGCTTTTGATAAGGTTCCCCATGACATTCTGATGGGCAAACTGGAAGACTGTGGACTGGACTATAGGACAGTTCGGTGGATAGGGAACTGGTTAGAGGACAGCACCCAAAGAGTGGTGGTCAATGGCGTTTCATCAGATTGGAGGGAGGTGTCCAGTGGGGTGCCACAGGGCTCAGTTTTGGGCCCAGTACTTTTCAATATTTTTATCAATGATCTGGATGAAGGGGTAGAAGGGCTATTCATTAAATTTGCTGATGATACCAAATTGGGAGGAGCAGCAAACACCCAAGAAGATAGAGTTAAAATTCAACAAGACCTGAATACTCTGGAGAAGGGGGCAGTTGCAAACAGGATGCAATTCAACAAAGATAAATGCACAGTATTACATCTGGGCCACAAAAATGTCAAGCACAAATACTGGATGGGGGATACATTTCTGGGGAGTAGTGTATGTGAAAGAGATCTTGGGGTAAGAGTGAACTGTAAACTAAATAGGAGCAGTCAGAGTAATGCAGTGGCAAAAAGGCAAATTCAGTCTTGGGTTGTATTAAAAGGGCCATAGCATCGAATTCACAGGAGGTCATATCCCCTCTGCATACTGCTTTGGTCAGGCCACATCTTGAGTACTGTGTGCAGTTTTGGAGGCCTCACTTCAAACAGGATGTGGACAAAATCGAGAGGGTGCAGAAGAGAGCGATGAGGAGACTGAGCCCTACGAGGAAAGGCTAAGGGCCTTGGGAATGTTTAGTTTGGAGAAGAAGAGATTGAGGGGGGACATGATTGCTCTCTTTAAATATTTGAAAGGCTGTCTTTTGGAGGAGGGCAAGGAGCTGTTCCAGCTGGTGGCAAAGGATAGGACCCAAAGCAACGGGTTTAAATTACATGCAGAAAGGTATTGGCTGGATATTAGGAAAAACTTTTTCGTGGTCAGAGTAGTTCAAAGGTGGAATCAGCTGCCTAGAGAGGTGGTTAGCGCCCCTTCACTGACAGCTTTCAAGAAGAGGCTGGACGAATATTTGTCAGAGATGCTTTAGGCTGGTCCTGCATTGGGCAGGGGGTTGGACTAGATGGTCTGTATGGCCCCTTCCAACTCTATGATTCTATACTTGAAATTCTTTTTGTAGAATACAAATATTGCAAATTGTACAATTTTATATACTAATTTAAGCATGATGCATTTTATGTTGTTACATCAGTAAAAGAAATTTAGCTTTGATAGTAAAGTAACTACTGCACATATTTCAAATTTCCCCCTCAAACTTCTTTTTTTGGGGGAGGGATGTTTTCCCCTGTGACTTCGAAACTTCTGAAAATTTTACATCTCCAGCTGAGATTGACAGAATGGTGTTAGGAAGGGAAAGACTGTTCAGTGTACTGCTACGGTTGCTATACTGAACTTCTTTGGTGTTACACACTGACTTCTCCAAGAACAGGGGAGACCCCCATCTTTTTATGTGAAAGTGAAGTATCTTAAACAGAAGCCAAGACCCCCTTTGGAAAAGTCGTACCACTTCGGTTACCTCTTTCTATAGATGAGAATCTGTCTTGAGGAGAAAGGTGGGTTATATAACATGAAGAAAATATACTTCAACATGCTGAATGGTGAGAGGTGAAAGAAGCTCTGTGGTGTATCCCACCCATATGATGTTATTTTTCCCAATACTACAAGATATTAGAGAAGATATGAGATACAGCTAGTCCACTGTTTCTGTTTTTGGGTCTGTAACCTATGTAACACCACAGAGCATGTAACTGACTTGAATTTCTGTAACCTTTCCAGAGTGTCAGTGACAATGCTGCATGAAAGAGACTTCTCCTTCACAAGGCAAACTCTCTATTCTTGTCCTGGTTTGGGGGATAAAAAGGACAAGCAGAGCCCTAATTGACATCTCAGGATTCCATTGCGCCTGTGGCAAAGGAATTTGAACCACAGTCAGTGGTATGTTGGGAAGTGATGATCTGATCTCCTTCACAACACCTAGAAGACATCCATTTTGGTGGAAGGCAGGCCAGTGCTGTTGATACTTTATCCTAAAGAAAATGCTGACATCTCGCCAAGCAGGTCACAGAATCATAGAATGTCAGAGTTGGAAGTGACCTTGCAGGTCATCTAGTCCAACCCCCTGCACTCTGCAGGAGCATAGCCGAAAGATAGCCCTACGACATACCCGAAAGATGGTCATCCAGCCTCCGCTTGAAAACGTCCAGCAAAGAAGCATCCACCACCTCCCGAGGCCGTCTGTTCCACTGCTCAACTACTCTTACAGTTAGGAAGTGTCTCCTGATATTTAGCCAGTATCGACTCCCTTGTAATTTCCACCCATTAGATCTAGTCTTGCAATCCAGAGCAAGAGAGAATAGATCTGCTCCATCTTCTATATGACAGCCCTTCAAATACTTGAAAATTGCAATCATGTCCCCTCTAAGCCTTCTCTTTCCCAGGCTAAACATAACCAACTCTTTCAGCCTTTCCTCATAAGACTTGGATTCCAACCCTCTCACCATCCTGGTTGCCCTCTTCTGGACACGTTTGAGCTTGTCAACAGCCTTCCTAAAATGTGGTGCCCAAAACTGGACACAGTACTCCAGGTGAGGCCTGACCATAGCAGAATAGAGCTGAACTACCACCTCCCGTGATCTGGACACAATGCTTCTGTTAATGCATCCTAAGATTGCATTAGCTTTCTTCGCAGTCACATTGCACTGCAGGCTCATGTTTAGCTTGTGATCAACCAGAACACCTAGATCCCTTTCACATGAGCTGCTTTTAAGCCAAGTCCCTCCCATTCTATATCTGTGCCTTGATTTTTTATACCTTGGTGTACGACTTTGCACTTATCTCTATTGAAATTCATTTTGTCTCAGCCCACTATTCCAGCCTATCTAGATCATTTTGAATCATGACTCTGTCTTCTTCAGAATTAGCAATCCCACCCAGCTTCGTGTCATCTGCAAATTTGATAAGCATCCCCTCTATGTCTTCCTCCAGGTCATTTATAAAAACATTGAACAACACCGGGCCTAGGACCAAGTCCTGCACCACAGATAAGGTTGGTCTGGCATGACTTATTCTTGATAAACCCATGCTGGCTACTACCAATTAACTCATTCCGTTCAAGGTGCTCACAGACAGAGTGTTTAATAGTCTGCTCTAGAATTTTTCCAGGTATTGATGTCAAACTGACAAGCCTGTAATTTCCTAGCTCTGTCTTTTTCCCCTTCTTGAAGATCGCGACAACATTCGCTCTTCTCCAGTCTTCCGGCACAACACCAGTACTCCAGGACATTTCAAAGATTAGAGCCAGAGGCTCTGAAATAACATATGCAATTTCTTTTAGCACCCTGAGCCTTCTTGAAGATCGGGACAACATTCGCTCTTCTCCAGTTTTCCGGCACAACACCAGTACTCCAAGACATCTCAAAGATTAGAGCCAGAGGCTCTGAAATATCATCTGCAATTTCTTTTAGCACCCTGGGATGCAAGCCATCCAGCCCTGGAGATTTGAAAGTATTTAAGGCAGCTAGATGCTCTCTAACCATCTCCTTATTTACTCTGGACTGGCAGTTCCTCCTTCCTTCATATGTCCTGAATTCTTCAGTTTGTATACAGCTCGACTTACAGTTAAAGACCGACGCAAAGTGAGAGTTAAGTAATTCCGCTTTGTCTTCATCGCTTGTTAGGGCTTGACCGTCTTCCCCTAGCAATCCCTGTTCCTCTTTTTGCTCCAAACATAGGCATAGAAACCTTTATTTTTAGCATCCCTTGCAAGCCTCAGCTCCATCTGTGCTTTAGCCTTTCTGACACCATCCCTACAGATTCGAGCCTGCTTCTTCTACTCACCCTCAGTAATCTGTCCCTCCTTCCATTTCCTGTACATTTCCCTTTTTAGTCTCAGCTCTTCAGAGAGTTCCTTGTTCAGCCACCTCGGCTTCATTACCCGTCTCCCACCTTTCTTTCTCACCGGGGCAGTTCATTTTTCAGCATCTCCCACCCTTCCTGTGCAGATTTCCCCCTCAGCATTTCCAGCCATGGGATCCTACCTAATATTTCTCTGAGTTTTTTGAAATCAGCTTTCTTGAAGTCCAGGATACGAGTCCTACTATGTCTTGGGTTCACATCCTTTTCTATGTCAAATTCCAAGCAGACATGGTCACTATTCCCCAAGGATTCCACAATGTTCACTTCATCAACCAGTTCTTCCCTGTTAGTCAGGATTAAATCCAGGATAGCAGATTCTCTGGTTCCCACCTCCACCTTCTGAGAGATGAAGTTGTCCGCAAGAATATTCAAGAATCTGCGGAATGCCCCATGTCTAGCAGAGTTAGATTTCCAGCAAATATCTGGATAGTTGAAATCTCCCATAATCACTACATCCTGTCTGTGTCAGGTAGTTGGACATATTCAAAGATATAATAAACTCAAGGGGCAAGTCCTTCTGCACCTAAAAGTTAGCTCTAGAAACTGCTTAATCAAAGTTGATGAAAAGACCATAAAGAAGTAACCTCTGAATACCCACTGCCAGTGGACAACAAAAGAGGAGTTGTTGGGGGAAGGAGACAACAGCAGGAGAGGGCTGTTGGCTTCAAATCCTGCTTATGATCCTTTTGTGTATTTCTGCTTGGCCACCATGTGAAACAGGATGCTGATCTTGATCAAACTTTAGTCTGCACTAGCAGGGCTTTTCTTATATTCTTACACAATCTATGAGGATCCATTAAATTGTTTGCATTATCTTAATTTACACCTTTTAAATAACTGTATAGCTAAAGGAAGGTTGAAGGGAAAGTGCAAGGGTGGAAGTCCCTAAGCAACTTCTGTTAGCAATATTTGTCCATTTAAACTAGAGGCAAAGAGAAACACAAGTATCTCTATTACTCCAATTAGTTGATTCTGTAATTAGATGAGACATTAACAACCCCTTTGAGAGAAAGGGAGAATGAGGACACACATTATAAACGGTACTACTGTTTAATCTTACTCAAAAGTAGAAGTTTTGAAACCATGTCCTCATTCATCTATGAATTGCTGTACACCTAAATATTGCAGCCCAAGTTGTAGTTCCAACCATAGCACTATTTAATGTAACAGCATAATGCAGTGTGGCTGACACACCCCAACTTCTGTTTGGTACAATTTACATCAACAATGTTATGCAACATACTTGTGTGGACTGGATACTACTGAAGTTGATGGAGCCTGTCCACCAATATAAACATGTCAGCTACCTCTACAACTAATGATACAGTTGCACTAAGCACAATTCTAGCACTGCATATTGTGGCCAAATGCATTTATTAGTTATAGTTTTAGGCAATGCTCCCTTCTAAGCTGTGGAGGATTGTGAGCAAACAATATACTTTGTGAGCTACTGGCATTAAAAGTTGTGAGTGACCAATTTGGCTACTGCATAAATTAGTTTGCTCTGGAGCCATCCTTTCTGAGGTAAGACAAAAATCTGTGAGCTGGAGGCTAAAAAACTGTGAGCTAGCTCACACTAACTCAGCTTAGAGGGAACACTGGTTTCAGGTGGATTCCTCACCGCCTGCATAATCTCAGAGCCTCTACCCCACCAAGTCACCAAAATCTAGCAAGATGTTTTTCAGTCTTTGCCAAAAGGATTCAGATATGACAAATGGCACTTCATACATGTATATGCAAGCAAAATATAAATTACTCTCAGTCCCACAGGATGGGCTGCAACCATGTGAGAAAACCAGATGGGGAAAACAGATGCAAACTTTGACTGGACTATCCAGACTGGATTACTGCAACACGCTCTACTTGTGGCTCCCCTTGGGGAGAGTTCAGAAACTGCAGCTAGTGGAGAATGCAGCAGCTAGATTGCTTGTTGGGCTACCGGGAACATGTGACCCACCTATTAGAGTAATTACACTGGCTACCCATTCACTCTGAGCCCAATACAAAGTACTGGTTTTGTCCTTTAAAGCCCTACATGGCTTGGGAGTGGGGTATCTGATGGAACACCTTCTCCCAACATTCCAGTTCAGGAATTAAGATCACAGGGAGAAGGCCTCCTCAGCAATGTTTCCTCTAAGTTCCACAGTGTTGTGACCAGAAATTCTACCTCGAGAGCGAAAAAAGCTAGTAGCATTAAAGTAGCATTAAAGTTTGACTATTGCATAAATTATTTTTTTAGGTTATTTCCATAACCTTGTAAAAATCTCATAATGAATTCTTTAAACTATATTTACACTATATTTTAAGAATAATTTAAATATTATAAGAGAAAACATAATCAAGTCAAATTTCATTACACAAAATGTTGTCCTCTACAGGGGTAGGCCAGGCCTCCAGATAACAGGTCTGCCCAGTGCCCACCCCTTTCCACTATATTGGTAGACCTGACCTCCAGAGAACAGTTCTACCCACCCCAGTCCACTATATTGGTAGACCTGGCCTTGGACCATCACCCTGTGCTGACCCTTAGGAAACATACCAGCATGGGGGAGGGGGGGGAGACTTGTAGCCTACTTCGGGTTTTTTAGTGAAATATGACAACCAACATTATAGGTCAAGTATAACAGAGGTGGAACAATCACTGTCAGAACGCTGGCTTAACCTAACAGGAAGTTGCTTAAATGTCATCAACCTGCCCAAACTGCTTATTTATTCAGATATTTATATCCCACTTTTCCCTGTGACTCAAGGCAGCTTACAAATCATACTGAAAAGGCTATAACAGAGACTCAATCCAGGGGTATTATAGCCATAGGGTATTAGGGAGATTTGATCCAAGGGTATTATAGCCATAGGCTATATAGGGGTATTATAGCCAAAAGTTATAATAGCGACTCAATCCAGGGGTATCTGGGGCTCTGAGGGAGGCTGTTTTTTGAGGTAGAGGCACCAAATTTGCAGCATAGTTTCTGGTGCCTCTCCTCAACCCCTCCCCCCAAGTTTCAAAAATAATGGACCGGGGGGGTCTACTCTATAGGCCCCAGAAGGAGGTGCCCCCATCTTCCATATTGTCCTATGCAAGCTTGGTTGTGAGCTGAAGCAGAAATCCTCTGAGCTGGCCTCTGAAATGTGCGCCAGTGTCCCCTAGTTTAGCTTAAAGGGAAATGTGCTCCTCAGTGTCCTATTGGCCAACAAAGCTCATATGGTGGGTACATGAGAGAGGGCCTTTTTGGTGACAGACCCTCAATTACAGGATAATCCTAGAGAGGTACGGCTGGCCCCCTCACTTTTCATCTTTAGAAGGCAGCTGAAGATGGTTTTATTCAGGACCATTTCAGAGGGTATCTATATTGGTTTGCAGAAAAAGAGCTAGGTAAGAGTCCAGTAACACCTAACTGCAATTTTTATCTCCCCCCAAAAAATGCAAGTCAACAGAGACTCTGTGTGCGTGCTTTACTTTTTCCCTCTTGTGCTTTATCCAGTATATGACTATGTGAACTATTTCTGTGGGGTCTAACTGTACTATCTTTGTCATATTATATCATGATGCAGATCTGGTTTGAGTTTTTGATTTTTATCATTTAATGCTGAAAGCTTTACTTTAAAACTGGCTTACCTATCCAAATACTGACAATGATATACTAAAAAAACACAGTGAAATTTGCTTCTCACTAAACAGGATTGGGCCTGTGATATACAGGAAGGGCCTATAGCGCAATATAAAAAAAAACACAGGCTCAGCATCAGTGCTTCACAAAGCTTCTCCTGAAAATGAAATTGTAATAGATGTTGACTTCAGTGAAATTTTGAAAGATTAAGTTGATGGTATTTTTATAGTCTTACAATTAACAGAGACCCACAGTGATGACATGCACAAGTTGTTCCTGCATGGCAGCATGTCCCATGGCCAAGCCCCCCAAACCCCACCCACCCTCAATACTTTGAGTCTGCCAGCTGCAGTGGCTCCCTTTATTGGCTCAGGGAACCCCCGTGATCCCCTGCCCCCTCAGTGCTACTTACACAAATGCCTTCCCCCCCTGGGTACCAGAGACCCTTCTGCTACCCCCAAGGGCTATCTTTCCACTCTGCAACCTCTAATTCCAGTCCCAGAGCACAGATTGTATTACTAGGGATTCCACTCTAGGGACTGTCATTCCAGTCCCAGAGCAGTCTATCTGGGTCCAGAGACCATAATGGGAAATCCATGCTGTATTTTTTTCTGCTGTGATGGATTAAAAGGGAGCCCACGCAAGTCAACTGGCATTCCTAGCTCCCATTATCTCCAATGGGCCTTCAATTCCCTCCCAGTGTTTCCAATGGGCTATCGTGTCATTCCTTTAAGTACATCCTGGGAACGGAATCTGGGTCTCCCAGGTCCAGCCTCACGCTCAAACCACCCTCTTGGCCCCTCTCTTCTCAGAAGCCTGCAAGGTGAGCAAAGGGACCTGTCTGTCCGTCTGAGTCCCCGCTGAGTATGGCATATCACTACGACCAGTGTGACCTGCGCAACCCTCCACAGCCACCCACAACACCCAAAAGCCCTCCCTTTAAGACATGTCCTCGGGAAGCCCACAGGAAGGGTGGCAGATGGGGTGGGGAGGGAGTTCAGCAGGAAGGGGTATGGAGCTTCAGTCATGTAGCAGAACCCAAGCAGTAGACACACACTAGTGACACAACACTGACTTTATTGTACTGGAATCCATGGCAACAGGTGAGGACTCTGTCCACTTCCATCCTGGGGATGGAGGATTCCTGGCATGGCACACGCCTAGGTGGATGGTATCATAGGGAGAACTTGGAAGGGCTTGCTGGGCACGATGCTGCACTTCAAGAGGAGGGCTGAAACACGGACTGTGCAGAGTGGGAGGGGGCAGAATTTGCCACACCCACAAGTCTCTGTTGAATCTCCACCTGCAAGAAAAAAACACAGGGCCATGGCAACCAGGCGCAAGTGCCATCCCAGCCTCAGCCATGGATGTCTTGTTCGGGCAGATTCTGCAAATGCAGTTCCATGGAAGGGGGCTCACCACACACACACCTTTGAGGTGCATGATGGAACCAGACAACTCACACTCACCCGTTCTGTGTTGAAGTGCTTCCAGACTGCTTGCAATCCAACCGCTGCAGCAGCTGCAGCTCATGCCTCTGATACTGCAAGGAAATAAGTTAAAGGGACATTTGCCAAGCTGGTTCACCACGTGCAGTGGAGCAGCTGCCACACACACCCCAACCACAGTCATGCCCTGTCCTCTGCCAAGGGTGGGAACCGGGCAAAGATGGAGCAGTTCCACCCCCACCAGATCTCCCGGAACACTTCCCAGGGATCTTTTCCCATGGTATATCAGGGGCCATGGTGTTGCAAGGCCATGACTTCTGACACCCCCTATGAATCCAATGCTGGACTTGCATGCAAGGAGGTGCTGTCACAGCACCCAGCCTCAAGCAAGGGCGGGGAGCCAGCTCGTGATCCTTACCCCTGCTTACCTGTAAGTGCGTCATTCCCTCTTTGGGTCAAGCCTCCCATGGTGGGTACCTGTTAGGGTTCTGAAATAGAAGAGGTCAGCCACAGAGTATGATTTTTGCTTCCCTTGTTGGTTGTCAGTTCCAAGTGCCCTGTCTGTGCTTTTCCCACCACCAAAGTATTGTGCCACTCGCTCTAAGTCCACACAGCAGGGAGCTCTGAGACAGGGTCCTGTGCTGCGTGCCCTAACTACTGAGTTGCAAGGTGATGGAGGACAAAGAGGAAATTGGATTTATACCGCGCCCTTCACTACCTAAAGGAGTCTCCGAGCGGCTTACAATCCCCTTTCCCTTCCCCTCCCCACAACAGAGACCCTGTGAAGTAGGTGGGGCTGAGAGAGCTCTCTTGAGGACTGCTCTTGAGAGAACAGCTCTGAGAGAACTTGTGACTGATCCAAGGTCACACCAGCAGCTGCATGTGGAGGAGTAGGGAATCAAACCTGGTTCTCCCAGATCAGAGTCCATGCTCCTAAGCAATACACCAAACTGTGTCCTGGTGGAACTTTTTGTAGAATGGGGAGCCACAGTTGGGTGCTAGGGAGGGGGCTTGGCCACTGTGGGGAAGTAGATGATTGCCCAAACCTAAAGTCGGCATCCTGAGCTCCTCTGAGCCTCATGGGTGGGGCTGCAGTAGCAGGGGATGACTTTATTTTCAAGTTAAATGGACGCTTATGGCCTTATGCAGTGTTTTTTTAAATGTAATTTCTGCCTCTGGCAGGGGTCATTCCCAGGCTGAAAGGGCACGGGGAGCCTACTAATCCTGGCCACATCCCCAGAACTGCCCACAACCATGCCGGCGCAAGGGCCTATGCCTCAGTTGTGCCAATGGGTGGGCTGTTGTGGCCTGCCACCGCCCATGTGCAGCAGAGTATCACTAGGGTCCTGTCACCGTGTCATTTATGTTGGCGTAAATGGGACTTACGCCAAAACACTTTCAGTGCCCCCCCCCCCCCGGTTCTCTGCCCATACTTTTTTTTTTGGGCCTAAATCTCCGTTTGAAACCCAGCAGTTCAGCGATATGGGTTTCCTGGGAAAATTTGGAAAATGAAAATATTTCTCATTTGTAAAATACTGGGTAACTGTGTATTGATTCTGTGAATAGTACGAACAGAGATTTAATGATCTTCACAGAAAAGTACCATGTTAATAGGGAAATCTGATAACAAATCAAAATAAAGAGTCAATTCAGTTTTGGAATACCTGACTGTACAGAAAATACTAATTATTTTAAGTTTTCTTTCCCAATACAGGTAAATTTCAGCCTTTAAAAATTATAAATTGATTAAGTGCCATTTTACATTTTGTTGGCCAAATAAATTCAAGGCAGTTACCCCCAAGTCATGTGCACGTTACAGTGTGAATAAAAAACAGTTAATGATGATATCTGATTTCACCAGAACCTTCTTGTAGCACTGGAAAGTATAGGGAATTCTTGAAAAAGTTGTGTGAATAAAATTCAAATGAACTTAGGTCCACTTTATACCCATTAATAGCAATAGGACATTCTCTAAACTGCATGCATTGAGACTTAAGCATGATGGGTTCTCTCTAGATCATGCCCAAATGCTTGTATCGCATCTGTAATTGCAATACTATGTTAACTTTACATGAAACATTTCACAAAATAGAAATAATATTTTCAAGATTATGATAATGACAACTCTGAAAAATTACTGGCCCACCAACATTTTACTAGCTCAGCTGCCTACATGTACTTGTGCCAGTTGCTGCAGTACCCTGATGGCCTGGGAAAAAACCAATATTCCCCATTCCTGCCTAGCTGCCAACAGGCAATTCTTACTTATCACAGGTAACCAGCATACAAACCTGGACTATAGCTGACACTATATAATTATTAAAAACTGAATCTTATAGCAATATAGTAGAACTCTTAAAATATACTACATTATGTATGTAACTATTCTTCTGAGACCAAAATCAATCACACTAATTTGCTTCTTTTTACTGCTATACCTGACTAGATATGGTTGTCATGCACCACCAAATCCATATAAGTAAAATACTTCAAAAAGGTACCAAATACCAAAATAATGCTAAACAATATTAAAGTAGACAGTTGTGTATAATCAAAATTTACTTATTTCATATAAAAGTTAAATCAACAATAATTGAGTCTCACATAAATCCAATTACTTTGTGAATCTATTAAAACACAAAGAAAACGCTTGCAACAATCTTCACAAATTATGAAAAATATTATACAAATATCTGATAAAGTTATAAGCACTGGAAGGTGGCAAGCAGAGTGTCAATTGCTACCCGGAGTCAGAAAGGTAGGACTAGAAGAATATCCAATGTGTGGTGGTCAGGTCATAGTAGATGAGTTGACAGTTAGAAGTAACATGCTATAACAAAGTTTAAAGTCAGGAAACAAATCCTGCATTTCTTACACCCATAAAGGTCAATAGCATTTGTTATAAGTACCCAAGAGAATTATACATATTAAAAAGCAGCTAACAGAATTTGCAAAACAGAATTGTAGTAAAGTAGATAATTTACTGCATCTATAATATTGATTTCTTAAGATTCATTGTCAGCACTTTAAATACCAGAGGTTTTAATACTGTTTTAAGGTTTTCAGATACAATGATGATTACTGAAGTCATTCTCTTTATCTGATACTCATAAATACTAGCAAAGATAAAGCACAACAGCATTCTCCCTGGGAAATTCCACATACTTCTAACACGCAAATCCTACAAAGTGCTCATTTAAGGGTAAACATTTTGGCTCTGCATAAAAATCCTATCACTAAGATTTTCATTGTAGGTAGGCAAGAAATTACATCCTTGTTTCCACTTCTGTTCTAAAATCTGTGTCTGCCCGCAGTCAGTAGAAAGTGCTGCAGATCATTAAATACTCATTTATCAATGTCTCTCACCAGGCAACACAATGCAGCAGTACAGCACACAGAAACCACCCTGAACCCCAGCAACAGCAGCTAATTAGCATAGCCTACCACTAAAACGACACCATATGATTGGAAGAGTTAGTCAGTGAGCTAGCCAATCAAAGCAGGTTATGCAAATAGCTAGCTTTAGTTGCCAGGGTAGAGCTGCTTCCCATTGTCCAATAGGAAAACAAGCAATAAACAAGAAATGAAATTGAGCTTTGTCACATTTTCAAGTTGTTGTTAACACTTTCAAGTTTAAAGCAAAATTAGCACAACTGTACAGGATTAGAATAATGTTCTACACTTCACCCCCTAAGAAAGGGCAGAGTAATGCAATAATGAATGATACACAAGGATTTAAGCTAAGTACGGCATTAGGAGTTTAACTCCTCTTTTCACAGTATGTAGCATTACAGCAGGTTTGTTAAAAATCTTCCAGGCTATTTTAAGGACATTTAATTACTTTCAAAAGGTGTCTAAATGCTTCCTAATGTTAATGAAAATGAATGCACTTTTAAGCCCAAGGAGAACCAGGGGGAGAAATTATCCATGGTTTGTTCTTTTAAAAAAAATGCTATTAACATGGTTTGCAATCCACTACTTTAAGATTTCCCCTCCAATAACATCTACATAGAATCCAGAATTACTTCAGAAAGAGAAGCATATAAAGTAAAATCAGAAATATCTTTAGTACATTTCACATAGAAGTTTTAAATATCTAATCTAAAAATTGCTTATTATTCCTTTTTCACAAAGCAGCAACATATATAATAAAAAATTTAATTCATTATATTTGTTTCATATATTAAACAAAAGCATGAATTCAATCTATGAACATAATAAACATATATTACTCATTAATCTTATAAGAACTATGAAAAATATATATTTTGTCAGAAACTGCCCAAAGAGAGAAATAGCAACTTCTAGAATTATAGATCATAGAGTTGGAAGGGACCTCCAGGGTCCAACCCCTTGTACAATGCAGGAAATTCACAAATACCTCCCCCCCACACACTTCCAGTGACCGCTGTTCTATGCCCAGAAGATGACAAAAAAAAAAACCCTCCAGGATCTCCAGCCAAACTGGCCTGGAGAAATATTGCTTCCTGACCCCAAAGTGGTGATCAGCATTTTCCTGGGCATGTAAGAAAAGTGAAATTGTTATAAGAGGAAGTGCAAAGTTCCACAGTGGGCTAAAAAGCTGCAAAGTTTCACAGTGGGCTAAAAATTGAAGTGATCTTCAGCTGTTTTTTAGGTGTTGCACCTGCCTACTTGCTTCAACAATTTTGTTGTGTCATGTGCCTCTGGGATTGGTCTGTGCATCTCAGAATGTTATATATTCCTACATTAACAGTGGTCCTGATGGTATGATTTCATTCAATAAATGACACAGGCAAAGTCTGTACTTTGCTAAACTAAAACACACTCAAATTACAGTCTAATATGAATTTATATGTTTGACAATGAGCAACAACACAAGACAATTTTATATCAAAGAAAGCCCAATTTCTCAGCATTTGAATATTAACAACTAGGAACTATCATCATAGGTAATATAATTAAGACTGACAGCTTGGCACATGCACCATTTTTCATAAATCTTGACAGCATCGAAAAGTGACACAGAAATCCCAAGGTAGATTCAGGTGGGCAGCTGTGTTGGTCTGAAACAGCAGAACAAAGTTTGAATCCAGTGGCACCTTTAAGACCAACAAATTTTTATTCTGGGTATAAGCTTTCCTGTGGACAGTATGTGTGCACACATACAGAGGAGTCCTAACAGCAGTGATCTCTAGGCAATTTCACCACTGGATAAAAAGACCATGTTCTTGTTTCAGCCCTACTATTTATCCCACATGCAAACCACAGCTTTCATCAGCTGCAAACAGCTAGCAGGGGTAGAAGAAGAGAATGCAGATAAACTGTTGCATGTTCCTGCCCACTTACCCTCCCCTAATTTAAATTTAGACTTCAGGAACAACCAGGTGTAAGTGAAAATGGAATCCAACACAAATGATGTACCCTATCTGCTCTGCTGCCTCTCCTTGCTGTAATATGGCCACACTGAACAACCCCACCGACTATAAGGAAGCAAGATAACCAACCGGGGAGCAAAATGTTCCATCCATGATATATAATGATATGGTCCTTTAATATGGCTTTGAGACATTTGTCTCTAATTACTCCATATCCCATCACTTACTTCCCTTCCTTTTAGTATAGTACTCATTGTATACACACACATATACATTCATTTTGAATGCAGTACCTGCCTTACTCTGGTACTGAATATGGGTTTCAGCAGCATAAACGATAGCGTCTTTAATGCAAAAAAAAAGTTTAAAATATGTCTGCACCGTGATTATTGTTGCAAAATCTAAGCTACATACACTTCAATATTATTGGTACCTAAATTTAATATTATTGGTGCCTAACTTTAGTTTAAAACAATTAATAAACACACAGTCCTGATCAGCATGTCCTCTTTATGTTTGCTGCTTTTACAACAGCCCTGTCAACAGGTATCTATAGGTAATCTAGTCCCCACGCTATTTTAGGTCAGTGTTTTGTTTACTTGTTGGGGGGAGGGGCGAGTGAGAAAATGAACACCAATATTAACCAATGCACAGATATGCGAAAAACTGGCAGTCTCTTCCCCCCATGGACTTAGTAACTAGTGTTGGGGGTGCAAGTAAGAAACTAGCAGCAGCCACAGTGCCATTACGATTCTCCCATGGCAGGGAGAAATGACACAACAGTACTGCAGACGCTAACAACAGAGTGCAAGCTCAGCCACCATAGTGCTGTGATGAATGTCCTCTGACAGAGGACTGTAGCAGAGCAGCATGGCAAAAACGACTGTACAGGAAGGTGGAGTACATTACCCAGCCACTTGCAATTCCAAATCCTGCCAATAAAACGCTGAGTCACTGTTTGCAAATTAACTCTCACTTATACAAGCTGTTTGTGTGTGTGTGTGTGTGTGTGTGTGTGTGTTTAAATCATGTACATGCAACTTGCATTTGCCCCGCATGGACAGATACGCCCAGTGTAAGCAGCATATGCAGTTTTTAAAGACACACATACACAGCTTGCATAACAGATTTAATTTGCATACTATGATTTGGTGATTTTATTGTGCAGGATTTGCAACTCTTGTTGGTGTATAGCATTATATTACTCCTGAATACAGCAAAGGTGACATAAAAAGTTCCCAGTTCCAATCAAAACTACTTTGCATACTACTTGGAAGCATGGAAATAGCCTGTGCAAATCAATCAATCAATGGCCCCGGTCACATGGCAAAGTTGCCGCGGGAGAGGCACAGAAGGTGGGCGGATTATCCGGGCCCGATCACACCCCAACATCTGGGAAGTGGAGTGCACCCGTGGCTTACCACCAACAATGCGCATTTAAAAACTAGTACCTCCAAGGTACTAGTAAATGTTTGCCATGGGCTGCCTCCAGAATCCCGTGGTGTGATTACGCCGGCACGCAGCATTCCCCTCCGGTCCCTCGTTTACCCGCTGGCGCCAAGGGAAAGACCCGTGCTGTGCCGCCGGTACGTCTGATCGCATAATCGCAGATCAAACTGTGCCAGGGCAATTAGCTACGCCCCCCGCGATATCCGGCCCGTATGCCCGGGGCCAATATTTACTTAATATAAACATTTATCATTTTGCGGTTTTTACTTTAATCCTGAATGTCCATGACTATTCTAACATAATTAGCCATTATCTACCTTGCCATTATTAATTTTCTGGATGACAACGTTTCTCTATGAGTGTGAATTCTACCCACCAGAAAACCAATCCTGCTAATTTAATGGGATGGACTACAGAGAAATCAAAAAACGTTCACTTTTCCAGAAGTTCTCATCCTACTAAACTTCCAATTCACCAACTGAAGCGTAAAAAAATCAGAGTTAGAAGTCATAATACCAACTGGACTTTCCATATTTCAGTCTCTAAAGCAGATACTGAAGTAGATATTTGAGATTTTTGAGATTTTTGAATGGAGAATTAAAACTGCAAAAAACATTGATATTGCACTGTGTTATATATCTTTTCTTCCACTCTTGAAAGTAGGTACAGGAATTGAGCTAGGGTTGCTCCATGAAGTGCTGAATATTCTCTGGAGTACATACCAATTTTCACTTTGATGTCTCTATTTTTGAGGAAGTATCAAACTAAGCTGCATTTTACATTTTTCTTTCCACAAATTGGGCGTATGGCTTACACTGGCATTCTACTTTAAATTTAGAATTTTGCCCCGGGCAGATATACCAAATTTCATTCAGCACACAGTTGACAGAAACTGACAGGGAAATGAGGTACAGGCATTCCCTGACTAGCAGTTAAGAGTTGGTTCAGAATCACCTCCACCTTCCAGCTCAAATTCAGCAGGTGAAGACCAGCCACCAGGGTCTTCAGGGTCACCAGAACCTTTGGAATGCCGCAGAACACTTGAAGCCAGCAAGGCACCCAGCACAGAGATCTTGCAGTATAGATGTGGTCACTAGAACACTTTATTTCATCAACATTTTAAGTCGCATTTTCAATCACCTAAAGTCTTCACGGTGCATCCCCATTCAAAGCACAATACATGAACAGCACATGGATAACTGACAAGCTGGCAAGGCAGAGATCTTGAAGGACACTGTACTTTCCACTTTCACTGGGGTTCAGCCAACCCTTGCTCACTTGGCTAAGAGCCTATGTATTACACTGAATCCAACATTATTGCTACAGAACCAAGTTAACATATCTGCAACGAAATGCTTTCTTCCAAGTCAATTTACCTCAAAAGATTGCCTCCTACTTTAACCAGACCCAGAAGCAATAAGCCACTATACAGATATAAATAACACCTCCCTCTAACAACACATCTCTCTTGTTTTAATTGAACTTCAGTTTGTTAATCTCCATCCAACCCCCTACTGTCTTTCACCCATTCAGCATATCCACTACAACATCTGAATCAGATAGAAACAAAGAAGGGTTACCAGGCAGCATACTGATAACCACTCACCCCAAATCTCTGAACAACTTAATATAAGAGTTTCTTGTAGATGCTAAAATCAAGGGGCACAGAACAGACCTGTTTGGCATCTTCGAACAGAAGGGGGGGGGGGAGGACAAAGCTAAAATCTCCCAGCATTTGCTAGGACCTGCCCACCAAGGAGAACTACCAGAATGCAGTGCTTCCTATGGTCAATCATGAAAGGCATTGCAGAACACCAAGTCATATGGCATAAAGAGTCATGACAGACCAAAGGTTAGCACTCCCCAGCAGAATACAGTCAGACAGAACAACCAAGATTAATTTTATGCCAGAACCAGACCTTAAACCCAAATGATATTGGTCCAAATTATTAATTTTAGTCAAGAGTAACCAGACTTGAATTGCCATAACCCAATCAACATATTGCTCACTTAGGGCTTGATTCTGCGATACTTTTTATGGAATTCCTTACCAAAAAAGTAACCTGCCTGAAAATTCATTTAATGGACAGTTAAATTCTTAACTAAATCTCCTTAAAGTCACAAAAGCATTACGTTTCTGTTGCTTGCATTAATTGCATTTTATGTTGCTTTAGTGCAGATTTTCACTTTGTTTTGTAAGCCACCTTGTGTGTGTGTCTGAAAGGTCATAAAAATTAAACATATTGCATGAACTTGAAATGCAAACTATATCTAAACCCAGGTCTAAAATTTGACTTTCCTTCTGTAGATTCCATTCATTGCTAACAAAGCAAAGTACCTTGTTTTACGTGTATATATAGTATTAATTAAAATAAATTCTGGATTTTCAAACTTTACAACACAACGTAAATTAACGTTTTCTACCCATGTACATAACAAAACCTTGGCAAAATCTAAGAATTTCATTCAAGCCCTTTCTCACTTTTAAATTCACAGAGACAGGATATATTTAAACTGTTGTTAGAGAAAAATGGCAACCATCCACTCTACCAATGTACAGCAAGCATGCCAAACTGTTATAATAAGAGCCTAAACATGGGATGAATACGTGTGCAATACCCACATAACATGAATAATTTAATACTCTACTGAGAAAACAGTCTAGAAAATGGAAAAAGTCTATAGGTGGCATCAGAGTGCAGAATAATTGTGGTAAGCATGTTGTAGATTAAATATAGCCTCCACCTATGAAAAAGTAGTTGAAAAGGTTTCTTTCTAAGTTAGCAGCACACAAAACCAGTTTTGTCCTTCAAGTGCTTCCACTTAGGTGAACTATGTTAAGGACATTCTAAAATACACTATGAAGAGCTCTCACCTCCTCTTTCATTTATTTATCCTTCCCCCTTCCTTAGTACTGCCCTGCAAATGGGTGATGAGATCCACAACTGCTCATGCAGATGCACTCTCTATTGTGATCCCCCACCTGTGAAAAGGTCAGAAAGGCCCTAACACCTCTGCCATTTTGCAAAACATGCATAATAGAACTCTTCAGGAGGGTATTTTTTATAAAGCACTATATTAGGATACAATAGTTCAGAAGGTGATTTAATTATCGGAATAGAACTGTGGGCTACACTACTCTATATGCCCCCCAAAAAAATATTTTTTGGACTTCAGGCATATTAAACCCCAAAAATATAGGTATTTCCTGATATTCCTGAATTCCAATACGGGTACGGTATTCAGATTCAGTAAATATTCGTGAAACTTGTATTTTTGCAGCTCCATTATACCCTATGGGGATCTATACCTATGGTCCCCACAGGGTATACTGGAAAATCGATCCAGAGGTATTTGGAGCTCTTGGGGGACTTTTTTAAAAGATAGAGGCACCAAATTTGCAGTATACCTGCTGGTGCCTCTCCTCAACCTCCAAGTTTCAAAAAGACTGGACAAGGGGGCTGAATTTTGTGGGCCCCAAAAGAAGGTACCCTCATTCTCCATTGTTTCCAATAGAGGGGAGAAATTATTTAAAGGGATCGCGAGTGGAGTTTACTCGCTGCAGAATTGCACAGCTTGGAGAAGTCATGTAAAGGGACTGTGATCCCTTTAAAATCTCTTTTAAGTTCCGCTATCCAGCTGTCCCAAAAATCCTGAATATTTTCGGGGCTTGGCCATTTTGGATAGCCAAAATGCAGCCCCAATATAAAACCAGCTTAAAAATACCTGGAAAATACCAAGAAGGTATTTTTTCAGTTCAGTTTACGATGAATGCACACCCCTGCTACTCTGTATAGTACATAAAAACATAACAAGAGCCCTGCTGGATCAGACCTAGTTCAGCATCTTGTCTCACATAGTGGCCAACCAGTTCCTGTGGACAGCCAACAACAGGCCATAGAGGCCGAGGCTTTCCCCTGATGTTGCCGCCTAGGTTTGGGATTCAGAAGTTTAGTACCTCTGAATGTCAAGGTTCCCCTCAGCCACCATAGCTAGTAGCCATTAATAACTTAAGCACCTATCTAATCCCCATCTAAAGCTGTTTATTCCTGTAGCCATCACTATATCCTCTGACAGAAAATTCCACATTTTATCACTCCCTGTGTAAAGTAGTATATACTTTTGTCCGTCCTGAACCTACTGCCCATAGTTTCATTGAATGACCTCAAGTTCTAGTTTTTTTGGGGAGAGGGAGAAAATGAACATTGGTTACTCACTGTGAAGGGTCCTTCTCCTCTGAGGCTTGGAGAACATCTTGTGGGTGATTCCCATCCATCACTTAGGGAGGCAGGACTAATTTCAATTACTAGGAAGTCACCCTAGGCTCAGTTCTGGGGCTCTGTAGGCAATACACTAACTTAACCCCTGTAAAAAAGAGAACTTGAACATCAACAACAAGAGTATAGCCAAAATCACAAACATTGGAACAGGAAGAAAAAGGTGAGTCCCCTCTCTCACTTATTATTATTATTATTATTATTATTA
>NW_015159717.1:889430-903547 GCF_001447785.1 Gekko japonicus
GAATGCTGCATCAGCAGAGTCATACACATCTTGTAATGCCTGATGAATGTGGATAACGAAGACCACATAGCAGCCCTGCAGACTTCCTCCATCAATGCCCTGTTGGCAAAGGTCACATTCGTTGCAGCAGTGCGAAGAGAGTGGGCCCTGATACCTGCAGGAACTCGTTTCATACTCCTGTAGGCTTCAGTAATGCAGGACCTCATAGTGTTGCTTATGGCAGAGTTAGACATCTTTCTCCCTGTGTGAAGAGGAGAAATATTAACGAACATATCTTCTGTCTGTCTGAAAGAGGCATTCTGAGAATATAACATTGAGCGTTCTCCTCACATCCAGTGTATGTCGAACGTTTTCCTCCAGATGGGTTGAATTTGGAGAAAATGATGGCAAACAAATCTCTTGAGATCTGTGAAACTTAGTATTGACCTTTTGGCAAAAAGGTGGAATCTGTTCTCAGAACTACCTTGTCTTTGTGAAAAACAAAGCTCCGACTGAATTGACAGAGTGCCTAGTTCCGAAATCCTTCTGGCTGAAGTAATGGCTACCAGGAACAAAGTTTTCATCCTCGGGAATTTAAACAGAATGTGATACATCGGCTCAAAGGGTTCCTTTGTAAGAGCTGTGAGAACAGTATTAAGATTCCAAGTTGGAAACCTATGTCTCTGTGGAGAATCCTTGAATGATGCCCCTCTGAGGAAACGGCGAATGTGAGGGTGCTGAGAGATGTTAAGACAATTGTACCGTGGCAGGACCAAAGCCAAGGCCACCATCTGTTTCTTGAGTGTCGCTGCCCTGAGACCGCTTACTAGAGTGTCCTGTAGGAACTCCAGTAGTGACCATGGAGAGGGGAAACCAGCTCATGGTGGGATGTCTGATCAAAATTTTGTTACAACATAATACAGCATAAGTAGAGGTGCGCCCAGACCATGCCAAACCTGCCGTTCAACTGCAGCCAGAGTCTACAATGAACAGACCCATTTGATCAGCTTGATTATTTTCATTATCTCAAGAGAAAGAAACATAGAATATGTGTTGGTATCAAAACTGACTCCCTAGTTGGTGGAAGACTTCAGCTCCTCTCCCAGGTCCCTACATACCTGTGCTACTAGAGCCAGGCTAGCATGGTTCTTACATTTCTGAAGATCTTATCACTTGAGCAAAAGCAAATTAGGAAGTCATCTAGATAATGGCAGAGAAAGACTCCCTACAATTGCTTTTTCATCCCAGGTATTTGTGTAAAAATGTACTACTCTGCAAGGAAAATGTTGAAATTGCACTTTGTGAACATGCAGAGGCTAATATAAAACTACAAGAGGCGGGACCCGCGATACTCGTGGGGGGAGTATTTCCTACAGCTCCCGGCCTGCAGAAGCGGCATCAGGTGAGCCCATCCTTCTCCCTCCCTGTACCCCCAGTAGTGACGGTGAGGCCAGCCCGGCAACCTATCTCCTCCCCCCTCCCTCCCCTTACTTACTTACTTCCCCACCCCTGCCTGGCCCAAACGGCGAGGCCCGTGCAGATCCGAGCTGCCGGGCCCACAAAACCTCCAGCTCGCCAAGCCTTCAACCTTCCCCTTTCAAGTGGCAGCGGCGAGGCCTTGTCGGCCCGCCGAACTTTCTCCCTGCTTCTTACCCTGGCGGTGGCAGCGAAGCTTCGTCAGCCCGCCAAACTTTCTCCTTCCCCCCTGGGTTGTCGGGTCCTCAAAATCTCCACCTTTCAAGTGGCAGCGGCGAGGCCTTGTCGGCCCGCCGAACTTTCTCCCTGCTTCTTACCCTGGCGGTGGCAGCGAAGCTTCGTCAGCCCGCCAAACTTTCTCCTTCCTCCCCTGGGTGGCGGCGGCGAGGGATTTGCGGCTTACAGCCGCCAGCTGGCCAAGCCTTTCACCCCCTCCCCTTCTCTGGTGACAGCGGCAGCGAAGCTGTTTTAAGAGCGTTCCCTGCGCATGCACAGGGAGCGGTCTGTTACTTTTTGGGGGATTTAAATAGCTCCCATATGTTGTTTTACACTTTTCAGATTTTTGTGCACACCTGGGGACTGCCCCAAGTGTGCACGAAAATCTCCCTCCCCCCCAGGTGCCCCCGAAGTATCCGCACGCAAGGGGGCGACTTCAGTATTAGTATATAGATCCTATCTTGTAATTAAAATAATCATTTTTTCTTAATGCCTTTTAAATTCCAATCCACTGAGATGGCCATTCTTATGTAAACAGATGAAGCCCAGAAGGATACATCCAGAAACTGCACATAAGTAATGGGAATCCTTATCTTCTTTCAATGGAAGTTAGAATAATCTTCTTATCCCCCCTCCCAACACACTTTTCTGGTAATTTCCCCCCAAAGTCACATGCAATGGCTTTATTGTTATTTCTTTTAAAATGAGCCTATTTGATAAACAGAAGTGAGACATTATGACAGAGACATTTTGGGGACCCACACTGGATGATATGAGAGCACATGGTCTAAAATGGCCACTAAAATGGCAGTGAAATGTAGAAATTATCTGAAGTGAACCTGAACCAATTTGGAAACTTTACTATATGTCGCTCTATGCCTATTTATTATGCCTATTTCCTTTTGGTAAGATGTTATTAGTCTATTGCTGCTCAACTGTATTCATTTCCTTTTTCTAATCAATTACTGTTTATGCAACAAATGATACATTTCTCTTTTTCTGAAATCAGTTTGGTCTCTGCACCCATACTTGGCTTATACACACCAAGATAGAGATGGAAGGCTGGAAGTCATCTGCTGAGCTCAGATTATCTCCCAAGGGTAAGATTTCCTAGGTTTCCCTCCTTCCAGGGTGGATATGGAATAGAAGAAAAGGGTTTTTATTTTGGAGAAAAGTCCTTTAGGAAACTTATTAGGTCTGGGTTCCAGATTAGCAGACAAGTGCACTTCTAGTTAATGACCTGCTGGTGGCAGAGAAGAATAATCTTATATGTGCTGGGGAATCGTAGAATGAAGGTGAAGATAAATGTTTGTAGTCTAGCAGTCTGAGACTTGGGCCTGCTGAATAAATTAAACATTTCCTAATGATAGTCCATTTTAACACAGAGGTTCCTAAAGAAGATGCTGAAGACTCAAAGTCCTTTTTTCAACAACCAGGGGAATATTAGATCTGGACACAGACAGTTACCCATACAATAATTTTGTTAGGGAATAGGTTGGGTCCTCTCCCAGGTCTGTCCAAAGGAAAACTTTGCATTTTCACAGCTGGTTGCTACTGTGCAAAATTCTAGAGACATTCAAGTCAGGAAATCAGTTACAAAGAGCTCTTGCTCTAAATTCTGCAAAAAGATGGGCTGTGCTATAATCTATGACATCTGTGCCTAGATCTACCAAAGAAGCAGTATTTCTTGTGCATTTTAATACCCTTTGTGGAACTACTTTCATGGGGATCTAGACCATTAATCACTGCATCTCCTTGCTTCAGCTTCTAGATGATGCCTCCACTTGCTTCTGGCTGCCTAGCAGAAGACACAGTACTACCAGACAGGACAATTGTAACTAATTAGATTCAGGTGGGTAGCCGTGTTAGTCTGAAGCAGCAGAACAAAGTTTGAGTCCAGTGGCATCTTTAAGACCAACAAAGTTTTATTTAATTTGTGTGCAAGCACTCTCCTTCAGATACAGAGAAACAGAATTTTCACAAACATTACATATTTGGGGGGGGGGGTGTTAGTTGCCAGGAAGGGTCAATTAGATCTCACCACCTACATGTAGGGACTGGAAATTTTCATTTTTCTTTCTGTCTCTGTCTTGACTCTAATTGGCCCTTCCTGGCAACTAACCCTCGCCCTCTCTCTTCCTTGAATAAAACTTTGTTGGTCTTAAAGGTACCACTGGACCCTAACTTTGTTCAACTGTAACTAGTGATGGGCATGAACTGGCAAAATGCAGTTTGGTTCGTGGCTGAACCATGTACTGGACCCTGAACCAGGAGGCTCATTTATGAACCAAACTGGTTTGTGGCTCTGCAAACCCCATTGAAAGGGATCACAAACAGGGTTTGCAGAAATCCCGAAAAACTGCTGAGAGGTGGGGAACAGCTTGCTACCCAGTGCTCAGCTGTTTCAGGTTGCCATGTGTAGTCCTTTTAAAGTTTAAAGGGACTGTGCAAAACAGCACAAAAACAGCTACGTGGCAGGGAGGCGCTCCCCACCACAGAGCTGCATTCCCTTTAAACTGTAAAAGGACAGGCCAAAAAACAGCACCCTTCACAGGGGCACTTCACCCCCACCTTTCTGCTGGCTGTGGCAAGTCCTGACCTGCAGAAAGAGGGGAGATCCCCCAGAAAGGGACTTATCTTTCTCAGAAAGGTGGGGGTGAAGTACCCCTGGGAAGGCACTTCACCCCTTCCATTTAAACCCTACTTTCTGCTCCCCACGGCTTTTCGCAAGGAGAACAAAGCAGGGCCATTTAAGCCCCTATTTTCTGCTCCTGGTGGAAAGCGGCAGGGAGAAGAAAGCACTGGTGGTTTAAATGGCTCCCGGCCTTTTAAACCAAACACCTCAGCTGTTTCTTGTGAAGAGCCACCACAAATTGCGACAAAACTCATGGTAGTTCATCCTAACTCTTCAGTTCACATACTTTGTACCGTGAACCCCAAACAAGCCAAAATTCATGATGACCTTTAGTTTTTCAGGCAGCTCATGCCCATCCCTAATTGCAACAGTGCTGATGCAAGCCTGTCTGCTGGCTAGACTGCAGGTCTGTCATACACTTTCTCTCCCTATCACACTTTCCTGACTTGGAAAATAAAGCCTGATCGGAGAAGGAGGTGGCAAAGTTTCACATTTGTGATGTACTGGCCCAAGGAAAATTTGTTTTTGTTGTGCCCCTTTGTTCACAGCCTCAAGAGTTTTTATAGCGTCCCGATCAAATGCATTTCTATTAGCACTAGAGCTTCACTGAATAATGTCAGCATGCAACTGCACACCCCCACAGCTCCAACACAAGGCTGAGTTGGAATGGCACTCCAGACAAAAATGCAGTGGTGTTTGAAACTCTGTCCTGCCCTGACCTGAACAGCCCAGACAAACCCAATCTTGTCAGAAGCAGAAAAGCAGAAGAAGAGCTAGTTTTGTACCCCACACCCCTCACTACCTGAAGGAGTCTCAGAGTGGCCTGAAAAAAATAAAATTCATTTTGGGGGTGGGGGGGTGGTGCTGTTTCATTCCAAAGTCTTTTTTCAATTTTTCTAATGGAAATATTGGAAATCTGGCGAACTACTGGGGAAAAAACGCCTATGAAATATTTTGTCTTTTAGAAGGAGTAAAATGCTTTTAAAGACACAATGGGCATGCTGTAGATGTGTACAGCTCTTAAATACAAGATGTGTTTCTGCACTTAGAAGGATACCTGATCTTCATGAGGGCAGCATGCAGGACTTTCATTGCTTCTGTGGCCCTTCTGACCTGACTCTTCTCTTGTGGGTGATCTCTTTACCTCTACGTCAAACCACTATGACATATACACCCACAGATTGGGCATCAGGTAGCTATTGCCCTACCTTGCTGGAGGAAAAAAAAGATCAGAAGGAGGTGGGCAAAAACTGCACCAAAGCCTCAGATGAAAACTCTGAAAGTTTGAGAATTGAGCTCTTTAAGGAATAGCAACAGTAAGGAAGAATAACGCATCTAGCAGTCGGATTCGACTGGCTTTCGAGCAAGGGAACCTTTACCTTTACCTTTTAAGGAATAGCAACAGTAAGGAAGAATAACGCATCTAGCTGGTAGTACATCTAGCTGTGCAGATATTATTATTAGCCCTTTGTATGATCCTTTTTTCTGACTAAATAATATATTTATGTTATTTAACATAAAGCTTATGTTTTATGTTTATCTCCTATTTTGTTCTACTTTTCATATAGCAAAAATTAAGGTATGTGGGCTAAGGTAGCATAGGGTGCAGCAGCTTGCAGTTTTCCCTTAAGCATTGGGTATATTTCCAATTTTGACTGTAGAAAACTAAGGCATTTATAAATTCCATAAATATTGCAGTTTTATATGATAAGTTATAAATGGTGCATTTTCTCTTATTAAAACAGTAAAATTAGTTTAGGTTTGACAGGGCAGCAAATATTGTGTGCGTTTAGTTTTCCCCCAAATTCCCCCCATGGCTTCAAAATTTACAGAAATTTTACATCTCTATACCTACCTGCTCCTACTAGAGTACTATGTTCACATTCCATACTATAAATTATTGGTCTACACGGGAACATTTTCAATGTTGCAACAGGATTCTAAAGAAAAGTGGACCACTCACAGTTTTAACCAATTAATGTTACTGTGCATCTTGCTTTGGTTCCAAAGACCTTAGGCATGATTCTTCATGATTCTACAAGACCTGTACTCTCCTCTCTGCAACTGCATCTGCAGTGAACTAAGTACTGTCCATGACATGATAAATTTTTCCTTTGAGAGGGATGAAGTTCTATCATCTACCATTTTAAGCTGTTTCTCAATGGTTCACTCTCAGGTGTCCTTTGGTAGACATCATTCTGGAAGGGAAGGAGTCCACTGAAGTCTTTAAGGAGTCCACTGAAGCCTTTGTGTAAGTTCTTGGAGCTGGGTTAGGAGCATTAGGAGCACTGAGGCCACCTGTCTTGATGCTTTGACAATCTTGGTTTTCCTCTCCTGTGAAAGGAAACACTTTCTAAATGGTTTGGTTCTCTTGAGATAAAAAAGTAGTGCTCTCCTAACACCTAGGATATGACGTACGCACTCTACCAAGGAGGTGGTAGTACTATGTTCAGCAACATGTGGAATTTAGAGACAACCCTGGGCAAAAATTTCAAGCTGGATCTGAGCATGACTCATTCGGCAAAAAAATTCAAGAATGGGGATCAAAGTGGAGCGCAGCTAACTAACTCTGCAAACTGAAGTTATAAGCACCAGGAAACAGACCTTAATCGACAACAGGTCTAACAGGCAAGTCACTAACGGCTCAAATGCTTCCAACATTAAATGCGGTAACACTAATGACAGTGACCACTGTGGAACCAAAACAGGATGAGGAGGAAGCATATTCAGCAACCCCTACAAAAACTGCTTAGAAATCGTATGTAAGAACACTGTTTGATTCCCAACAGGGGAATGAAAGGCCAAAATGGCTGCTAAATGGACCTTTACTGATGAATATGCCAACCCCTGAGTCTTGAGAACAAACAAAATATTGCAACACAACTGACAAGGGACAAGACGTGGCAGAGAATCCCTAAAAACGTGACCACTGCTCAAAATGCTTCAATTTAATCTCATAGGACCTCTTGTTGGATGTCTTGCAGGAAAAAAGCAGGACCTCTTGAGTGTGTGGGGACAGGGTCCTTTGTCCATCAGCCTCCAGGTCATGAGATGGAGGATGTTGCGATGAAACAACTGCCCTATCCTCAATAGGTCTGGGACCTCTGTGGGGTGAATATTAACTCCCTCTGGCGCTCCCAAGGAGAGGTTCAAACCATGATTGGCAAAACGCCACTACCATCATTATTGTTCCATCTTACCTGGCCCTGGAAGAGGGAACACCAGTGTTTCCCTGGAGCAGATGATGCTGAGGAACAGAGCAGTGGCAATAGAGCAGTGAAACACGCCATCTTGTAAAAATCAATTAATTTCAAAATATGTTAAAGATAAACGAGTGGGTTTTACTTTGGAGAAAACAGAATTAGATAAAATCTTAGTAGGAGAGGATTAAAGATAATAGCTAAGTTATACTCCCTCCTACTTAAGCAAGAGATGCAAGACGTGGTTAGGAAAGTTACTACAGAGACTTGGGCGGGAAATTTAGGTCATGAGATTGATAGGCAGAAATGGCAAAAAATATGGGTGAACACAAGATGGTTAAAAGCCACAGCATTGAAGGAGAATTGTTTTCAAAGTAATTCATCGTTGGTACCTAGCGCCCGAAAGATTAGCATGGATTTATGATGGACTAGATGGTAAATGCTGGAAATGCAAGATAACGGTGGGATCATATTTCCATGTTTGGTGGTCTTGCAAAGAGGTTTATAAGTATTGGAGGGAGGTACAAATGATGTTAACACAGATAACCAAAAAACAAATTAATTTAGACCCTGAAGTTTTTCTGTTAAATGTTTTACCTGATAACTGGAAAATAAATGATAAATATTTAATTTTGCATGTGATAGCAGCTGCAAGAATTTTACTTGCGAAGACATGGAAAGCTGAACAAGTACCAACCAAAGAAGATGTGATAAGGAAAATATTGGAGGTTGCAGAAATGGAAAGATGAACACTGTATTTCAGAATGTATGGTCACCGCACAATTTTGGAAAACAGAGAAAGTGCCAGAAATTGAAGACTGGATACAAAAAGTTCTGTTCATGGCAGAGATGGACAAAATTACGAAGAAGTTGAACAATAAAGAAGACGATGTGTTTTTTCAAGAATGGAGTGACTTTAAAACATATCTGGAAAAGAACTGGGATGTGAAACAAAACTTAATATGTTTAGATCAATATTAAGTCAAATGATGTTATCTTTAGATTGTAATGATAAGAAATTGATATAGTTGATGATATGAAGTAATTTGGAGCAGGAGTGGAAGCATTGTGGGAAGCCACTGGAGGGAGGGGAGGAACTGGGAATGAGGTAGACAATTGATAGAACGAAATGATTTAATTTTATATGTTGTATTCCTGAGAAAATAAAATTTGTTTACCAAAAAAAAAAAAGAATGTATGGTCACCGTTCTATAGGTGGCTGAATAACGAAGAAAGGGAATTCTAGTTTAACTGTTGGCGGGAAGGTGATCTGCGGTGGGGCTATGGGTTATATGGATGGGTGGTGGGTATGAGGAGACAGAAGGTGAATGTGGGTGACGAGATGTGATGTGGCTGCATGAGGAATGTATAGTTGTCTGGAAAGCAATAAAGACGTATATATATATATTAAAAAAAAAACACGCCATCTTGTGAAACAACATCTAGAGCACTTTGTTAATAATTGGTTATAATGTTATTTGTATTGTGATGATTTTAAATGATTTTAAATATGTTTTATACTGGCATATGCCTCTTGTAAGCCGCCCTGAGCCCGCGTAGCGGGGAGGGCGGGGTATAAATTGAATAAAATAAATAAATAAATAAATAAGGTGCTATGACAATGGCATTCAAGCGATCCTCCATTTATTTTGTTACTACCCTGGTTAAGAGGGTGAAGGGGAAAAACAGGTACAGAAGAGTGCTGTCCCAAATAAACTGGAAGGCATCCCCCATAGATATGGGGTCATTGCCAGCCAGGGACCAGAAACGCCTTGCCTTGGCATTGTGCCATGTGGCAAACAGGTCTACTGTGGGGTAGCCCCAGAGACTGACTATGGGTTGGATGTAGTGGGGCGAGAGAGCCCATTCATGGTTGGTAGTGTGGACTCTGCTGAAGGAGTTGGCTAGTGAGTTGTACTCTCCCACAATGTAGATAGCATGGAGACAGGTCCCATGTCTCAAGGCCCATGACCAAATCTCTGCCACCTCTGCACTGAGCAGTCTGGACCCAGTAGCAGGGGTCTGTGCATGTAATACATAGCCAAAACGCTGTCAGTTTGAACGAGGACCGATTTCCCTTGAATGATATCTGGAAAAAAGGGTTGAATATATCTAATAGCTCTTAGCTCTAAACCATTTATGTATAGATCTCTCTCATGGGACAGACACTTTCCCTGGACATGTAGGTCACCACAATGCTCCCCCTTCAAGAGAAGCATAAATTGTGATGATTAATTCATGCTGCGTAAATCCAAATGGGAATCTGGAAAACATGTTCTCATCCCAGAGCCACCAGACCAAAGCCCTGATAAACTATGTGGGAACAGAAAGCTGGTGGTGGGGAAAATGTTGGTCAGGTCTGAACCTTGAAAGGAACCGTAACTGCAAGAGCCGCTTAAACAACCTAGCCATGGGAAGGACAGCGATAGTTTCCGCCATTAATCCCAAAAGCTTTTGGATCAAGGATATGTTCCAGAAGTGACAAGAAGAGAAATAACCAACTAAGGCCTTAATAACTTAACCCCCGGCCTAGGGAGGTAGCCCCTTGAAGACATGGCATCTAGCAAAGCCCCCCCAAAATTGGACTGTCTGTGTGGGCTCCAGCCTAGATTTCTTCAAATTTACTTTAAGCCCAGGTCCTGGCAAAGCTTCATCATCAAATATATGTTATTAGCCAGAACCTCTCTGGATTCAGCTACCAAGTATGGGAATATAGTGCATCCTTGAAGGTGGAGAAATGCCACCATGGGTGCCATGCACTTCGTGAATACCCACAGGGCAGTGGCCAGAACAAATGGTAGTAAACAATATTGGTAAACCTTCCCCCTGAACTTAAAACAAAGGTATTCCTTGTGGATGGCTATATGAAATTAGGCATCTAGATCAATAATGACAAACCAGGTGTAACACTTTAATAACTGTAACACAGCTGTGAGTGTAACCATCTTAAACTTAGATAACCACAAAAACTTGTTAAGATGTCTAAAGTCCAGGATGGGGCGGGAAACTGTCATTCTTATCTACCAAAAAGAATTTGAGTAAAACCCAGGGAACAAGGGCCCACAATCTCCTGAACTGCCTCCTTCTCTAATAGCTTAACAAGCTGGGACTCTAACTTGGGTAACAAGTTATTAACTGCCTTGGAAAAACTCTGAACTGGGGGCAAGGATGCACATTCAAGCTTTTAGCCATAGGCTATAATGGACAGGATCCATTTGTCATCAGTAATGGTCCTCCAACCTGACAGGAAGGGACGTAACTTATTTCTGAATGTTGGGCTGTGCTCAGAAAACGGCTCCAGTCAGAAGGATGGGTTTAGGAGGGTGGTCTCTGGAATCTCTGGGAGCCGCAAGACGTTGGCCATATATTTGTTTGGGCCCATTTCTTCTCTCATTGAAGGGTTGCAAAGCCAAAGCAGACCTCTGAAGAGGATACAAAAATCTAGACGGATTAAATTGGCTTTGCTCTCTGTGATATGTGTACCAGGATCTGGTCGTAGAAGGTGATATCTCTAGCAAGAAGATGGTTAGGAATACCTCAAGGATCTCGCTGTCTGGCAGTTTTTCTTTATCTAAGTTAAAGTCTCATAAGTAACCTTCAAACAGTAGGTCCTCTACCTTGGATCTAGATTCTGCGGGGAGCAATACTGACTGTAACCACTCACGGTGTCTGGTCACCACAGATGAAGCAATGGCCCAGGCTGCTGAGTCTACAGAGTGACAGGAAGCATTAATCTGCCGCTTAGATACCCTGAAAGCCTCAGTAATAAAGACCCTAGCTAGGTCCTTCTTGTTGTCAGGGAGGAATTCAAGGCATGGGGAGATATTCTGCCACAGGAACAATTGGTATGCACCCATAATGGCCTGGAAATTAGAGATCCTAAAGGCTAACATGGATTAGGAATAAACCTTGCACCCTAAAGCACCCAGCTTTCTCCCCTCCTTATCGGTAGAGGCAGAGCGGAAGGATGGTTGAGCTCTGTCCTGCAGTTCCTCAGGTACTAAAGAGGAGTGTGGTGGGTGAGATTATAGGAATGATGCATCTTGCATCTTCCTGTATCCTTTTTATAAAGATTCTCTCTGCGTAAGAAAGTGGCAGGATCTGAGGCAGGTCTCCTCCAGATAGCCTTATAAACATCCCTGAAATCTTCTAAGATAGGAAAGGCAATAGAGCTAAGAGTATCCAAATATAACTCCCTGAGAATTGTATCCATGGGCTTTTGTTCAGTGGTTATCCTGATACCTACCTCTAATGCCTGAGCCACTCTGGCCATTTGTGCAGCATATAATCATACATCTTCATTGGGCAAAATAGGTGCAGGATCTCCAACCTGCTCATCAGGTGATGGATCCAATGGGGCCTCAGAGTTGTGGTCCATATTCTGCCGTCAATCAACCTCTTCCTCCTTGGAATCAAGGGTGGGAACCATAGTACAAGGTCTCAGAGGAACCGATAAAGCTCCGAGCTGGATGGCCCTGACATCAGATGGAAAGATGGTCTGAATGAGAAGACGGTGGGCACTTGGGCCATTCTTGTGCATAGGCAGTAGTCATGTGATATGGTTGTCATGAGAAGGGAGGAGAAGACTGGTGCTGAACTGTCGAATCTGACAGATCTGGATACATTGGTTTTGCGCTCAGAGCTGAAGCTTGGCCGAAAGGGGGCTCTACCTCTGAAACAAAGTGAACAGGCAAAACAGAGTGCAACAACAGGAGGCCAGGTGGAGTGGACTGTGTTCTGGATTCAATTGCTGGAGTCACAGCAGATGTCTCTGAGGGCCGTTGGGATTGGACTGGCTTAGCTCTATCTTTGTGCTTAGATTTAGAGCAGTTCCTCTTGGCTGGGGGCTCCAAAACACTGCTGTGAACCAATCCAGTCAGGGACAGTGACCGATGCTGAAATGGTTCAGAATGGGTAGCCAATGGAACTGACAGACCCAGAGTCGTTGCAGGTTTTGAGGAATTTGGTGGGGTCCCTTCAGGAGGCTTATTGGTTGAAGAAAGAGCCTTCTCCCTTAGGGCATTGTTCAGGCAAAAAGCTCAGTCACTTCGAGCCTGGGGGGTAAACTGCTGGCAAACTCAGCTTTTGTTGTTCAATCGCACAGTCGAGTCTGACTCTTTGCAACCCCATGGACCACATCATGCCAGGCCCTTCTGTCTTCCGCCATCCTCTGGGGTTTGCTTAATTTCATGTTTGTTGCATCCATAACACTGTCTAACCATCTCATCCTTTGCCGTCCCCTTCTTCTGTTACTTCAATCTTTCCCAGTATCAGGGTCTTCGCCAGTGAATGCTCCCTTCTCATTGGGTGGCCAAAGTATTTGAGCTTCAGCATCTGGCCTTCCAGGGAACAGTCACGGTTGATTTCTTTTAAGATTGACTGATTTGATTTCCTTGCAGTTCAAGGGACTCTCAAGAGTCTTCTCCAGCACCATAATTCAAAAGAATCTATTCTTCAGCGCTCGGCCTTCCTTATGGTCCAACTCTCGCAGCCATTCATTACTACTGGAAATACCATCGCTTTGACTATGTGGACTTTTGTTGGCAGGGAGATGTCTCTACTTTTTATTATGCTGTCTAGGTTTGCAATAGCTTTCCTCCCAAGGAGCAGGTGTCTTTTAATATCATGGCTGCAGTCACCGTCTGCAGTGATCTTGGATCCCAGGAACGTGAAGTCTGTCACTGCTTCCATGACTTCCCCTTCTAAGGAGTGATGGGGCTGAATGCCTTGATCTTAGTTTCTTTGATGTTGAGTTTCAAGCCAACTTTTGTGCTCTTTCATCCTGAACAAGAAGCTCTTAAGGTCCTCTTCACTTTCTGCCATTAGAGTGGTATCATCTGCATATCTGAGGTTGTTGATGTTTTCCCCGGCAATCTCAATTCTGGCTTGTGATTCATCCATTTTGCATGATGTACTCTGCATATAAATTAAATAAGCAGGGTGACAATATACATCCTTGTCGTACTCCTTTTCCTATGCTAAACCAATCAGTTGTTCCATGTCCGGTTCTAACTGTCGCTTCTTGACCCTTATACAGGTTTCTCAGGAGACATGTGAGGTGGTCTGGTACTCCCATCTCTTTAAGGACCTGCCATAGTTTGTTGTGATCCACATAGTCAAAGGCTTTAGCATAGTCAATGAAGCAGAAGTAGATGTTTTTCTGGTACTCCCTTGCTTTTTCCATAATCCAGCAAATGTTGGCAATTTGATCTCTAGTTCCTCTACCTCTTCAAAACCCAGCTTGTACTTCTGGCAGTTCTCTATCCACTTATTGCTGAAGCCTAGCATGTAGGATCTTGAGCATGACCTTGCTAGCATGTGAAATGAGTGCAATGCAAACTCAGCAGGTCCTCACATTATGCTCCTCTCCCAAACAAAGAAGGCAAAGACTATGTTCATCATCGTAGTAGAAGAAGAAGAAGAAGAAGAAGAAGAAGAAGAAGAAGAAGAAGAAGAAGAAGAAGAAGAAGAAGAAGAAGAAGAAGAAGAAGAAGAAGAGGAGGAGGAGGAGGAGGAGGAGATTGGATTTATACCCCGCCCTTCACTTGGAGTCTCAGTTGTTGTTGTTGTTCAGTCGCACAGTCGAGTCCGACTCTTCGCGACCCCATGGA
>NW_015159717.1:903731-917112 GCF_001447785.1 Gekko japonicus
GAGTGCTCCCTTCTCATTTGGTGGCCAAAGTATTTGAGCTTCAGTTTCATTATCTGGCCTTCTCAGAGCGGCTTACAAACTTTTTTCCCTTCCCCTCCCCACAACAGGCACCTTGTGAGGTAGGTGGGGCTGAGAGAGCTCTGAGATAACTGTCCTTTCAAGGACAGCTCTGACAAAATTATGGCTTGCCCAAGGTCATCCAGCAGCTGCAAGTTTAGAGTCCAAGCACTTAACCACTACACCAAACTGGCTCTCTTGTACCTCTGGCAGTTCTCTATCCAATTACTGCTGAAGCCTAGCATGTAGGAATCTTAGTACCACAGTTGGAGTACTTCTTAAAGAGAGCCTTCTGAGCCATGCTTGGTTTATGGCTAAGGAGAGTGACTCCAGTAGGGAGGGAAAGCTGAAATAGCAATAACTCTGAAGGAAGAGATATTCAAGTTTCTCACAGGCTTTTCTCTTTACAGAAGGAGCAATGCTAGAAAGAACCTTTCTCATTGGTGGAGAAAAAGGAAATGAGAGGAGCTAGGCATCCCCTTGACCATCCTTTGGGCAGGGAAAGGATGCTTCACAATGGAAATGGGAAGGAGGAGCTCCCTCTAAAAGAATTTTTAGCTTGTGAATAAACCTTTCTGCAGCAGGCCTGCTCTGAAGCAGTCGCAATGGGGAACTGCACAGAAGACTAAAGATGAACTGTTTCTTTCCACAGTACAACCTGGAGAACTTCTAATAGGGTAGGGATACGGAGATATGAAGACAGGTCTCCATCAGTTTATGGGTGCAAGATCGATGCCTGCTTCCAGATCATGATGGGAAATGGTGCCATCATCAAAACTGTATACCAAAGAAAGCCTTTATTTTTTAAAAAAATTCTCCAATATTTTGAATATCACTCTTTATGATAACATGCTGTTAAATGGAGATTATGTAGGATTTATAATTTCCCACGTTACAAGGACTGGTCTAACAAACACATTACCATTTTTTAATCTAGTCATATCTCGGTACTAAAGATAATCCTAGATGATAGACGAATTTCTAGTAATTCATAGTATCCAGTGTGATATGGCTGCATGGATACTAAAGAGAAAAGTTGGAAAATCTGACACCCCATTCATCTATATTTCTGTATAATGATTCCCACCACAAAAAATATTTTGCCACTTTAAAAAAAGTTGTTGCAGAGACAGTGAGTGGAATATCATTCAATAAAAAGAGGACTCTAAGCAGTACATTCATTTTATGGTATAGTTGTGATCTTTATTCAATTCAATTCCAACCTTTAATGGCATAACATACATAGTCAAGTATATACAAGAAAGATTTAACATATGTAAATAGCTACACATACAGTCATACTTGATCAGATTTGGATTTAAGAATATCCACCCAAAAAAACTGGCTACAGCCTCAGTAATGTCCTGCTTAGTGTCACTCAATAAATGCTGACAAAAAGAAAAATTAGTCGAATCGTCAGGGAGTAAGGAGCGCTTTCAAAATAGCAGTGGAGCCGCATATGCTGAATTGAGTTGTGGGTATTTGCTCTGCGGGAGCAGAGTCTTTCACTCAGGGGTACTCGATGGCATCTCCCTTGTAAGACTTTAGAGGGGAATGCATTTAATCAAACCAACATAAATGCCCTACGGTGGTTTAGAGTCATTAAGTCTGCTAAATAATGGGGCATCTTATCACAGATAAGCCTCACCCAGTGAGACTGAGGAGCAAGTATATGGATTAATTGGACATAGTTTAAGTTTCTCCCAGTCTAACAGTCTCTGCTTAATACAACTAAAGATATATGACTCGTTAGATGTAGAAAGGTCATCCAACTACTATCCCTAATTGGTTGAGTTTGGACATAAGAGCCACTGACCAACTTGAGGTATAGAGGTCTATTTTCAGATGTTCTTATGTTCTTATGAGGTATAGAGGTCTATTTTCAGATAATCAAGAAGGCTTTCAGGATCAGTTCTAAAATAAATTTCAAGCCAGAATTTAAACGTTGCAATCCAAGCTTTAGTCTCAACCAGGGACTGACCCACTTCGGAACAAAGAGCAAAATATGATATGCATTTTGGCATACCAAGAATCTGTCTAAAAAATGAGGCTTGGATGTCCTCCATTTTCTTAGTAAACGCTGAGATCCATATAGGGATACCAAAAGAAATTTGAGTTGTTTTGGTTTTATACACTCTAATTGCTGCTGGAGCTAATTGGTTGCCTCTTGCAAAGTAAAACTGTTTGAATCGAGAGACCAAACATTTAGCCAAGTTAACAGTCCTATCTCAATGCAGCACCCAGCTTAATTTGTGGTTAAAGGTGATCCCCAGGTATTTAAAATGTTTTGTTTGTTCAATAGTTGAATTGCTGATAGTCCATTTCTGTGGGTACCAACAACATGAAAAGACAGCAACTTTAGAGTTAGCATAACTCATAGAAAGTTGGATTGACAGTAGTCATAAAAGACATTCAAATACTTTTGCAAGCCCACTCTTGTACAAGAAAGGATGGTAGTGTCATCGGCAAAAAGTAGTAAGGGGATGACTCGGCCAACTAATTTAGGCGGGTGACCATTTATAGGGTCTAGAACTTGTGCCGGGTCAGTTAATAATAAAAAGATGTGGGGTTAGCAAACAGCTTTGTTTTACCCCCTTTAACATTGGGATTTTGCTAGCCAGGCTACCGCTAGGAGAATATTTCACTTGTCAAAATATATTGGTATAATGTTTCCTCAGAAGGAACAGCAAACGAGGATCCATTCCCAATCTCTCTAGTTTAGTGCATAATTGGGCTCTGTCAATTGAGTTGAATGTGCTCTTCAGATCAATAAAAGCAACATATTTGACCCTGTATTCATATATTTTTCTGCAAGGAAGGCCAGGATAAAGCAATGATCCGTAGTGGATTTACCTTTAGAAAAACCAATTTGTTCAGGACCTATTTTATCCAGGCACATCCAATCTGTTAAATGGCGTTCCAAATGTTTGGCATAAAATTTACCCAACTGTAGATAGTAAACTAATGAGACGAAAGTTTTCAGGTAACTCCAGACTCCCTTTTTTGTAGATTGGGATAATTATAGAATCAAGCGAAGAATCTGGGATGAAGCCATGCAAATCAACAAAAGTAAACAATTTCACAAGGGGCAAAAGCCACCAGTTGGCAATTTTTTTAAAGACCTCAGCAAGGAGGCCATCAGGACTCAGTGCTTTACCCGCTGTTATGATCTATTAGATGTAATTTCTAGTCTCACATTATATCTCGCCCTTCCAGATTTGGATGCATTACAAACCTGTACTTTAACAATATAGATATACAAGAACCAGTCTTTTACCCCACTGACATCCTTTGTGATTACTGCCACCAATAGTGATATGAAGAGAATAAAAAGGTGGGGTCTTGTTATCTACCCAACTCAGTACTCTCACTTACACAACTGTTTGTAAAGCTGTCAGTTTCATATAGATGGAATTTATCTACTTTATATGTTGTTAACTTTGTTGAAATTATTTCAAGACTTCATATAGATATGTCCATTCCACACTATCAAATGCTATTTGAGCATCCAAAAATGATAATATCATTTGCAATCTATTTCCTTTCGTTGCAGTAAGACATAACTAGTCTCTTAATACTGCATAATTATACCTTCCCCCTTAACACCTTTGACAATCTCTCTTTCTACAGCTATGAATTAACAGATATATATGTCCATACATTAAAATCTTGATGCAAAAAATAAATAAGCTTGAATGAATATAGGTGAGAATGATTTTACTAGGCTTAAAGAGGGAAAAGAAACAAGTTTTGCTTTATCCCGGCTATGAAGCAATCTACTATTATTCCTACAGTCATTAATTATAACTATTTTATCTCTACAAAAATACAGAATTCGTGTCTGAACCCATATAAATCTGGTGGTTTAAAAAAAAAAAAAAGATCATGACTTCTTCAGCTTCTTCATGTACAATGTTTGCACGCAATCCAATAAATTTTGTCCAATTTTCAGCCATTTCAGATCTGACAAGATCAGGCTATCCTGGGGCTATCCAAGTCAGGGTAAGCTGAGAGTAATGTGACTGACTCAAGGTCACCCAGCAAGGTTCCATGGGTCCTTGGGGATTCAAACCTGGATTTCTCACACTTTAACCACTACACCATGCTGGCTCTCATGATGGAATAGTGTTGTTGGAATTTGGTTTGTTTTCCCCCCCTGGTGTGTGTGTGTGTGTGTGTGTGTGTGTGTGTGTGTGTGTGTATATATATGTGTGTGTGTGTGTGTGTGTGTAGTTAAATAAAAGAAAATCTTCACTGTCTGTGTTTTTTTCCTGGACATTATTATTATTTGTTTTATCATTATTACTGAAAATAATTTTGTCATATTGTCATATTGAGGAGAGGCCCTGACCTGCATAGTCCCAGCCTAGCCTGATCTCATCAGATCTCAGAAGCTAAGCAGAGCCGACATGGAGGCAGGCAATGGCAAACTACCTCCCAACGTCTCTTGCCTTGAAAATCCACCCTGACCATAAGAGATGTCCAAAAGGACAACAGGAGTTAAAACTTAAAAAGTTCAAAAGAAATGAGAGCCCTGCATGCTCCCCTCAGGAAGATGAAATATCCTTCTAGGTGTATGAACACATCTTGGATTTAAGAGTTATATATGTCTATAGCATGCCCACTCTGTCTTTAAAAGCATTACACACATTCTAAAAGCAAAATTATTTAATATAATTTTTTTCAGTAATCCCCCAAAATTCCAATTGGAAAAACTGGAGAGAAAAAAGGCTAGGAAATTTCCACCTGGATTATTCTAGACCTTCACATCTCTACATACTAGTTCCTGACTACAAGAAAAAGGAGAGTACTTCAGGCCCAAAGACAAGGGCTTCAGCAAGCATATGACACACAGACAAGGATAACCTTTCTAACTTCCCTGTTCCCTCAAGAATCTACTAAATCCTCAGCCTCATACCTAAAAATAAAGTTCCTAATTGGTTTCTGTGTAAAACTATCTCTTGCACCTTCCTGAAAATAAGGAATTCACTTAGATCCAGCTATGTTTCTCTTTCCCTCAGTTCCTTAGCCTGGTTTATTGCTATCCGCTAAGCTCTCTTTAGAACATGCTACAGTTAGGGGTGTGCAAAAAAATAATAATCAGTATTTTTCAGGTTCATGTGTACTGAATGAACCCAAAAAATATTGTATTTCCCAATATTCCCAAATTCCAAAATTGCTATTACATTGGGATTCTGGAAATAATCTGGATTGCCAAATTTATTTGGCTCCATTATACATTAGAGGGACCATGCCCACAGGGTATAATGGCAGCCCACCATCAAAAAGGAGGGATGGAAGATCTCAGATCTCCCCCCCCCATTCTGATGGCCTCCAGCAGCTATGGCCAGCAGAAAGGAGGGAAGATCTTGTCTCCCCCCATTCCATTCTACTGCCCTTGAGCACTTTGGCCAGCAGAAAGGAGGGAAGATTTCAGATATCCCCCCTTCCTTTCTGCTGGCCTTGTGGAGAGTTCTCCCCACAGGATTGGTTCCTGGGAGGGCTCTATTAGGCAGTCCAGTATCAACCAGGCAGCCCACTAAAGCCCCAGCAGAGCCTACAGGGAGGGTTCCTCCCGCAAGATTGGCTCCTTAGCAGGCTCTGTTGGGCAGTCTGGTTTGAAACAGGCTGCCCAGCAGAGCCCCCACCGAGGCTACTGGGAGAGTCCTCCCCGCAGGATCGGCTCCTTTGCAGGCTCTGTTGGGCAGTTCAGTTTGAACCAGGCTGCCCAGCAGAATCCCTGCCAAGGCTGCGGGGAGAGTTCTCCCTGTAGGATCAGCTCCTTTGCAGGCTCTGTTGGGAAATCTGGTTTGAACTGGGCTGCCCAGCAGAGTCTGCAAGCAAGGGAGAATCATCTGGGATGGTGCAGAACTGTCAGCTCCTGCTGCCCGGGCCAATCCTAAACTGGCTCCTCTTGCAGCTTGGTTTAAAGCCAGCCAGCCCCAGCCGAGGCAGCACGGAGCCCCAGCTGATCCTCTCTTGCAGCTTGGAGCTCCACGCCACTTTGGCTGGGGCTGAGACATATCAGTAGCTGAACACAAATCTCTGATCTGTAATCAGCTTAATAAATACCAAAAAATGCCAATAAGCAATGTTATCTTTAATCCTGCCCCTCACTGAGCGGAGCAGTTCACATCCTGAGCAGAATATAATTTATATAATCTTAAAATGGGCAATGGGCAGTGCAAGACCCTGAGTGGCTCCAGATTCTTGTTGAGCAGGGCTTCCTGTGTTAATGAGCAGCTGCTCATGTGCACAGCTTAGAGGGAATACTGCTAAGGTATTTTGGGGGTATTTATTCGGTTTGGCTTATACCAAATGCACACCCCTAACCACAGTTACAACTAGCACTACTTTACAATGGTCTCATATCTGAAATGTCTACCATAGACAAATCCCATCCACTTGACCTAGGTATCAGCTCTTGCCCAGGTGAATTATAGCCTAATTTTATTATTGTCAATTTTATGCTTAAACTTCCACACTTTACTAAACTTGCACACTCTCATACAATACTATGCTTTTTGTACACAGCAAATACCCATCAAAACTAGTAATACAGTTTTCCTGTTCGAAGAAAGGCAATTGTGCCTTGCGCTCTTTGGTCGCAAAACTCCAAATTTTAGGAAAACTGAAAATCTTGCAGATTTGTATTCAGTAGTGCTAAAAACAGCTCTATCTTGGTCTAAGTCTGTTCCAAATTAAGATACAAATATCGATGACTTTGTCATACATTTACTGAAGTTGAACCCCACTGAAGTTTGGGAGGTATCTACTCTCTGAAAACTGAGATTAAGATCCTCCCCATTATTATATATAGATAGCAGCTATACATGTCCAAACCATCTTCTTCCAAATTGCCTAGAAGATTAAAATGTTAATACATTATCATATAGAATACGATACCTAATACAAAACAGCCTGTACATTACTGAAGCCACTTGTATCTGATGAAGGGAGCTTTGACTCTTGAAAGCTTATACTTTGGAGATCTTGTTTGTCATTAGGGTGCTACTGGACTCGAAACTAGCTCTTCTACTACAGACCAATGCAGCTACCCACCTGAAGTCAAAAGAACAGGACTACAATCTAACAAAAGTAGTCTGATTTAGTTTATAAAACCACATTCATAGTTGTACCAACAGGTGTTCAGAAACAAGAACATTCAAGGTTGAAGTAAGTAAACAGCTAACCCTAAAATTATTATTTGTATTCTAAGTAGAACACTATCACAGTATACTTCAAAACGTAACCCCAGACTGACATTCATTTCATTAATTTTATTTCATCCTTTTAATCCTTCCATTGCATCCTTTTAAATATACAAACACTGCTCTTTCAAAAAAATTATTTATAGTATATGCAATCTGCCTTTCCAATGAAAGATGACAAGTTTTTTTTAAAAAAAACAATACTGAATAATTAAAGCAAATAATAATATAGCATAAACAAAAGATACAAAAAAGCAACAGCCAACTGAAACCATTTAACGTCTTTAGTAAGTAATAGAGTTTTACCAAGAAGCAGAAAACAGACAAAGAAGCAGACTGGCCAGTTTCTGTGGAGAGATTATTCCACAGAAAATCATTTTGCTAGGGTTTAAAAACAACAACAACAACGCCAAACTGTAATACTGCCAAAATTAATGCTGGTATAGTTTGCCTTCTCCTGTTCGTTGCAATACTTTAGTCAACAATTTCAAAATAAACTATTATTATACTGTCTGAGTTTCAAAATAGAAATACTTTAAAAATTTTACATACAGCTGTTCAGAATCTTCCAACTCCCAGCATTCCAGACACCTATCATTCCAATGTTCCAGTCATCTTTAGCTATACTCAAAATACCTCCATACATACGCAATGAAATATAATATAAAATACTCAAATACTCTGACACCTTAGCCATATGTGCAGACCTAAGAAGCAGTAAGATGTCGTGATACATCATAGTTTGATTACATTCGGGTTTAGTGCAACATTTGAATGCAAGCTGCCTGTTGTTTGTGGGCAAGTGCTTAACTGTGCTAAAATTCTAAATCACTAAAATTCTAAACCACTCTTTGTACCTAGTTTTCTAACTATAGTTAAAAGCTATTACTGATGTTCAAGTCCTGACATCTCCAGTTGTTCAACAGCACTATTTGTTCAGTCTCCTATACTCAGAGACAGTTGCACAGAGTTAAATAAAAACCTACTCATTCCAGCTGCTTTCAAGCACCAATGTTGTCCTTTTGAGAAATTACCCTTCTTGCTCACTGCCTTCTCCCCATACCTGTGCTCGCTGCTAGGGAGGTGCAGCTCCAGCCTCTGTTTCTAAATGCAGAGGGAAGTTTTTTTAAATAACAGAATAAAACATCTTGCTTAATCACAAGCTTCTCATCAGTTTGCCAACATACATGAAAGAAATAGCTCTACACGAAACAATGTTTAAAATTTATACTCTGCTTTTCTTCCTAATGGGAACCCAATCACAAAGATTATCATACTGTTCTGTCCTCCTCCACCTTATCCTCACAACATCCATCTGTGAAGCAGATTAACCAGCATATAAATCTGTGCTAGTAAAAGACCATAGGTTTGCGATATGTTGAAAGCGTTGTGATGGCACTTAACACACACAGAGAAAAGGGCAGTTCTTGCACATATGCCACCTGTGTGCACAAATGGATTGATCCACTGAGGCCCTATCCTGAACAGACAGAACCTGAAGGCCATTCAACATTAATATGACTGTCTTACCTGGATTGAATTTAAATTTGTTAATCTGTACCCAGCTAAATCCATTTCCATGTGCTAAGTCCATTTACATTTCCACATCGCTGGATCCAAGTCAGAGGCTCATACAGTAGTGAACACTCTTAAGACACCCTGGACATTTGTTCATTCAACAGTCTCACCTCAGTGGAAAGAAAAGGACAATCAGAGCTGGGTGTCATCACCACATCTCTTTCTCCATAGAACCTCCAGACAGCAGTTTCATGTAGATGAAAAAGTGTGTAAGACAAGATCAAACCACACAACACACAAGAATGGGATGGAGTAGAAATCCCATCATCACTTTCTACAGTGAGGTAAGAGCAGATGCATCACAAAGTGGTGCTTTAAACCAATAATGGCAGTCCAGAATTATAACATCTATACATTTGCATGGTATCTTTCCTCCAAGGCGATTAGGGTTGCATACATGGGTTCTCTGTTCCCCTGTTTACAATAATGTTATGAAGACACTGACTGGCTCAGGGTCATTCATTAAACTTTTCAGATGAGTAAGGTGAATCAGCTTCCCCAGGTCCAAGTCCAGCATCCTAACTTCTAAACAACACTGGTTTTCCCACAATATGGCTGATAGTATCAAAAGCTGCTGATATGAAGTATGTTACTGTTGATTGCCCTGGAACTCTCTCCCAACAGAAGTTGTTAACTACACTAAGGCAGTTCCATCGCTATACTGAATTACTCAGGTCCAGATAATGTTTCTTCCAAAAGTACCTGGGAACTTTCCCTATGTATTAAATCACCTTGACAATAAAACACAATCCATAAGGTGGTCTTGATAACTGAAAGTCAAGTAACAGCTTTAACAGGACATGTACTACCCTAGTTCTTCAAGATGGGTAGCCCTGTTGGTCTGAAGCAACAGAAAAAAATTCTGTTTTATTCAAGGAAGGCATCAGCTTTTGTGTGCGCACACACTTCTTCAGATACATTGAAACGGAAGTTACCAGTACATACATATAGGTAGAGGATGAGCAGCAAATTAGCATACAACATAATGAAGATGTTTAGCAGATGCAAGGACCAAACAGGAGTAACAAGCTTAGTTTATATGGTCACCATTAGTTTGGATTTAATTCCAGGGGAAAACATAGTGAGGGAAATAAATATATCAAAATTGGAGATTGATGTGTAAATGTACCCTTCTTAATTGTGGAACGCTGAGAGTAATTAACTGAGACCCTGTTGTTATGCTCCATCCATCTACTCTCAAGCATGAAGGTAACTAACAGCATCCTTTTCTATAAGGTGGGGTGATTGGTTGTGCACATTGAGAAACCTGTAGGAGAACACTTCAACCTTCCAGGACATTCAGTGGGTGACCTCAAATTAGCTGTTTTATTGCAAAGGAACTTAAGGAACTGGAAACAAACTGAATTACAAAGTTATCACAACACTCGGAACAAGCCCCCCCCCTCGGACTTAACAGGGATACTGGTTTCTTATCTCACCACATATGTTAATCTCATTCAATCCTTGCATCAGTATTCTCACCAAGAAGGACCATACATCCTCTTTACTTTATTGCATTTTTATTGTATTTCTTATCTGGAATAGTAGATTGGAACAGTGATAATTGTGAGAATAAAATGGTGGGAAGAACCACATTAACCACCCCCCCTTCAAATCTCCATTGTTATGATGCATGCTGGGTCACTTGGGAGCAGTCACTCTTAGCCTCACAGGGTTGTTGTACAAGGATAAAATGGAGGAGGGGAGAGCCAGCCCAATGCTCCTGAGAGGAACAGCAGGATAGAAATGTACGTAATAAATTAGGGATGTGAACCTTGGGCTCAGTGGTCTTATTTATAAGAACACAGGGAAGGGGCTGTTAGATTTACTCGATCTGCCCCCAGTTCATCTGGTCCATCTAGCTCAACCCTGTGTAGTGGAAAAGGAAACTGGCAGGGGGGATTTAAACCCGAAATTGATCTTCTGAGATTCCAAATCCAGATTTCAGGCATCACTTCTTGCAAAAAAAAAGATTGAACAGGAAACACAGATTTCCAACCAATGGCACCCATTATTGGGCAGAATCTTGCAGCCAGTCACAATATCAGAAGGCTTCAGCCAGCTGGGATGATTGATTTCCCCCTCCTCCGCGGCCATTCCCCCTCCTCCCCTTCCTGCACTGACCTCCCCCCCAGCCCAATTAAAGGGAAAGTGCCGAATTAGGGGCACAGATACTGCTGCCTGGATTGCCGAAGGAAATACAGGTGCCACACCTTTTGTGACTCCCTCTCTCACTTGCTCTCCTCCCAGAAAGGTGACTCCCAGAAAGGTGACTACAGGATAACGTTTAAGACATTCCAGTGTTATTGGGGGATTGGTGCCAGCATCATGGGTTCCTCCCACTGAGCTTCTTCAATGTTATCATATGCCTCCTCCTGTCTGGTGCTGTGCTGATACTGAACCTCTGTACCGTGCACTCTATTTCCCCAGTTCCAGTTTCCTATTGGGAGCCCACTCCATTATGAAGTGGGTTTCTTCCAGGTGCCTGCCTGTTCCGGGAAATAGTAACAGGCCCTGTTCTTCTGCATGTGAGAAAATTATATGAATATTATAGAAACAAAGAAAGAAAGGACGTGAGGAAGGTCTATCTTAGACAGCTCCTCAAAATGTCTGCACTCTTTTCCTAACTAGGCAATGAACTGAGGAGGACAGTGACCACCACCAAGGAAACAGGAAATTGATAATTAATCATGTTTCCTTGACTAAACTTTGAGAATCACACATGCTAAAGAGCCCACCCCACTCAAAAAGAGAAGGACAATGTATGATTAACTATAAAAGAAACCTGCAGTAAACTCAGTGGGGCATCATGGTACATTCATGCACCTCCTGTGGTTTCTCTGTTTTTTCCCCCAAGTCTGCTTTGCTCTGAAGCTTTGGGAAAGATAGCAGCAAAGCCTGGATGTCTGCCATCTGGGCAGAAAAGTTTGAATTTTGTTGGGCCTGCCCACATAGCAGCCATTTTCCCTCTGGTGACAATTTTTCACATACACACACACTGGGATGGGGACTGCTACGTGTTCATTTAAATCAGTAACTGGACATCATTACAATATGTGTAAGGAGGAAAAGGCATACCGTAACTCTCTAATGAAAGGGGTTAGATACTTTTTTTAAAAAGCTGAAGCTGGGAATTCAGAGAACCTGTTTTATATACATATGTCATATCGATATTATTAACTGTGGATACTAACAATAACAATATTCAATTGTGGATTTAAAATTTTTTTTTTTACAAAACTAGACAACCCCTTGGGGGCAAGATGGCCACTACCAGAAGACCAGGGTGGGCAAATTATGGTAATACTTGCTGAGTATAAGCCCTGTTGCCACTGTGCTGTAGCAGCAGCAGGGAACTACACATCCTGTCCCCGTCTAGAAAACACCATAATTCATTTGAATTTGCTATATTATTAAATTTTTGTGTATACCACACTTTTATATACCTTAAGTTAAACAGTTCTGTGATTTCTATTATTCCCATAAAATACTGACCTAAAAATGGTTGTTATTATTATAAATGAGATATATAATTTCATATTAAAATGTAACTATCTACTAGGATAAAACACATCAGGACATAAGAGTCTGGAACAACTATTTTATGTTTACATTTTATATCAGAACATACATAAAAAGGTACCCTGAAAGTTTTATTGAGACATGTGTTATTTAAAATTATTCCATGGAAATATGAGTTTGTTAAAACCTCAAATTATTTGGCCACAGTACCGTCTGAATCTGTTGTACTGGTATTATATTTTGAACATTTTAGAAGAGATTCCAACATTTCCATTCAAATTACTGCTAAAAGAAACTTATAATAAAGGTTTAAAATTTAAACCACAAAAAGCTACAAAAATACAGTCCAAATTTAAAGCCCCTAAACTGTTTTCTATACCAGAATGTATAGTCTAAAAAACAAATGCAGCAGGCTGAAATGGGCTGAAACTCCAACTCTTTCCAAACTGTCAAGTCAAATTATTCCATATGTGTTCAAAACCCAAAGAAGGAGGAGAGCAGGAACCCCTCCTCAAAAAGAGTCTGGAGTTTCTGAACTCAGATGGAAGCTCAGCCTGAAGTCTGCTGTTAGCCAGGCAAAGCCAATCTGAGAGCTCAGGTAATGTCATCTAGTAATCTAAAGATGACAATAAAGATCTACTGATCTAAAAAAGGTGAATAATCATGAAGTCTTCCCCAACTTAGGTACCATTGGAGAAACCTTAATTTCCATGTAAAGTATTTCCAGTGCTGCCTGGGTCCTACTCTCCATTTAGAAAGGATATTACAGGGAATGATATTTTTCTGACTACTCTGCTTGTACTCTTCAACACTTGATGTCATGGTTCTCTTTCTTTCATTACCCAAGTGCAACTGCATATATTGACATTTATTCTGTTCTTCTGCTGTTCCTCTTTATATCCACATTTGGGCTTTGGGTACTTGTAAATTTCATAAACTAAGCACCTGCAATTAAATTGCAATGAAAATGTTCATAAGTCTTCTACCATATCTCAAAGCTTACTGTGACATCT
>NW_015159717.1:917187-946552 GCF_001447785.1 Gekko japonicus
TAGGAAAGAGCTTTGTAGGAAGGAAGGCGCTTTTATAAAGGGAACAGGAACTGTAGTCTATGTCACTTCATATGGTATGTATTATCATTATTCTGATCTTTTACTGTATTGTTTTCTACTTTTGTAATTCCATTTTCTGTATCACTTTTTAAAATATATATATATATTTTATTGGTTTTGCAAATAGATTTACAAAATACAAATGAATATCAAGTCAAAGTTCCAATAAATTGTATTTCTAGATGCTGTATTAACAGAGCTTATTTCCAGGAGGAAGAACTAATAATAGGAGGAGACCTGAATTACATAGCTAATACTAGGCTTGACAGAACGTGGTCCTCCTCATTTTCTGTATCACTTGACGTATCATTTCTAAAACATTTTTGCATTGTTTCTGATTTTTTTAAATTCTATTGCATTTTTTATTTCTACTGCATTTCTACATTTGATTGCACTTTGATTGCACACTTTCCGTGAGAAAGGCAAACTATAAATAAAGTAAATAATAAATACTTTTAACAGCCTGACTTTCAGAGAAAGGTTCTGTAATTTCTCCCCAAAGTGTCTACTTATTGAGGCAATACTGATATAGATATAGAATCTACCATTCTATACAAGTGACAAATAGTAAGTATATCAATATAAAAAACAAGGTTATTCTGTAGATCATTCTTCCATATGTAAAAATATTATCAAAAAACTGGTCAACATGTCATAAACTACTGATCTTTAACCTGTTGTTCACAAGGCACAAGCAAAATGCACCCCAACACCATCATTTTTTCATTATATTGTCAAGTGAAGAAGAACAAAGGGGGAAATAAAATAAAATATTATTTACATTATTTATAGTCTGCCTTTCTCACTAAGACTCAAGGTGGGTTACCATAATGTAAGTCAGTACAATTAATAGGATGAGGAGACATCTAACAAATAATGCAATAGAACTAGGATTGCTGAAATCTGAAACAAGAAATGAATATTAAACATGACATTTTAAACAACGCAAAAATGGTATTACATAAACAGAAATATACCGCAGTGAGAGTAAGATAAAGACATAGACCAGATAATAATACACTTCAGACCACAGTCATGTTCTCCCTACTGAAACATCTTTCTGAATCATTGTTATAATGCAGCCCAATTCCTTTATAAAAAATGCCCCCCTGAACAGTTGTTCTTTTTTTACATAGCTTTCAAAAAGCCAAAAGTATGGGAGTCTTCCTGACTTCCTCAGGCAGGCAATCCCACTGGGGGGGGGGGGACTACAGAGAATGCACATGCATTGACAGTTGTTGCTCTTGCCCATTTGTAGGGTGGCACTTGTAGAAGTTCTGTTCAGATAATCAGAGTTGTCATAGTGTAAAAAGAGAGGCAATCCTGCAGATAGGAGGGTCCAGAGTCATGAAGGATTTTGTATGTGATGGCCACTACCTTGAATTGTACCTGGTAACTAATGGGCAGCCAATGGAGTTACTTTAGAAATGATGTAAATATGCATGCACCATCTGGTTCCTGATAATAACCAAGCTGCAGCATTCTGCACTAACTGGAGTTTCTAAGCTGATTTTGAGAGGAGACCTACATAAAATTTATTACAATAGTCTAGCCTCAATGTTACTGTAGTATGGATCCAGGTAGACAGATCAGCTTAGACAACGTAGGAGGTCCTAGGCTAAACTAAGTGGGAAGAAAACATTTTTTGCAACTGCATTAATTTTCTTCTCCAATAGTAATGCTGAGTCCAGTATAATTCTTACACTCATGACAGAGTCAGCAAGGGTCAGCTGAATCCTAGCAAAAGTGTTCCCATCAAGGGAACCCCATCCAAAGCATAATGTCCTATCAAGACCTGAGACATTCCAATCAGCATTATCTCTGTTTTGTCAGGGTTCAGTTTCAATTGGTTTGCTGTTAGCCAGTTAACCACAGCAGTTGGGCAGTGGCTCTAGACCACTACTGAATCCCCAAAAGATCTGGACAGAGAGTGTCAAACTGGGGTCTATGAGACCCGGGTTCAAGTCCCCACTCTGCCATGGAAGTTTGCTGGATAACCAGTCATACACTCTCAGCCTACCCCACCTCACAGGTTTCTTGTTAGGATTAAAAGGAGGAGAGGAGAATGATGTAAGCCACTTTGGGTCCCCACTGCGGAGAAAGGCGGATATAAATGAAATAAATAAAATCAAACGGGATGGATGACCACTTCTTTGAATGGCCAGGAAAGGCCCCCTAAGTCAGTGACTAACTTTTTAAAAAATTCATTAAACTGTTAATGATAATCCATAAAAGAAAATATACAGAAACAAGAATTAAGAAAAATCATAAGGAAAAAGGAAAAAAGGAATATATTTCAATTTTCATCTACAACTGGTACATCTTAATTCTCTTCAAGTCAGTGAATGACTTCTGACAGATATCAAGGACTCATTTATATGGTCCCTACAAGATTGCAGCAACCATGAAGGACAAGGGTCCAGAGGACAAGTGGTAGCCTTCACAGATCTCAGGATCCTGTCAACATTCATTATGACTGGGTAAAAATGATCCATAAACAGACCAGACAATGTGTTAGATATGTTTTCTGTCAGATCTGTTAGTATTCAGATTTTTGTCAACAAAAAACTTTGCAAAGACATCACAACTAATTTCTTGTTCCAGAGGCAATAAAGGTTCAAGACCTAGGAATCAGCAGATGGCAAGATACCTTAAATAATTAGGATGGCCAATATAATTTGTAATGACAACAGAGAAGTAACACTTCTTCACAGCGACCACTGATGCTTCATAGGTCTTCCAGTGAGTTCTATTTATTTTATTTCATGCAATTTTTATTCAACCCCTTCCCAGCAATTGAGGCTCAGGGCAATGAAAAACATAAATATAAAACATAGATAAAAATATAAATATTCCACAAAACAATTTAATACACCAGCACTGTGGCATGACAATCAGAGAACCTGACAGTAGGCCCAGTAAGACTGCCTCAACAGAATGCCTGGAGGAATAATTCTATTTTACAGCTCCTGCAGGGCATAAGTATCTTCAGACAGAGCATTCCACCAGGTTGAGGTCAGAATCGAAAAAGCCCTTGTTCTGGTCCAAGTTAAATGAGCTACCTGAGGAGCAGGCCCCACCAGAAGTCTCCATGAAGTGGAACGCAAGCACCATGGGGGGGTCATAACAGAGAAAGGCTCTGTCAGATTCAGAAAGAGTTTTCCACCAGTCATTCTAAATGTATCCCAGCCCTCTTTACATCACCCAACTCCATGGTAAACTATGGGGCTAGGTTCCACCAAAGGACGGGACCGGTCAACCTTGTCAACACCTTTTAGGAACGTTACATTCCAAGTTCTCCCACCACAGCCTCAATAGAGCGTGGATTTGGAAACCTAAAATCACTGAGAGCATTCTGTGATCTAACAGGATCCATGAGCATCCATGGGCAGGACGTTTTAACTGGCCCCCCTCTCCTTCTCAGGATTGGAGTCACATTCACCATTAACTTGGAGTAGACAGTGGTCAGACCATGGTTCACGCCGAATCTCCAATCCTGAAATAAGGCCTTCGCTCAAAGGCTCAGTGTAAAAGATTGTCCAAGGTATGACCTCTTTTATGTGTTGGGCCCATCACAATTTGAGAGAAGCCTAAGGCAGACAAAAAAGATATAAAATCCGGAGCCAGCCCCAGCAGGATATCCTCGGCATTAGTGTTGGTCCCACAGAACAATCAGTTTAGGTGCATTCAGCACTATGCCCGAGAGCTGCTCCACCGATTCAGATGAGGTGGCTACTGGCAAACTAGGCAGCCTGCAAACAAGTGGGCATAATCTATACTTAGACCCTAACGTAATGAACATAAAATCAATGTGAATGATATTTATACAAATGTTGAACTCAACAACATTATGATCACTCTTACATCTCTTACCAGGTCTTGAGTGTTACTTAGGACCAAATCAAGGATCGCCTCTCCCCTGGTAGGTTCTGTGACCATCTGCTCCATGGCACAGTCATTTAGAGTGTCTAGAAACTCAATCTCTTTTTCTCGACTAGAACACATATTGACCCAATCAATGTGTGGGTAGTTAAAATCACCTATTATGACACAGTGTTTTTGTCTAGCTGCTATCATCATTTTATAATCCTCCTCTATCTTTTGATCTGGTGGGCGATAAAAAAACTCCCAGTGTTAAGTTTCCTTTTGGACCCCCTATTTCCACCCATAGAATTTCCAGAAGCGAATCCAATTATCTTAGCCTCTCAATCTTTCTGGACTTTATACCCTCTCTGACATACAGAGCCACCCCACCTCCAACCCTTCCCCCTCTATCCTTCCGATAAAATATATAACCGGGAATCACCATATCCCACTGATTTTCCTCATCCCACCAAGTTTCTGAAATACCCAAAATGTCTATTTTTCCCTCCAACACCAAGCACTCCAACTCCCCAATTTTACCTCGGACACTTCGAGCATTTGTATAGAAACAGCTGTAATTTCCCATACTAGTTAAGCCTGCAACCTTCCTCTTGCTATCTCGCCTAGTCTAAGTCCCTAGGCAAAGAAGCGTCCCTCTGGCAAGGTGCTTTCTTAAATACTGAATTAAAGTCGATCACAGTCAAACAATGCCCCTTCCTCTCCCTCTCTCAAGCAGCCAGGATTCTGCAACAACTCTAATCGCTTTCACACACTCCCAAACACAGTGCTCCCACAAAATATCCTCAGTTGAATCCCCTCAGGAGAAAGCAAATAAAAAACCACTCACCCCTCTAGCAGCTCTGTCTCCTGCTCCTCCTCAGAGCTCACTCTACTTTCTCCCTGTCGGCCCTGCCCCCCTGTAAAGCTGGGGACGTGGGGCCTACCTTATATGGCCCCGCCAACTGGGCGCCGCACCAATCTCCCTCCTGCCTCCCCCAGCCGAGCCCTCGCTGGGCCTGTCACCACTTGCTTGGTACCCATGGGGGGAGCTGGGTCTTCTTCTCTGCTCGGCCACCTCCAAGGCCTGGGCCACTGTCGGGCACAGGCCTCACTTCTCTGCCCCTACGGCCCTGGCCATTCCCACAGAGTTGGATGTCCTTCCTCCTTGCTTCCCGGCGAAGAAGGCCCAGCCTCTCGCTGCCGCGCCATGTCTTTGCTGCTGCCACCCTGGCCCTCCTCCGCACTCCAGGTAGATTGGGAGCCGTGTGGTTGTGCTGCTGCGGGTTGGGGTTTCTTCTCCCCTTCTTGGGTTGGGGCTGTTCCCTGTGGGTGGGAGTTCTGGGGCCCCCTTGTGCCCTCCCCCTCATCGTCGGGCTCCTGCCCCCAAGGGGCTTGGTCGGGACCAGGACAGACAGTCACACTACGTCTTTCATCCAGGTTTCAATTACACATAAGAAGACAAGTATGAGAATTTTAAAAATCAGGTACCATATTATGGAATGGGGTTAAAGGAAGTCCTAGATCTAAAAATATTGGAGATGATGAGTGTAAATTACATATAAACTGAACTCTTTGGTATAGCCAGCTTCAATCTCACACTTTCCCTTTCCCCCCCCACTATTGTTCAAGTACAGGACCAGAATTAATTTAACTTTTCATTTGAAAATTCAGCATGAACCTAGTTTTACACAATAGAACCTTAGCCACAAAAAACAAGATACATAATATTTAGAGCTCAAAATAGTACATGAAACACTTTTCTCTGATTCATAGTTTCAGAGGGTAGCTGTGCTGGTCTGTAGAAAAACTAGATAAGAGTCCAGCGGCACCTTAGAGACCAACAAGATTTTCAGGGCATGAGCTTTTCAGAGTCAATATTTCCTTCATCAGAGAGTCTCTGAGGTGCTACTGGACTCATATCTAGCTGTTCTCTGATTCACAGTTTATTTGGGTTGCTTTCCAGTTATTTTCAGATGACAGAACGATAATCTCACCAATGAGTGTTGGGGATTTTTTCTTACTCTCTCCCTCCTACTTCAGCCCATGCATACTGTGCCCAGAGATGTTTCTGGGGTCTGCTGAATCCTAGTGGCAGTGATTTGTGGGCACTGGGGGGGGGGGTTGGGGTAACAGCAGAAAAGACCAATTCTGTGGGTTTTGTCTGCTGTTCTCATCGGGTACAATCCTATATCTATTATTAATAATTACCTACAACGAATGATCATTGTGAAATTTAGGATAAACAACTAAACAGTCACAATGTTTTCAATACCTACATCAGTCCTTTGTAAAAGAGCTGGGAACTTTGTAGTGGAGTGCCATCAACATACTGATAACACCCAGCTATACTTCTTTGAACAAATTAATGGAAGCAGCAGCCTATTCTTGATCAGTGTTTGGATGTCATCATCAAGTGGCTGAAGGATAATAAACCAAAACTGAATCAAAACCAAGAAGCGTGATGCTGGTTGAGAAGGCTGATGCTCTGGAGGGGATGGTATTCCCCACCCTAGATGAAGTAAGGTTTGTTTGTAAAATGTCTATGAGTTGTTAGATCCAGCCTATTGCTTTAAAATAGATCAACACTGTTGTGAATCATGTTTCTTTCCAACTACATCTGGTTTGAAACCTGTCTTTTCCTTCTAGGCATGCTGATCCACATTTTGGAACTTGCAGTGTGCTCTGTATGAAGCTGCCCATAAAGTCAATCCAGAAACTTTAACTGTTATAGATCATAAGTCATCATCTACTGACTAGAGTATGCAACTATTTTATAAAAGCTTTATTGGCTGTCTGCACATTCCCAAGTTCAATTCAAGGTGCTGGATTCTTACTATTAAAGCCATTCTTAACCTGGCACCCATATACTTCAAGATCTATCCTCCTATGAACCTGTGTTCCCATTTTGACTAGGGATGTGCATTTCGGGATCCCGAACCGAAAAAAAGCCGAAAATAATGTTTTTCGGCTTTTTTCGGCTTTTGCAATCCCGAAATGGCTTCCTATGCATTTTTCCGAATCCCGAAAAAAAATCCCGAAAAAATTCGGGAAACCCGAAAACCCCCGAATTTCTATACCGGTAAACCATAGATATCCGAAAATTTTCGGATATCTATGGTTTACCGGTATAGAAATTCGGGGGTTTTCGGGTTTCCCGAAAAAATTCGGGAAACCCGAAAACCCCCGAATTTCTATACCGGTAAACCATAGATATCCGAAAATTTTCGGATATCTATGGTTTACCGGTATAGAAATTCGGGGGTTTTCGGGTTTCCCGAAAAAATTCGGGAAACCCGAAAACCCCCGAATTTCTATACCGGTAAACCATAGATATCCGAAAATTTTCGGATATCTATGGTTTACCGGTATAGAAATTCGGGGGTTTTCGGGTTTCCCGAAAAAATTCGGGAAACCCGAAAACCCCCGAATTTCTATACCGGTAAACCATAGATATCCGAAAATTTTCGGATATCTATGGTTTACCGGTATAGAAATTCGGGGGTTTTCGGGTTTCCCGAAAAAATTCGGGAAACCCGAAAACCCCCGAATTTCTATACCGGTAAACCATAGATATCCGAAAATTTTCGGATATCTATGGTTTACCGGTATAGAAATTCGGGGGTTTTCGGGTTTCCCGAAAAAATTCGGGAAACCCGAAAACCCCCGAATTTCTATACCGGTAAACCATAGATATCCGAAAATTTTCGGATATCTATGGTTTACCGGTATAGAAATTCGGGGGTTTTCGGGTTTCCCGAAAAAATTCGGGAAACCCGAAAACCCCCGAATTTCTATACCGGTAAACCATAGATATCCGAAAATTTTCGGATATCTATGGTTTACCGGTATAGAAATTCGGGGGTTTTCGGGTTTCCCGAAAAAATTCGGGAAACCCGAAAACCCCCGAATTTCTATACCGGTAAACCATAGATATCCGAAAATTTTCGGATATCTATGGTTTACCGGTATAGAAATTCGGGGGTTTTCGGGTTTCCCGAAAAAATTCGGGAAACCCGAAAACCCCCGAATTTCTATACCGGTAAACCATAGATATCCGAAAATTTTCGGATATCTATGGTTTACCGGTATAGAAATTCGGGGGTTTTCGGGTTTCCCGAAAAAATTCGGGAAACCCGAAAACCCCCGAATTTCTATACCGGTAAACCATAGATATCCGAAAATTTTCGGATATCTATGGTTTACCGGTATAGAAATTCGGGGGTTTTCGGGTTTCCCGAAAAAATTCGGGAAACCCGAAAACCCCCGAATTTCTATACCGGTAAACCATAGATATCCGAAAATTTTCGGATATCTATGGTTTACCGGTATAGAAATTCGGGGGTTTTCGGGTTTCCCGAAAAAATTCGGGAAACCCGAAAACCCCCGAATTTCTATACCGGTAAACCATAGATATCCGAAAATTTTCGGATATCTATGGTTTACCGGTATAGAAATTCGGGGGTTTTCGGGTTTCCCGAAAAAATTCGGGAAACCCGAAAACCCCCGAATTTCTATACCGGTAAACCATAGATATCCGAAAATTTTCGGATATCTATGGTTTACCGGTATAGAAATTCGGGGGTTTTCGGGTTTCCCGAAAAAATTCGGGAAACCCGAAAACCCCCGAATTTCTATACCGGTAAACCATAGATATCCGAAAATTTTCGGATATCTATGGTTTACCGGTATAGAAATTCGGGGGTTTTCGGGTTTCCCGAAAAAATTCGGGAAACCCGAAAACCCCCGAATTTCTATACCGGTAAACCATAGATATCCGAAAATTTTCGGATATCTATGGTTTACCGGTATAGAAATTCGGGGGTTTTCGGGTTTCCCGAAAAAATTCGGGAAACCCGAAAACCCCCGAATTTCTATACCGGTAAACCATAGATATCCGAAAATTTTCGGATATCTATGGTTTACCGGTATAGAAATTCGGGGGTTTTCGGGTTTCCCGAAAAAATTCGGGAAACCCGAAAACCCCCGAATTTCTATACCGGTAAACCATAGATATCCGAAAATTTTCGGATATCTATGGTTTACCGGTATAGAAATTCGGGGGTTTTCGGGTTTCCCGAAAAAATTCGGGAAACCCGAAAACCCCCGAATTTCTATACCGGTAAACCATAGATATCCGAAAATTTTCGGATATCTATGGTTTACCGGTATAGAAATTCGGGGGTTTTCGGGTTTCCCGAAAAAATTCGGGAAACCCGAAAACCCCCGAATTTCTATACCGGTAAACCATAGATATCCGAAAATTTTCGGATATCTATGGTTTACCGGTATAGAAATTCGGGGGTTTTCGGGTTTCCCGAAAAAATTCGGGAAACCCGAAAACCCCCGAATTTCTATACCGGTAAACCATAGATATCCGAAAATTTTCGGATATCTATGGTTTACCGGTATAGAAATTCGGGGGTTTTCGGGTTTCCCGAAAAAATTCGGGAAACCCGAAAACCCCCGAATTTCTATACCGGTAAACCATAGATATCCGAAAATTTTCGGATATCTATGGTTTACCGGTATAGAAATTCGGGGGTTTTCGGGTTTCCCGAAAAAATTCGGGAAACCCGAAAACCCCCGAATTTCTATACCGGTAAACCATAGATATCCGAAAATTTTCGGATATCTATGGTTTACCGGTATAGAAATTCGGGGGTTTTCGGGTTTCCCGAAAAAATTCGGGAAACCCGAAAACCCCCGAATTTCTATACCGGTAAACCATAGATATCCGAAAATTTTCGGATATCTATGGTTTACCGGTATAGAAATTCGGGGGTTTTCGGGTTTCCCGAAAAAATTCGGGAAACCCGAAAACCCCCGAATTTCTATACCGGTAAACCATAGATATCCGAAAATTTTCGGATATCTATGGTTTACCGGTATAGAAATTCGGGGGTTTTCGGGTTTCCCGAAAAAATTCGGGAAACCCGAAAACCCCCGAATTTCTATACCGGTAAACCATAGATATCCGAAAATTTTCGGATATCTATGGTTTACCGGTATAGAAATTCGGGGGTTTTCGGGTTTCCCGAAAAAATTCGGGAAACCCGAAAACCCCCGAATTTCTATACCGGTAAACCATAGATATCCGAAAATTTTCGGATATCTATGGTTTACCGGTATAGAAATTCGGGGGTTTTCGGGTTTCCCGAAAAAATTCGGGAAACCCGAAAACCCCCGAATTTCTATACCGGTAAACCATAGATATCCGAAAATTTTCGGATATCTATGGTTTACCGGTATAGAAATTCGGGGGTTTTCGGGTTTCCCGAAAAAATTCGGGAAACCCGAAAACCCCCGAATTTCTATACCGGTAAACCATAGATATCCGAAAATTTTCGGATATCTATGGTTTACCGGTATAGAAATTCGGGGGTTTTCGGGTTTCCCGAAAAAATTCGGGAAACCCGAAAACCCCCGAATTTCTATACCGGTAAACCATAGATATCCGAAAATTTTCGGATATCTATGGTTTACCGGTATAGAAATTCGGGGGTTTTCGGGTTTCCCGAAAAAATTCGGGTTCAATAAACCCGAATCCGAATTTTACCAAAAAAAATTTTTTGCACACCCCTAATTTTGACCTTCCAGCAACTTCTCCAAGTTTCTTTTCCATCCAGTGCCATCAGAGTGGCTATAGCCCAATAGCAGACGTTTCAGCAGCAGCATTGGCCGCATTCAGACTGGCAGTTTGGCGCGGCAGGCAAACGTTTCAGTAGCGGATTAAAGGGGTGGATTCACATAGCCACATGTTTCAGGTGTCCCCCAGCCGTACTCAAGCCGTCTTGTGCCACTTCCGAATTTAAAAGATATCATGTTAAAGTGGTAGCAAACTGTGTATAGAGCGCATTGATTCCGGTTCCGAGTGTGAACACAAGCGCTGCTAAGGCGGGAACAACCTGCAGTCATTGATAATAGGCACCAGCTGTGTCTGCAGGCAGGCGCCCTATTTGCTGCTGTGCCCATGCACATGGGCACATGCAACCCAGTGTGGAAACAGCCAATAACAGGCCTCCAGGGCGGGCCAACAGTGTGAACGCTCCCTTGCGCTTCCTTCACAGTATCCTCCCACTGAACGGGAATACTGCAACCAAGCCATTCCAGGTCTATTCCGGGTTTTCTTTGCCATGACTCCCTAGCACTTCAAATTGCCATTCTGAACTCGGCCGTTGTCCCTCTGAAACATTCCAAAAGAGGGGAGGAAAGCTTCCACCAGGTAGAGCTTTAAGATGCATGGGAAAGAAGCGTCCAGGAAAGTCTTTGACAGAGGCTAATCTTCATTATTCACAGTTACTTTAAGAGTATTGGCAATGATAGGCGATTTGGTGCTGCAGTTTTATTAATTTTTACTTATCTTGGGTTGTATCTGTTTGGCTGCATGCTGTTTTCTTAAATTGATTCTGAGCTTCCTTGAATGGGGGGAGCAGCATATAAATATTTAAATAAAATGTTTAAATGGCACACTAAGGGCACAACTAAACTACATATACTTAAAATCATCCCCCAAGAACACAGGAACTGAAGGTTTTGATCAAGGTTGCTGAAAGTTTAACAGATATTTTGAATGTCTTCACAGATCCATTACTTAAGGAATTTTGGTCTGAGAACTGTGAATGTTACAATGATCTGAAACACATTCAAGTATGTAGAGCAGACAAGCAGGAAGCAAGGCTGTCAACCATTTAGTAAAATCTGACTGAAACTAACAAAAATTCATTGTATTTGTTATAAATAAGTAAACTGTTATTTCAGAAAAGAACATTGGTATGAAGATGTCTCAAAGTAACAGACTTTGCTAGCAGCTATATTCTATGGCACATATGGGGGGGGATTATTATTTTTGTTTTAGAAGCTGTTTGAATGATGAAGCATTTCAAGTAATCTTTCCCCAACATTTCCAAGAAGCCAAAGCTAACATATTAACATAATTCTATCAATTTCATCCTATTCTGATAATCCACACATAAACAGAAATTATAATAATCATAAAGTTTAGCCAAAAAAAATCCAACACATTAATTTAAAAAGGCAACCTCACCTGGAAGCTATACAACAGATTATCAAAAATATCAGTTTACAAGCTAGACCTTTAAAAAGCGGTCCTACAACAAGAATAAAAAAGAATATTTTCTGTGGATAATCTACAATCTACTCTTACCTGTATGCATCGTCTTCCTTCAAATCTCATATCATCCTGGGGGGGGGGGGCAGGGGAGGCCACCAGTAAACACTGTGAACACACAGAAATATTAGAGTTAGACAATATCAGCAGATCCCTGAAAATGCACAATAAGAACTGGGTTTGTGTTATAGCCATTTGCTACTAGAACAGACAAGTACAACAGCAACTTATGCAACCAATCTCAGAGAGAACAAGGGAACATTTAAACATTATGGTCACTACACAAATGCGAATGAAAATGTCTGTATACACAAGAACTCCAAATCTAGGGCCTAATGTTCAAAAGCTACTCACTATGAACAGTATTGCAACTGCATCAAGAGCCTCCATGCTGCCACCAACACATTCTTCTCCACGTACTTGAGGCAATCCAACTTGTGAGTAGCTTATAAAAACTATGGCACAGTATGGAACTACTGTCATATTCTAAATATCACCATATGGTGGCCACAGCATTTTTATCAGTCCTAAATATTCTAAGGATGGAGCAGAAATATAAACTACAATAAACGGAAAGCATTTTTTATTATTTTTCTGGAGCAAAAAATCTACTATTTAATATGCCTCCTGACACAGCTTTTCTAGTACAGACATCTTAATCACAGAGGCTGTATTTTTATCCCAAGTATGTATAGCACCTACAGGAACACCATGGGGGGACTTTAGGCTGCAGCAAGAGAAGAAGACTCTGAGACCCATTCCAGTCTGGCTTCAGCCCTGGCTATGAAGCTCTGGAGGCATCTGGACCGAGGTGAATCAGCACTGCTGGTGTTACCTGACCTAACAGCGGCATTTGACAAGGTCGATTATGACCTTATGGTCCACTGCCTTGCCAAGGTGGGGATACAAGGGGCTGCTTTGCAGTGGCATTTCTCAATGGTCAAGTGCAGAGGGTGACAATTGGGGAGAGAGTTTCACCGCGCTACCCTCTGGTGTGTGGCATCTCACAGGGGACAATCCTGTCCCCTAAGTTATTTAACATCTATATGCACCCCCTCGTCCAGTTGGACTGGAGTTTTGGTCTGGGCTGTCACCAGTATGCTGATGACACCCAGCTGTACCTGTTGATGGACGGACAACCGGACACTGACCCAGAGGTTCTAGATAGGTCATTAGGGGCTGTGGCTGGTTGGGTGCAGCAGAGCTGTCTGAAATTAAATCCAATGAAGATGGAGTTCCTGTGTCTGAGTTGCAGAGGAGTGGAGTTAGGGATCCAGCTCCCAACCCTTGATGGGGTGCTATTGATGCCATCGCCAATGGTGAAGAACTTGGGCGCATGGTCTTGGATAACTCACTTTCTGTGGAGGCCCAAGTCACAGCCATTGCCTTTTATCATTTTCGGCTGGTCAGGCAGCTAGTTCCCTATCGCTCTCCCCATGCCTTAGCCAAAGCAATCCATGCAATGGTCAAGGCTGGATTACTGTAACTCACTCTATGCAGGGCTGCCCTTGAGGTTGACTCAGAAACTCCAACTGGTTCAAAATGCAGCGGTGCATGTACTTACTAGGACACCTCCCAAAGCACATATACAACCAGTGCTCTGACCACTGCACTGGTTTCCATTGGAGTACCAAACGTAGTTCAAGATTATGGTATTAACCTTTAAAGCCCTGTGTGGTCTGGGACCAACATATCTGCAGGACCACCTCTCCTACTGTGTCCTTCAAAGAGCATTGCATTCATCAGATCAAAATCTACTGGTGGTCCCTGGCCCAAAGGACATCCGCTTAGCCTCGACCAGAGCCAGTCTTTCTCAGCTCTGGCTCAGGCCTGGTGGAACACTCTCCCAAGTGAGATCAGGGCCATGCAGGATCTTCTTCAATTCCGCAGGGCCTCTAAAATGGACATGTTCTGCCAGGCCTTTGGTCGAGGCAGCAGGTGTCCAGTTAAGTGTAGTGATTAAAAGTGGAGGACTCTAATCTGGAGAACTGGGTTTGATTTCCCACTCCTCCACATGCAGCCAGCTGGGTGACCTTGGGTCAGTCACAGTTCTCTCAGAGCTGTTCTCTCAAAGCAGTTCTCTCAGAGCTCTCTCAGCCCTACCACCTCACAGGGTGTCTGTTGTGGGGAGAGGAAGGGAAGGAGATTGTAAGCCATTCTGAGACTCTGAGTGAAGGGCAGAGTATAAATCCTCCTCATCATCATCTTCTTCTTCACCCTGCTCTGGCCTGGTATGATATGATCAGTGATTACCCACCATCCAGCTGGTTAATTACAGGCACACCCTTCTGAAGATTGGAGCAAAACACACTTATGCCTACTTGCCATTTTATATGCTGACTTACTCATTATTGTTTGTATAATGTAACCAATTAAGTGTTTTTTAAAAAGCGATTTTATTTTTATATAAGGCAAACAAACATACATACATACAGATATGGGGGAGTTCCATTTACAACCTTATTTTGTCTGTTAAATTACCTCATACATTAACAAGTTATGTTCTTTTTATTTTTTTCCACCTTCTATTTTGAACTAAATCTTTGTTCATAACTAAAAAGAAAGTTATAGTTCACATTTCCTTGTGCTTCGGTTGTATGTCCATATGATTTAATTGTCGTGTTCTTCCATCCATTTGTAAAACCTTGACCATGTATTCTCAAAGTCTCTTTCGTTTTGACCTCTCAAAATTAAAGTTAGTTTGTCCATCTATGCAGTTTCAAGTATTTTATTAATAATTTCTTCTTTTGAAGGTAACTCATTTTTCCTCCAGTATTTGGCATATATATTCTTGCAGCTGTCACTACATGTATAATAAGATAAGCATCTTGCTTTTAACAATTTTCTGGTAATATATTCAGTAAGAACAATTCTGGTATATAAGGTATAGTACATTTTAAAGTTTTTATAGCAATTCATGAATCCAAGACCAATATTTTTAACTCCATCACACGTCCACCACATATAAAAAAAGAACCAACATTTTTGACACTTCCAACAATCATTTGGAAATTCAGGATAAAACTTTGCTAATTTGTCTGGAGTGTAGCTATGCTCCTGCAGAGTGCAGGGGGTTGGACTAGATGACCTGCAAGTTCCCTTCCAACTCTAACATTTTATGATTCTATAATATACCATCTATAAAACATTTTATAAATATTTTCTTTAAATGAAGTTTGCTTTAGTAATCTTTACATCAGTTTTCCATACCTGTGACCACTGGTCTAAATCAATATTATGACCCAAGTTTTGTGCCCATTGGACCATGCAGTTTTTAACTATTTCATCTTGTGTTTTATTTTCTAACATTATTACATATATTTCTTAATTTCTCATCAGCATATAACAATATCATGTCTATTTCTGTAATTTTTGAATAAAAACCTATTTGCTTATCTTTGAGGTATCTTGATTCTATTTAAAGTCTTTCCCACCAACTTAAGTTGGATTCTTGTTTTTTAAGATCTTCTGTTGGTTTGCATTTTTTTGAAATAAGTTTGGGCTTGTGAACGCTTCTAGTGGTGAAAGAAGAAAAAAGAACTGGCAAACTATCTGACATCCACTTTCATTTTCTAAACGTCACTTCCTATGTGGTATAAATTCCAATCTGGTAGCGTTATGTTTTTATATCTTGTACCTACTATAATACATTATGTCCTAACGGTATTGTAAACAGTTGATCACTTTGCCTGTATAAGCTGGGAAGAAATTGTGTTTGTTCTCTGCATCATCGTCGTCGTTGTTTTGGAAATACATAAAACTGAATTTAAAGATACTAGTGGGAAGGTGTTTGAGATATTCTCTGGTTTTAATATAAAAGTTGAACATGGCTAGTGGTACAGACAAAAAAGCTTCCTGGTGCTCCATCCCCAGGGCAAGCTAAATCTGTAGGTGCTAACTTAGCACAGATTTCAACAAAAGATTTGCAAGCATTAATACAAGAGGCAGTAACACCAGCTGTAATAACAGCAGTAACAACAGCAGTTGACCCTATACAAAATAAAATAGACTCTCTTGTACAACAAATGACTCACCAGATGGCAGAGGTCCAGAAACAACTCAAAGAAAATAGTCAAGAAATCTCTGCCTTGAGCAAGGTAACAAATAAGGTGGAAAATAAATCAGAACAAATGGAGCTTAAACTAGAAGCAGTAAAATCTAAACAAATTTCTACGGAAGATGCTCTGATTAAACTAGAAATTGACAAGGCAGCTTACATTTTAAGATTTCAAAATATTCCAGAGAAGAAGGATGAAAATTTAAAAATTGAAATGAACTTGCAAAATACATGGATACAGAAGACATAGATGAAGACCATAATGAAACTGATGTGGCCTACAGAATGAACTCTGCATATGCAAAAAGATATAAACTTCCTAGAGACGTACATGTGAGATTTCACAAAAGAACAATAAGAGATGAAATTTTCAAAGCAACAAAAGAAACACCTCTCCAAATAAAAGACACAGAAATAAAAATTTTAAAGGAAATCCCATGGAGAGTGAGAGAGAAAAGAAAAGAATATGTGGAATTTACAACTATTTTGAGAAACAATAAAATTGCATACAGAAGGCTACTTCCAGAAGGTATTCTTTTTACTTACAAGGTAAAAAGATACAGAATTAACTCAATTTTCAAAGTAGAAGATTGTATCAAAACTTATGGAGAAGATTTGAAAACTGAGGAGAAACAACTAGAGAACACAGAAGAGGCCAAACAAGATTTACAAGGGGCATCAGGGACAACTGAAAAAACCACAGCAGCCAGAAAAACCTTAAAGGTTACAAAATCCCAAATCGTTACAAGACTTAAATTGAAGAAGAACAAAGAAGGTACCAAAACACAACTACAAGGAGGATAGAAGAAAAATAAAGATAATTTCAATACATGTCAACGGACTGAATGCATCCCAAAAAAGACAGATATTTCAACAATTGAAAAAGATGCAACTAGACCCATCTAGACATCATATGCATACAAGAGACCCATATAAAATACTCAGATCAAAAATATTTTGAAATTTAAAAGCTCCAAAAAGTATTTATCTTATTTATAAGGAAAAGAAAGAGGTGTGGTGACATATGTGAAAGAACACTTACACCCTGAGCTGCTATACAGTTCAGAAGATGGCAGAATCTTGATAGTTCAAATACAAAGACAAGGTAAAACAACCTTGATTGTAAACATATATGCACCCAATTAACAACAAGAAATTTTTTTATAAACTCTTGCAAGAACTTATTTCAAAACAAAATTTTGATGAAATCTGTCTAATTGGAGACTACAATGCTGTATTTGATAGACTTCTAGACAGAAAAACCGTAACTGGAAAACAGAAACAACGTATTTTTACAATTGGCAGAAGAACAAATCTGGTTGACTCCTGGAAAGTGAGAAACCCTACAAAGAAGGATTTCACCTTTTATTCAACAAGACATAAGTCCTGGTCAAGAATAGATATGTGTTGGACATCAGCAACAATCATTAACAACTTAATAGAAGTGGAGATATTACCAGCAACTTTTGCAGATCACAACCCTGTTATGCATATATTACAAGACACACCAAAGAAAAACATATGGTCTTTAAATACATTTTTATTCAGGAATGAAAAATTTGTAATAGAGACCAGAAAAGAATTTCAAATGTTTTTTAAACAAAATATCCAGCCAGATATTTCCATAAGAGTGGTGTGGGATTCATTTAAGGCTTATGCCATAGGTTGGATAATTAGAGAAGCGGCACATATTAGAAAACAAAAGACAGAAAAATGTATACAAATTAAGGAACAAATTAAGAAACAGGAAGAAAAGATGAAACAAGTCCCTTCAGCTGAAGATTCAAGAATGAAATTAAAGTTATTACAACATCAAAGGAACTGCCTGTTAACACAAGAAATAGCCACAAAAATTATGTATGCAAAACAAAATGACTTTGAAAATGCTAACAAACCAACTAGATGGTTAGCATACAAACTACGGAAAGAAAAAGAAAAAAGAATTACAAAAAATTTGAGATATGAGGAAGGAGAAGAAAATATACCTAAAGATTTGAAAAAGAATATTGAAGCCTTCTATGAGAAGTTATATCAAAAAAGGGAAGCCACAGTTGAGGAAATCAAAGAATTTTTAAAAATACATAATTTGAAGAAATTTACCAAGGAACAAAGGAAATTTTTAAATGACCCAATAACCTTCTCTGAATTAACAGAAGCGTTAAAAAAGATAAAACAGAAAAAACAGAAGACCCCCAAGTCCTGACGGCCTTCCGGCAGAATTTTACCATGTCTTTGAAGATCAACTGATAACGCCTTTAAAGCACGTAATACAAAATATAATAACTGAAGGAAAAATACCAAAAACTTGGAACAAAGCCTTAATATCCCTGATACATAAACAAAACACAGATGAGAAAGAAATTAAAAACTATAGGCCAATTTCATTACTAAATGTGGACTATAAAATTTATGCCTCTATTATGATCCATCAAGATCAAGCAGGCTTCCTACCAAAAAGATAACTTAGAAATAATGTAAGAACTATATTAAATGTAACTGAATATTCTGAAGTTCACCCAGAGAAACAGATGGCCTTGATTTTCCTAGATACTGAAAAAGCTTTTGATAACATCAGCTGGAATGTTATGTTGGAACAACTATTAACCTCACAATACGGCAAAGACTTCTTTACAATGGTTAGAACAATTTATACAAAACAACAAGCAAAGGTTCTTACCAATTAAGTGTTTTTAACTGTATTTGTTTTATCATTTGTTGTGAGCTGCCCGGAGCCCTGCATGCAGGGGACAGCAGGATAAAAATCTAATGAAATAAATAAATAGGTGTGCTCCTTCAGCAGAAATCCATCTGCCCACAGAAATGTTTGGCTGGCTCAAACCACTCCCTTTCATGTAACTGATATACAAGAAAAATTTAAATTGATTTCTATAACTAGTTGACTTCTATAACTACCTGAACATTTTTGTAAGCATTTCAAAATGCAAGCTGTCACTCACTAAGAAAATGGTTTAATTACTTTCTATAGCTACTGAAAATTAAATTTGATTAACAATGCTGTATATTAAAATATATTGTATCATGAAACCCTTAAAATGTGTGTTCAACTTTACTGTGAGCATTGATTTACTAATGGTAGCTGTCACCTGCACAGCTTCAAAATAACCTTACTCAAATAATAAAATGTTATGGTTCTCTTCTCTCCCTGTTACATTCACAGCAGCAAGTGTTCTTCAAATGGTCCAGAATACAGTTACCAAAAAAATGTAACTGACCCTGCATACTGTACAAATACAATTCCAGGCACCCAGATCGCCAATGCGAACTGAAGCTTGCACACAATGTCTCAATCTCTATTAGTCCCCAGCTTGCAAGCTCTGTGACAGAGTTTCAAAAGAAAGATGAGGGAAAACAAGAGTCAACCCTTTAAAAGAAACACCCTGGAAAGCTTCTGGCATGGGGCTGATTTTTTCTTAGGATATGAGTTCTGCTGCAAACAGATGCCAGTGCCAGGGGAAAGCCGAAGGCAGGCAAGTGGCTGAGTTTGGTGGGGTGGGCAAAGGTAAGAGACTTTTCCACCAAGGCTGTGAAGGAGGAACAGAGAAACCTTTACTGCAAAGGAAGCAACAAGTCTTTAAAATCTTCAAGCCAACTTTTAGTGGCACTGGCATCATAAATAATAGAGCACAAATAAAAGTATAGATTGTGAGTGCACAAATAAAAGAATAGATTGTGAGTAGTTTTATATTAAGGTTTAGTGTGCTAATTATACACACAGGATTATGATCCAGATTTACTGAATCACTGAAGTAGGGCATACTGTTTGAAACCTATTCACTCACATACACAGACAGTGGCTCAATGGTAGAGCACCTGCTTGGTATGCAGAATGTCCCAGGTTCAACCCCCAGCATCTTCAGTTAAAAAGCACCAGGCAGCTAGTGATGTGAAAGATCTCTGTCTGAGACCCTGGAGAGCTTTGGCCAGTCTGCGGAGACAATACTGAGCTTTACAGACCAATGGTTTGATTCACTATATGGCGGCTTCATGTGTGTTCAGACTCCCTCTTGAGTTGAAAATGACCCTTGGCCACTTACCATGAGGGATCCTTCTCTCTTGAGTAAAAGGAAGCCATCTTGGGTGATTCCCACCATCCTATCAGGGAGGCAGGAACTAAAAACTCTTCCTCTTCATCTAGTGTGGGAGTCGCCCATTTTGCCAGTTCAGAAAACTCCGAATAGCAGTGTTACATAAAAAAAACCATATGTAAAAAACCGTAAACAGCCAAGAAGAACTTAGGCTTTAGGCTGGCCAAAACAGAAGAAGGAAAAGCAGAACAGGATAGATCAGAACAGAACACCCGGGACGATGACTATGGAGGGCAAGATTTCCTCCTTTCCTCAGAGAAGAAAGACCCTTCACAGTAAGTACCCAAGGATCCTTCTCCCTCTGAGGCAAAGGACATCTTGGGACCTCCAATAGCAGAGTCCCTTACATGGGTGGGTCATTGTCTCTGGTTGGGCTTATATGTAGCAGTACTCTTCTTCCGAACGCAGTGTCTGCAGAGTCATAGAAATTCAGCCTCTAGTGTCTGACGAAGGTGGACAGAGAAGATCATGTTGCACCCTTGCAGACCTCTTCTACACTGGCATGACTGAGAAATGCTGCATTGTTGAAGCACTCCTGATGGAATGGGCTGTAATACCCTTGGGGACCTCCAATTTGAGGCCTTGTACGCCTCCACAATACAGGATTTCAGTGTAATGCTGACTGCATTCTTTGATATCTTATTGCCAAGGTTCAGAGGCGATATGTTGATGAACAAAGAGTATGATTTCCTAATGCCCTCTGTCCGAACTAGAAAGGTATTGAGAGATCTCCTTACGTCGAGCATATGGCACAGCTTTTCCTTGGAGCGTTGTGGCTTAGGGCAGAAGGAGGGCAAACAGATCTCCTGCGTTCTGTGGAAGGTTGAGGTGACCTTCAGCAAGAAGGTAAGATCAGTGTGTAGGACCACCTCGTCTTTATGAAAAACACAGAGCTTAAAAGACAATGTGCCCAGTTCAGAAACATGTCTCACTGAGGTGACTGCGATGAGGAACAAGGTCTTCAGTGTCAACCATCGCAGTGGAATTGTCTGAATTGGTTTGAATGGAGATCTGGTCAGTGCGGTGAGCACTGAATGGAGTCTTCATGAAGGGAACTTGTGGATATGTGGCAGATTTTTTAGTGTAGCTCCCCGAAGGAAACGCCTGATATGAGGATGGTGAGAAATTATAACGCCATCTATCTTCAGTAGTATGGTACATAGAGATGCTAGCCGTCGTCTGAGACCTGCATTCAGGCCATCATGCAGGAAGTTTAGGACTGCATCCAGAGAAGGATTCTTTGGGGGGACCCCTTTCCTTCTACACCATCAGTGAAAGGCTTTCAAAGACATGTTATATATTCGGATTGTTGACTGTTTCCTGGAAGCCATTACCCTGTGAGAGTAATGAAATTCCAAGAACACTTGCCATTCAATTTCCAGATGGTTAGATGCAGCCATTCTGGATGAGGGTTCCACAATGGCCCCTGAGTCAGCATGTCTGGTGATACCAGTGGGTGAAGCGGGGTTCCCACCACCAGTTCCTGTATCACTGAGAACCATGGATGCTGTAGCCATAAAGGAGCCACCACCAGGGCTGCCGCCCTTTGTTCTCGAATCCTCTTAATCATTCTAGATACGACTGGGAGTTGAAGAAAGGCAAACAATAGACCTTCTGGTCAGTGGAAAGTCTGGGTGTCCATGGCTTCGGCTTGAGGGTGGGAGAAACATGTGAAATATCTGGGTGGTAGGTGACTGGATGGTGAGGCAAACAGATCCACCAGTGGTGTTCCAGAATGTCTAGTAATCATCAGGAAGAGTTCCTTTTTGAGTGACCACTTTACCACTGAGCCAGACTGCTTGCGTATTCATTATTCCTTTGATGTGCTCAGTCCAAATGGATGCCAGGTGAGATTCGGCCCAACATAGGATCAAGGTGGTTTCCTTGTGGACCCTGGAGGACCTGGATACCCCCTGGTTGTTGAGGCAGGTCTTGGTAGCTATGCTCTCTGTGCAAATCAGGACATGGTGACCCAATATCCTGTTCTAGAAATGTAGCATTGCCAGACGTGTCACTCAAAGTTCTAGTCGGTTGATGGGAAGTTTGGCTTCATGCCAAACATTCTCCTGTACTGTGATACTGTCTAGCGTCACTCCCCGTCCTGTCAGACTGGCATCTATGAAGATCTGTTTTAGAGTGGTGACATGAAAGATCTTGCCTTCTATAAGATTCTGTCTGTCCGTCCACCAACGTAGACTGGACTTGACTGTTGCAGAGACCTGGACACTCTTGGTAGATTTGGTCATCGCTTGTAACTGTTATGGTCTGAGTAAATTTTGCAGTGGTCTGGAGTATAGGCGTCCCCACTGTATGTCCCCGTTGTCCCTAGATCTTGGCTAAGGACATCAGCTTGTGGACGTGGCCATGATCACTTCCCTTGTCAGCCATGATCACTTCCTTTATTTTTTATTGAATTAAATTATAATTTTAAATGTTTTAACTGTTCAAATGTTTATGTGCACTGCCTTGTGGACCCTGTTTAGGTGGAAAAATTACATTCAAATATTGTAAATTAATTGACTTCCGGTTTATGGCAACATGCTGGCAGATGCACCTCCCGGGGGTGCGATCTGCATGCTAGCAGTTAGGAGGGGGGACAATTGTTCGTTACCCCCCCCCCGGAGCCTTTGTGAAGGGCTCCTAGCCATGGAGCTTTTGAAGGGTGGCCTCTTCACCAGCGCGATGCTGGGGAATTGAGGTGCTCTTCCACCCCGACGGTCCCGCCGCTATGCGTCCAAATGGAACTAGAACCACTGACCAGGACAAGCGTCGGAGATCAAGCATTTAAAACGCTTTTTGAGCGAGGTCATATGACCAACAACGAACAGTGAGTCGAGTGAAAGCGAAACACCGGCAAGTTAAAAAGAAAGCTCCCCCCCAAGAAAGGCAAGAAAGCGAGCGGGGGAGGGCCCCCTCCCATACGCATGGACTAAAAAGTGATTTAGCAAGGGGGAGCAGAATTAAAAGCGTTGAAATCTGTTTTAAGAACCTTACCAGAGCGTGAATAGGCATTGGGAAATTTTCAGAGTTTAGCAAGTTTTGATAAAAGTAAACAATCCATAAAAATGGCGTGGAAAAAAGCGAAGAGAGACAAACTGCCAAAACTGAAAGCACTGGGGAGCATGAGCCCACAACCGGAAGAGACCATTGAGTTCTCTAAACCTTTGGCGGACTCTAATCAGCAGCTGACAACTCTAAATCAGAACTTTGCAACTCAGCAGCTCCAACTGTCTGAAACTACAAAAAAGACGGAGCAAACAGCTGAGAAAGTAAAGGAAATAGATACCAACTCTAAAAAAAGTCAAGAAAAAGGTGCAAATGCTGGAAAGGAAGCAAGCTTCGGATTAATCTCAACTTTTACAACTGCAAATGGAGAAAGCTAACCTGGTCCTCCGGTTCCAAGGGGTCCCTGAATCTAAAGATGAGAATCTAAAACAACTTTTGAGTGATGCATTAGCACCAGTTACAGATTTAAAAGCGGAATACCTTATAAGCAAAATGTATGTCGTTTATAGGGCCTATTCAGTCTATATCAAGAAAAATAATCTGCCTGGCGAGATAGCAGTTAGATTCTCGAAGAAACACGTGAGGGATTCTATCCTGAAAGCAAGTACAGAAACACCCTTGAAAATTGGAGGCAACACCATCAGGATTTTAAAAGACATCCCATTTGAAATAAGGAAAAAGAGGAAGAAATACAAAGACTTAATCCTTTTTTTTTACAAACAAACAGCATTTCCTACAGATGGTTAACCCCTGAAGGAGTAATTTTCAAACTGCAGGACAAAAAAGAAAAAATTGACTCTGTTTCCAAAGCACATGAGTTCCTGAGATAGCAACTGGGAGAACCAGCTGAGGACACTAAAGAAGAAGATGACAGCAAATCTAGCGGTGAACTGGATTGTGTCTTCCGGCGAGAATTTGGCTTCCCCTAAACGAGAATACCAATTGAGGATTAGAAAAGATAAAGCAAAGTGAAGGCTGAAGGACTCTGAATGGTGCCTTAAAGCATGTGATATAAATGATGCTCTTGGGGTTTTCTTTAAACAGTTAAAAAATGGTTAAAACAATAAATAATTTAGCTTAATCGACTATGTTCAATGTAATATAAGCATTTTAGACTAACACTTATATAAGCTGATGTAATGATCTCCTACACTTGGGGTTTTAGTTAGTAGTGGCTTTCTTTCCTTTCTCCAGATGTAGATGTTCCCTATTTTTTCGTTGTAGTTTGTAGTTTATAGAAAATGCAATAAAAATCCCCTCCGGGGGGGGCAAAAAAATAAATATTGAAAATTAATTAATTAAACAAGTCTCCCAGCACAATTCAAGAAAATAAAAATGCTATTTTTAGCACTATAGAGCTATTCAGTTTCCATGTATTGCTGTTGCACCGCCTAAACACTAGAGACAAAATATACTCAAATGAGGAAGCCCTACAATTTCCATTCTGTGACTTCAAGACTGAAGTCCACATATGCAATTCATGGCCAGTTTCAAGCAATCCTTCTAATAGCAGATCTCTTCCCTAAGTGCACACGTTCATCTGTGCTGACTTTTCTTCCCATTTAGACCCCTGGAATGTCTACACATGGGAAGCCCACATTATCGTTATTACCACCACCTCAATTGTTAATATTAGTTTTCACTTTTAAACATAACATGAAGAAATTTTCAGATGTTAAACTTTCAGTGTACATACAATTTTATAAGAACATATTCTCCCCCTTTTCCTCCAGCAATGTTTTGTCAGTGACATGACTGAAAAATAGTGAGCACCACAGTTTCCATAGTAACCCAATTCGGCACACGTTACTTTTTAATGAAGTCAACATATATCATCCACAGACACACAAATGGGAGACACCAGCCATGGCAGATAATCAAGTTGATACTACCTAATGGTGCGGAACTGCTCTAGGTACAAAGTACTGCTCTAGGTACTTTACTGCCTCCCCCTGTAGTATGCTGTGCCATGTTACTGCGAGTCAGCATGTGCATGAGAACATCAAGAAGGGCAAAGTAGAAGTTTGCAGCAGGAAGGATAATTCCTGAATATCCCCCTTGCTTTCTTGAGTAGGAATGACTAGCAGAATCTGAAGTTAGAATCAACACCATTAAATGTTATACTAGCAAATAATTTTGTGCATAAAAATGAATTTAGGATACAATTTATAAAACAAAACACAGACAGAAGTGTTCCTAATGAAATTCAATCCAGTTATAAAGCTGGACTAAAATTTGGGTTCAATTTCCCCCTCAGGTATGAACTATACGCTTTACTCTGTCAAGTGTGATAACATGCTACTGAAAGAGGCTTCCACATTTCAGCCATGTATAATTTTAAAAGTACACTATATGCATGAAAAATGTAAGAAAGAAATAAAGTATTTCCAGTTCATGCACCCTTAAGCAGATTAAACAGTCACCTTTTCTTCCTACCAGGAAGTCAGCAGTGTCAAAGGTAATGGTATCAATTATCTGTTCATCAGGGAAGATTTCCACATACATCATAAAAACTGAACAAATCCTAGGTGTGAGGGACACTGGAGAACAGACCATTAGACACTTACCGTGAAGGGTCCTTCTCTGACAAAAAGAGGACATCTTGAGGGGGTAATTCCCACTGTACAATCAGGGAGGCAGAAAAACAGGTTGCTTACCTGTAACTGATGATCTTCGAGTGGTCATCTGTGCATTCACACCCATGGGATCTAGTGCGCATGCGCTGGATCGATCGGCATTGTAGCAAGCTCTTAATGGATTTTTGCACCCAGACCTCAGGCATGCGCAGGAACCCCACCACGCATGCCCAGAGGGGTGGGCGCGGACATCCTGCCAGTTCCTTCGAACTGCCGCGAATCAACCCCTATAGAAAATGTGGAAGCTGACAACAGTGGGGAAGGAGGGCGGGTGGTGTGAATGCACAGATGACCACTCGAAGATCATCAGTTACAGACAATGTTCCCTCTAAGCTGTGAAGTCTTGTGAGCAATTATTCTGCTTTGTGAGCTCCTGGCATTAAAGCTATGAGCGAGCGATTTGGCTACTGCATAAATTAGTTGGTTCTGGCGCCATCCTCCCTGAGCTAAGACAAAAATGTGTGAGCCAGAGGCTAAAAAACTGTGAGCTAGCTCACACTAACTCAGCTTAGAGGGAACACTGGTTACAGGTTAGCAACCTGTTTATCTTCGACGTGGTCTCTGGTCTTCACACTCATCGCCTCGCCGAGGTGACAGCAACCAGAAAGGCCGTCTTCCACGACAGGAATTTTAGGTCACAAGTTGCGAGCGGCTCAAAAGGTTTCCTTGTGAGCTGACGAAGAACTAGGGGAAGGTCCCAGGGAACGACAGGAGCTTTGATGGGAGGGTAGAGGTGCAACAGACCCTTCAAAAAACGTTTTGAAAGCGGATGCGAGAACAGTGTGCATCCCTCAACTTGAACATGGTAGGCCGAAAGGGCGGCCAAATAAACTCTTAACGAGGAGTGAGAAAGTCCCGAGTCAGCGAGAGACAGAAGGAATTGAAAAACTTTCTCAAGACCTACGGAAGTGTGGCTCGAGGGGCATCGTCACCCAAGGTGGAACAGAATTTTTGCCATTTGTAATGGTACGACTTTCGCGTATTAGGCTTTCTGGCATTTAGCAAAACGTTTGCTATGTGGGTGGAAAAGCTGTTGACGCTATTCTCCAGGCTGTCAACTTCATCCGTGTCACGTCGTGGTACAGGAGAGGGGAGTCGGACAGGAAGAGGAGGTCCTGTGCCAGAGGAAATTGGTGGTAGACCCCTGCTGACAAATCAAGGATGGTCAAGAAAAACAGGTTGCTTACCAGTAACTGGTGATCTTCGAGTGGTCATCTGTGCATTCACACCCATGGGGATCTAGTGCGCAGGCGCTGGATCGATCGGTGCTGTAGCAAGCTCTATTCAACGGATTTTCACGCCCAGTCCCTCCAGGCATGCGCAGGAACCCCACCGCGCATGCCCAGAGGGGTGGGCGTGGACATACCGCCAGTTCCTTTCTTACGCCACGTTGGAAAGACCTCTTTCTCCGACGGTCTGATCGGTTCGCTGATAGCTTGTTCTAAAACTCTCAGCTCTTTAACGATACTTCATCTTTTTGCTTATTTTGTTCTTCATTTTTCAAAAAATTGTAAAAAAAGACTTTATTTTTCTGAGGGGAATTTAATTCAGGCCTTCAGGCCACCCACCCCACCAACCGTCTATCTCAGTACCACTTCTTATGGAGAAGAAGTAGGGATTTTTTAACAGGTGCCAGCATTGCGGAGCCAAGCTTGCCCCTCCCAACAGGCATACTCTTTGTATTTTTTGTCTTGGGGAGTCGCATAAACCTGAATCCTGTCGTGCTTGTGCTCGTTTTTCCAAGCAAACGAGGAAAAACCGCACCGCGCCTTAAGGTCACTCTCCTTGAATCAGCACTCAGCCATGGAAGAGAGGCCGTCCACGTCAACAGCTCCGACACCGAGACCTGCCTCCAATGTCGACCATGGTTGCCTCGGCCACCACGGGGTTATCAGGATGCAGTCCACTCTGTTGCTGATGATTTTGCAGACCACTCTCAGAAGCAGGGATAGTGGAGGGAAGAGGTAGAGAAGTTCTCTGGACCACAGATAGAGGAGACCGTCTCCTCGAGACTGTGGGTCCCTGCCACCTCGGCTGCAGAACAGAGGACACTTTTTGTTGGCTCTGGTGGCAAAGACATCTACTTAGGGAACTCCCCACCTATGGAAGAGTGGGAGAAGGTAGGTTGGGTTCATTTCCCACTTGTGGAGACTGAGTCCTGCTCGACTCAGATGGTCTACCTGCACATTCATGTGTCCTGGGATGTGCGTGGCTAACAGGAAGACGTTGTGGGCGATGCAAAGGTTCCATAGCTGGATGGCAAGGTTGCAAAGGCGTAGGGAGACAGTGCCCCCTTGCTTGTTGACATAACTGACGGCAGTGGTGTTGTCCGTGAGGACCGTAACACATTTCCCCTTGATCAGAGGTAGGAAACGGATGACAGTGAACTGTATTGCAAGCAGTTCCAGGAAGTTTATGTGTTGTTTTCATTCGTGAGTGTCCCACTTGACTCCGACACAAAGACCCATCATGTGGGCACCCCAGCCCGACAGGGAGGCGTCTGGGGTTAGGGTAATTTGGGGTGATGGTGGATGGAAGGGTGCTCCCGGGAAGAGATTGGAAGAGACAGTCCACCAAAGTAAAGAGTCTCGTACATTGGGAGGAGGGGTTAGGAGGGTAGTATGTGTGTTTTCCCTTGGATCGAAGTTGCGGATACACCACAGTTGCAGGTGTCGCATTTTTAATCTTGCAAAGACCAGGACTGACGTAGTAGCGGCCAAGTAGCCTCTGTATCTGGAAAACTGTGACTGAAGGCTGGGTATGGATGACAGTGGCTAGGTGAATGATGTCTGCCGCTCTGTTTTGCGGCAGGTGAGCCTTGCAATTGTTGGAATCTAGTACTGTATTTTCTGGACCGGTTGAAGTTGAGACTTTTCCAGATTGACTTGTAGGTTCAGGTTTTCCAGGAGTACCAGCATCTCGTTGATGTTTGAGACCAGGGCATCCTTGGAGGATCCTACCAAGAGCCAATCGTCGATGTACGGGTAGATGGAGATACCCCTGAGATGGAGGAAGGCCGCAACCACAATCATAGTCTTTGTGAAGACTTGTGGGGTGCTTGAAAGGCCCAATGGCAGGGCTGCATATTGGTAATGCTGTTGACCAATTGCGAAGCGTAGGTATTGGCGGTGGGAGGGGTGGATGGTAAAGCGTAGGTATTGGCAGTGGGAGGGGTGGATGGTGAGGTGGAAGTATGCGTCTTGGAGGTCAAGGGTGGCCATCCAAACGTCTTTCTGGAGAAGTAGCATAATTTGCTGCAAAGACACCATGCGGAAGCGGTGGTAGGTCACAAAGCAGTTCAGTGCCCTTACACCTAAAATTGGTCAAACGCCTCCATCTCACTTTGGAACTGTGAAATAGCGGGAATAGAATCCCTTCCCGTGCAGATGAAGTGGTACCTGCTTGATGGCTCCTTTGTGCAGAAGGACAGACACTTCTTCCAGGAGAGGTGGGGAAGGGGGTATGGAGACGAAGACAGGAATAATGGGGTTCTGGTGGAATTGGATAC
>NW_015159717.1:947425-953352 GCF_001447785.1 Gekko japonicus
GTAGATCATCTGCGACAGCTTGGTTAGGAGACTTGTGGTCAGGGGAGGTTTGAACCTCTGAGGCCTCCGTATCAGAATCCTCTTCTGCAGAATCAGAGGAGCCCTGATCTGGCATTTGAACCAGAGTGACTTCCGTTTGACTGGTTAAAATCTTTGGTGGTACGACTTGGGGGTTGGGAGGACGATAGAGTTCTGGGTTATGCTGGGAAGGATCCTCGGCCGGAGGTTGAGATAGAGACGCTGAAGGTCTAGATTTGTAGGGTGACCTTGATCTGTGGGCAGAGTGGGTCGAGTAACTATCCCAGTCAGAATAGCCCACCAGAGTCAACCACGGCATAGATGGTGGATAAGCTCCATAGAGATACCTCAGTTGGCGTTGATCCCAAGATAGAGGTGGGGGGGATAAAGACTGGGGGGGATCGACTTCTGGATCGGGTACGTCCTGGACAAAGCAGTATTCTGCCTTTGTGAGCGGTCTCTATAAACTCGCTCATCGATATCGACAAGTTCAACATGCAGACGTGGAGGGTGATACTGCGTGCTGCTAGAGATATGTCGATTCCGACGCGTACCAATATCAGGAGCCTCTGAAACCATCGATGACGAGGAAGGAGAAGGTCCTGCATCCAGGGGGTGACTAAGGAGCTCCACAGTCTCGATATCGGAGTAAGGACATTCGAGTTGTTGTATAGGAGAGTCCAAGAGTTGAATGGTCGGTATCGGCGGAGCGGCGTGGGCCTCCGATGTCGATACTGCCTTTGGAGCGGGGGGCACTTTAGGGGCATTACAAAGTGCAGACACTATTACCTTCCCCTTCTTTGCTGCCTTTAGGGACTTAGAGGAGCCTTTTTTTGCGGACTTGTGCTCCTTACTTAACTTGGGCTTCTTCTTCACCGGAGTGGAAGCAGAGAATTGCACTTTCGATGCCCGTGGCTTCGACGTCAGTTGGCCGATGTCGGAGAAGGGCCTCGATGCCGGAGCCGTCGATGGTCTCTCAGACTCCATCACTGAGTGAGGATGTAACGCCGACTCAAGTAGTGCCACTTTAAGGCGCGCGGTTCGATTTTTTCTTGTCTGGTTCGAAAACCTAGCACAATGCCAACAAGACTCAGGTCGGTGAGACTCCCCCAAACAAAAAATACAGAGGGTGTGGCGATCCGGTGGTGCAAGTTTACTGCCGCAGCCCTTGCAACGGTTAAAAAAGCCCCACTTTCTTCTCCATAAAGCAAGAAAAGCTGAGAAGAAAAATAGTGGGGGGGAGCCCGAAGGTGAAGCTGAGGTAAACCGAAAAGTTCTCCCTCGACAAAACCCCCCCTTTTCTGTGTGTTTTGATTTTAAGAAGAACGTAAGGAAAGAAAAAAGATAGATAAACCTGAGGAAAAAATCCTAAGAGCCGTGAGGCAAATAGCCAAAAAAGAACCGATCAGACCGACGAAAGAAAAGTCTTTCCAATGCGGCGGTAAGAAAGGAACTGGCAGGATGTCCGCGCCCACCCCTCTGGGCATGCGTGGTGGGGTTCCTGCGCATGCCCGAGGTCTGGGCAAGTAAATCTATTAAGAGCTTGCTACAATGCCGATCAATCCAGCGCATGCGCACTAGATCCCATGGGTGTGAAGCACAGAGACTACGTTGAACATACAATTTTTCCAACTTCCTGTCTCTAGACTGTGGAAGTCACCCTCTTCGGTTTTAGTAACTTCAAAAGCAGTTGAACTATAATGTCAACGCTAAGAAAGAGAACAAATGAACAAGAACAGAATAGCAACACAGGTAAGAAAAAACAAGTCAGTAATACAGTTGAGACAAGAAGTCAACCTGCTAAATAGTAGTCTGACAATGACTTCAGGAAGGACAAGATGTCCTCCTTTCCTTGGAGATGGGCCCTTCATGGTAAGTCCAATGATCCATTCTCCGTCTGAGGTGGAGGACATCTTCAGGGACCTCCCAGAGCAGTGTCCTCACTTTTAGGGTGGATGATCATCATCTTTGCTTAGGATGTGTTGCAGCACTCTTCTGCTGAATGCAACATCTGCTGAATTCTACGTACTGATCTTGCAGTGCATAATAAATGTGGAAAGAGATGACCAGGTTGCTGCCTTGCAAACTTCTTCAACTGTTGCATGCCTTGCAAATGTGGCATTGGTGGCGGCACTCCTGACAAAATGGGCTATAATTCCACCAGAGATAGGAAATTTTAGGGTGGATGATCATCATCTTTGCTTAGGATGTGTTGCAGCACTCTTCTGCTGAATGCAACATCTGCTGAATTCTACGTACTGATCTTGCAGTGCATAATAAATGTGGAAAGAGATGACCAGGTTGCTGCCTTGCAAACTTCTTCAACTGTTGCATGCCTTGCAAATGTGGCATTGGTGGCGGCACTCCTGACAAAATGGGCTATAATTCCACCAGAGATAGGAAATTTGTGAATCGTATAGGCCTCGACTATTCACTCTTTGAGTATGTTACTTATAGCCAGTTTTGACATCCTTTCTCCTATGTTAGGTGGAAATATGGACAAAAACAATACATGGGTTTTCTTAATGTGGCTGGTTTGACACATTAATGTCTTGAGAACTCTTCTGACATTGAGGGTTTGCCATCTGTTTTCTGGCAGATGTGATAGCAATAAAAAAAGTGTCTTCATACTCAGTCATATCAACAAAATTTCCCTGAGTTGTTCGAATGGTGGTTTGATAAGTGCTAAGAGAACCATATGTAGCTTCCATGTGGGGAACCTGTGAACCAGTTTGGAGTATAGGTTAGAAGTGCAGACTCTAATCTGGGAGAACCAGGTTTGATTCCCCACTCCTTCACATGCAGCTGCTGGTGTGACCTTGGGTCAGTTACAAGTTCTTTCAGAGCTGTTCTCTCACAAGCAGTTCTCAAAAGAGCTCTCTCAGCCCCACCTACCTCAAAGGAGGGGAGAGGAAAGGAGATTGTAAACCATTCTGAGACTCCTTGAAGTAGTGAAGGGTGAGGTATAAATCCAATCTTCTCCTCCTCCACTTCTTGTAGTGGGTCTCTCAAGGCCACACCTCAGAGAAAACATATGTGAAGATGTCGTGAAATACTTGTGCCTTTGACCTGGGGCAGGATTGTGGCCAAGGCTGCTATCTGACGTTTAAGAGTGGGAGCTTTAAACCTTCTCAAGACTCCATCTTGCAAGAACACCAAGACTGAGTTTCAGTGGGTCAACCTTTCTTCTTTTGAACCAACATACAAACGCTTTCCACAATGTGTTATAAATTCTATTTCCCAATTTTCACCTGGGAACCAGGAGAGTTTCTGTGACTTCAGCATTGTACATTAGGTGGAGGCAGTTACTCCTCTCAATCTCCAGGAAGTCAAGTGCAACCTTCGCGATTGTGGGTGCTAGATGGGTCCCTGATGTAACATGTCCAGTGACACTGGTAACCTCAGTGGAGGCTCTATTGACAACTGCTGTATGGACAAGAACCATGGCCTACGTGGTCAGAATGGGGCCATTAGAATGTCTGCTAGTTGTTCTTTGATCTTCCTGAGCATGTAGGGAGGAACTGGAATGGGTGGAAAGGTAAATAATACGGTCTTTGGCAACAGAGAGATGAGAGCGTCCATTGCTTCTGCCCTGGGGTGGAAGAATCTTCTGTAAAATCTGCTGAGTTGGTGATTTGTTAGAGACACAAAGAGATCTATTTGTGGGGGGCCAAAGTGCTTGCTGATCTGTAGGAACAGTTCCTTCTTTTTTTAAATATATATATATATATTATTAGTTTTCTTCCAACACCCACACCCAACATATTATATTAAAACAAATCAGTAAGTATTCACATAGACGAGCATACAGCCATTAGGTATTTCTCCTAGAAATTTCCTATTATCCTTCTAAGCATTCAGTTAAATTTCCATTCAATTAATCCTTTCCATTTCTCATTGTAAATTACCTCATCTTTTCCATTTAATGTATTTGACAGTTTATCCATTTCCGCGACATCAAACCATTTTTGAATAACTTCTAACTTGTCTGGAATTTTCTCAGTTTTCCAGTATTTGGCATAACACATTCTAGCGGCAGTTATACAATATAGTAGCAGCGTTTTCCCTTCTTTCCCCCCTAAATCGGGAATGATATTTAATAGAAAAATTTCTGGTTTTAACGGTATTGCCAGCTCCATGATCTCTATTATCCATTTTCTAATCTCCTCCCAAAATTTCCTAGCTTTAACACACGTCCACCACATATGGAAATATGTGCCGATGTTTTTATGACATTTCCAGCAGATGTTTGTAGCATTATTGCCATATTTTGCCAATCTTGAAGGGTATAAGTCCACCTATGTACTACTTTATAGATGTTTTCTTTAAAAAGTGTAGCCTGCGTAATCTTTATGTTTGTCTCCCATATTTGCAGCCATTTACGCTGATCTATCTCATGTCCTAAATCTTTGTTCCACATTTTCCAGCTGGCCCATACCACGTCTTCCTGTGTCTTTCCCTCTAAAAAAATATTATATAATTTTTTAATCAATTGAGTTTCCGCTTTCAACCAAGCCTTATCTAGATCTATTGCTTTCCCATAGAAACCAGTTTTTGCATCTTCTTTAAATCTTGATTTCAATTGGATATTTTGTAGCCAGGTCAACTCAATGTTTTGGGCTTTCAAAGCGTCTATTGCTTTTAGATTATTCCCATTATCCAGCAGACTATCATACGAACAGCTTTCCCCGTGCACATACAAAGATGGTATTTCTAATGCTTCAAGGGGCGCAACCCATCTGGGTATCTTCTTATAATACTTAGATTTAACCTCCCTCCAAACCATTATCAAGAGCGAGGCGAGCGAAAAAGTTTTAAAAGTGAGTTCCAATTCCCCCCCCTACCTCCAGCGGCGTCGGGAGAAATCCCGGACGTAAACAAACGGAACTGTGTTCTAAAAGAGACGGGGGGGAGGAGAACAGAAAGCACTCAAGTGTGCTAGAGACTTAACTGCTTTTACGGATAAGTTTTACACTTGCTGAAGAAGTGTGAAAAAAGCACTCTTTAGTGTAAACAAAGCGGAAAATGGCCGGCGTCCGAGGAAAAGGAATAAAAATGGGGCGAGGCTCTCAGAGTCCGAGGGTAGAAGAAGGAGATGTTTTCTCCACACTATCAGAGCTACTCCGGCCCATAAATGAAAGGCTCGATGGTCTTAACCAGTTAATGGCTGCATCGAACCAAAGCATGGCAAAGCAACAGCAACAGATCACCGAGCTTCTGAAGAAATCGATCCAAACTGACGAAAAGCTTAAAGAAACAGCACACGATGCTAAAAAGTTGAAGAAAAAAGTTGGTTTGATGGAACAAAAGCAGGATTTGCAAGAGAGGAAGCTATTGAACCTTCAAATGGAAAAAGCAAACAAAACTCTCAGATTCCAAGGGGTGACTGAAACGGTAGGAGAAATTTTGAAAGATGTAGCAGCTGAGCTAATCGCCTTATCGCTCGGCAGTTCACCGGCAGAAGCGCATGCAGAGATCGAAGTGACATATCGGTCTTACTCTAAATATATCAAGCAAAACAACCTGCCGGGTGAGATTGTGATCAAATTTCTCCGACGACAGACAAGAGATGATATTCTCAAAGCGACAGCAACCAAACCCCTACAATTGGGATCAGCAACTATCAGGGTCCTAAAGGACGTTCCATTTGAGGTCAGACAGAAAAGAAAAGCATATAAAGAGCTCATTTCAACGCTTCAAATCAACCAGATTCAATATGCCTGGCTTTTTCCAGAGGGGGTGCAGTTTAAATACAGAGACAAAAGGGAAAAAATTGACTCGGTGTCCAAAGCGGAAAATTGGTTGAAGCAGTTTTTTGGAGCGAAAGAGGAAGAGCAGCAAGACGACGGAGGCCAAGCAGCCAGCCCGGACGAGACGGACGGAGACCTAGTAGGAGCAGAAGGAGGCAC
>NW_015159717.1:953584-955561 GCF_001447785.1 Gekko japonicus
AAAAAAAAAAAGATCTTCTCAGAAAATGTCGTTCGAAAAAATTCTTTTCTTTGTTGTACCACAGGGTAGCGTGCCACCCCTGCAGGAGGTCATAACCTTCTAGTCTTAAAAGCCTACTATTGGACAATGTTGCCCATTCCCTTACCCATACAAGGGCCGCAGCTCTATAGTATAGCTCCCAAACTGGCATTGCTAGACCTCCTAACTCCTTCCTAACCTGCATTAGCTGTAACTTGAATCTTGGTTTTTTTGCTTGCCACACAAATAAAGAACAGCTCTTACCTAGCTCTTTAAAAAACTCTTGATTTTGTAAAATAGGTATTGTCTGAAACAGGAACATTACTTTCGGCAGAATAGCCATTTTAATCGTAGCAATTCTACCTAACAATGATAATTGTAGCCCTCTCCAACTTTCCAGGTCTTTCTTAATTTCTAACAGTAATTTCTTATAATTATCATTATATAAGGAGCAACACTTATTTGTTATCCATATACCAAGATATTTGGGGTTTTTAGTTACCACAAATCCTGTTTTTTCTTGTATCGTCTTTTCAAGTTCTTTAGAACAGTTCTTTGTTATTACTTTAGATTTCTGATGGTTCACTTTCAACCCCGCCACCTGACCGTATGTTTGTAATTTGTGTATTAGATGCACTAAAGATGTAATGGGCTCCTCTAACATCAAGACCAAATCATCGGCATACGCCAATAATTTAAACTGTTCACCTTTCACATTTAAACCTTTAATTAAGGGGTCTGCCCTTACCATATCGTTAAATAACTCTATTGCAAAAATAAATAATAAAGGGGACAACGGGCATCCTTGCCTTGTTCCCTTAGATATTTGTATTTTACCGGTCAGGTGACCATTAAAGATTATTTTAGCCTCTTGTTGCAAGTAGATCGTCTGTATCATATTATAGAATGTTTCTCCACAGTCCCAATGCTTAAATTGTCTAAGATTTCCCAAATGACGTTATCAAATGCCTTCTCGGCGTCTAAAAATAAGAGGGCTAGTTGTTCACTTGGGTGATTTTCATAGAATTCAATCACATCCAGTAATGTCCTAACATTATTTCTTAAGTTCCGTTGTGGCAAGAAACCTGCTTGATCGCTGTAGATAACTTCTTGTAAAACCGTTTTAAGTCTACTCGCTAAGATTATTGCATATATTTTATAATCGCTATTAAGCAATGAGATGGGCCTATAGTTTTTTATCTGTGTTGTATCAGTTTGTTGCTTAGGTATCAAGGTAATTAAGGCCTCTTCCCAAGATTTTGGCATTCATTTATTATCAATAATATTTTGTATGGTTAGTTTCAACGGGTTTTGAATTTGTTTGCTAAAGATCTGATAAAATTCTGTTGGCAATCTATCAGGTCCTGGTGTTTTCTTTATCTTTAATTTCTTAAGGGCCGCAGTTATCTCCTCAGTAGTAATTGGTATATTCAGTTTTTTCTTTTGTTTTGCTGTAAATTTTTTCTTATTATGATCATCTAAAAAACTCTCTATTTCCTGTATATTTTGTTCCTTCTGGGCATATAAATCTTTGTAAAAGTCCTCTATTATATTTTTCATCTCTTCTGAAGAAAAGCAGTTATCTCCTTGTTTGTTCTTTAACATTTTTATCTGCTTCTTTTCTTTGTTTCTCTTCAGCCTGTACGCTTACCATCGAGAAGGTTTATTCCCTTTTTCAAAAAATTGCTGTTTTGCATATTTTATCTTTCCCCCCAGTTCTTGTGTTAATAGATTATTCAATTGATGTTGCAAGGTCATAATTCTAAATCTTAATTGGGCAGATTGCGGTGTCCTCTTCAGATGGTTTTCTTCTTTCTTGATATGTTCAACTAAATATTTGTATTTCGCTTGTTTTTGCCTTTTCACCCAAATTTCCTGTCGTATAATTCTTCCTCTTGCAAAGGCTTTAAACGCATCCCATATAATATCGATATTTGTTTCCGGTATAATATTTTGTTT
>NW_015159717.1:955586-1011826 GCF_001447785.1 Gekko japonicus
CACTCTTTCACAAATATCTGGTTGTTCAGCAACCACGTTTTCAGCATCCATCTAAACGGTCTAGCTGTATCGTTAATTTCCAACATCACAGGATTATGATCTGCGAAGGTTGACGGCAATATCTCCACTTCCGCCACATCTGATAGAATTGAGCTCGAGGCCCATATCATGTCGATCCTCGACCAAGATTTATGGCACGCGGAGAAGAATATAGTCTTTTTTGTTACCATTTCTTACTCTCCACAGATCTATAAGATTCAGCTCTGTAGCTAGTAATAGGAAAGCTTGTGGAAGCTCATTTGATTTCGCTATTTCTTTTCTTTGATTTTTCCTATCTTCTTTTTTATTTAGCAAAGCATTAAAATCCCCTATTACAAAAATTTCTTCCGCTGCAAACTTTACTAATATATTTCGTAGTTCCTGGAAAAAAAATTCTTGTCCTTGTTTGGGTGCGTAGATGTTCACTATTAGTGCTATTCTGTTTTTTCTTCTGATTTTGACAATCAAGATTCTACCATCCTCCGATTTATACGTCATCTCAGGAAGCAAACAAGGTTTAACATACGTTGCGACTCCCCTTTTTTTACAATCATCTGCCGCCACAAAGCACACTCCCAACCTTCTAAATTCTAGCAGTTTTTCATCCTCCTTTTTAATATGCGTCTCCTGAATACATAATACATCTGTGTTAAGTTTCTTCGCCTGACAAAATATCTTTCTTCTTTTTTGCGGCGTATTCAGGCCATTGATATTAATCGACACAATTCTAATCTTCTTCTTATCCATTCTATTTATCCTTTGATTCTCTTTCCTTCTGTCGTCGTAACCTTGTAGTTACAGAGGGTTGCCCAGATTTCTTGTATCTTCTTATTCTTTTTCCTTTTGCTTTCTTGTCCATATTTTTCTAAAAATTCTTCTAGTTTCATTATTGAGTTTAGTCTATGACTTTCCCCCTTGTATGCGAAGGCAATTCCTTCCGGAATCAACCATCTGTAGGTTATGTCATTTTTTCTTAGTAATTCTGCCAGGATCTGATATTCTTGTCTTCTTTCTCTAATCCTCCACGGTATATCTCTCAAGATCTTAACTTCATTTCCCAACACGTTAACTGTTGTAGATCTAGCCTTTTCCAAAATTTTGTCTCGGGTTACTCTCTTACAAAATTTAACATGCACCTCTCTGGGTACCCTATTTCTTTTGGCATATGCCGAATTCCTTCTATAAACCAGTTCCATCTCCTGAACCATATCTTCCTTCGTTGTTTCTAATAACTGTGCCAAGACTGGTGCAATAATTTCTTTCAAATTCTCTGTTTTATTTTCTGGGATATTTTGAAATCGAAGTAGGTAAGCTGCCTTCTCAGCTTCTAAGGTCATTAAGGCTTCTTCCATAGAGTCACACTTATCCTTGAGATCCTGCATCTGTTGATCCATTGCTTCCACCTTTCCATCAGTCAAATCTTTCCCTTTATTCAATTTGGCAATTTCTTGCTTGTTTTCTAATATCTGCCCTTTAATTTCTTCCATCTGAGTGATCAAGTGTTGTGACAACGAATCTATTTTTGTTTGTAATGGTTCAATAGTTTTATTTATAATTTCTGGTAACATGCCTTGTATCGCAGCACTCACTGCTCGTGTTACACTCTCATTTATTTGTGCATTTATTTCTTTCATTTGGTTCAAATTTGCGGCTACAGCTTGGACCTGTCCTGGGGAAGGTACAGAAGCTTTCCTTGCCCCACTTGCCATTTTGGGATTGTTTAAACAATATTTATCACTGCTTAATCCTCAATAAGTTAATATTGCTATTTTTAATTTGTAATAGCACTTCCGTAATGCCTCCCTATTGGTTCTTTAATTCTATAGGGGTTTTTTTTGCTCTTAATCGCCCGACTTTCTCTCCCACCCCACCTCCTAAAGAGTTCCCGCTTCTTCAACTTCAACTCAATATACGTAACAATATCACTTTGGCAACTAGCAAGTATTGAAATTATTAACAACAACAACAATAGTGCAACCCTTCACCTCACCAAAAATTCCAAATTTCTTTCACACTTTAACTCCTGCACTAACATCCAACTCTATTCAGTCTTTAGCTCAGACAGAATATGCAGACACTCCGCAGTTTAAAGCTTATATCTTAATGTCCAGTTTCTTCTTTATCTCTTGTTCCGCAGTGTTTTCCCGACTGTATAGTTCTTACTCACGCGCAACTTGGCAGTCCCTTACACGCCATCACATTCTCCTCCGTCAGGTACTTTTTACGTGCGCCGCTATTCCAATCAGGCTAAGGTAGCAGATAACCAATTAGTCAATCCCTCCGACTCTCCTGTCTGCTACCTCTTCTTAATTTTCCCATATGCTAGTCCCTTCTTGCCGATGTAGTAGCCAGCTGTCTTAACGCCCCTTCACTCTCACAATGTTCAAAATTTGCCTAGGATCTGTGCCGAAATCTGCAGCAGCCGCTAACACAAACTCTTCTTCTCAGCACTCGGCACGCAACGTCTGGACGTTTCCTTCAGTCCCTCTTTTCCTCTCCGCCGTACCGTCGCTTCACACTCTTACAGGAAAGTTACACACTAACAAAGAAGTAAGTATTTTCAAGTCTTTCTTACTATCGTTATAGATGTTAGAGATACGCTGGTGCTCCTCCTCGGACTCACAACCCTGGCTATGGACGTAGCATAAAACTCGTCCTCTTGTCTTGCCCCCCTGCTTCAGCGAAGTCTCGGTATATAGAAACAGACCGCCGTCCGTTTCTCAAACTCGGGAAGAATCGCCTTGCACTAACCTCCCTCCTGGGACGGTTAGGAGATTGTATGGACACAGCCAAGTCTCTCTAAAGGGGCAAGAATGCAGGCAAAGCCGAGAGAACGCTCAGGCTCGCCTGCTGTCGCCAGAACCTAAACCGGATCCCTGTTTGCATGCTCGGAACAGTTCCTTCTTGAGGGACCATTCTCCCTCCTGAATCACTTGCCTGCTGAGCCAATAAGCTTGATTGTTCAAAATCCCTTTCATATGCTCTGCCCAAATTGATGTCAGATTTTTCCCTGTCTCATGTAGGGCAGATTATCTCACACACACACACACCCCAGCTCGTTTATGTATGTTTGGGGTGATATGTTGTCCATCCTCACTATTATTATGTTTTAGGACTAATTGCTTTAGGAGTGTTTAAACGTTTTAACTATTGCTGTCTAACTTATATTTTATGTATTTGTAAGCGCTATGTTGTTTTGTAAGCCGGCCTTGGCTGGAAGGGTGGGGTAGAAATTGAATAAATCAAATCAAATCAATGTGAGCTATCTATGACTGGAAGCATCTTAATACAAAGTCTATGGCCCTCAAATCCAGAATACTGATGCTCAATTTCGTTTCTGGCTCAGACCACTGACCTTGGACTGGTTTGTTGTCCTGCGTTGCTCCCCATCCTGATAAAATGGCATCTGTAAAGACTGGTCTTATGTCCGACGTCCAATATGTCTTGCCTAGGAGTAAGTTGGATAACTTACTTCACCACAGCAGCCTGATCTTTACTTTGGGCGGTACCCGCAACACAACAAACCTTTATTGGCATAACAACAGCAGCAGCCTTAGGTACAGAGGCGGTAGGCACGCAAAACAGTTCATTCACTACCCCTTCTCCTCCTATACGCTCTGTAAAGGAAGTCTGCCACCTCTTCGATGGTATCATCCCTGTTTGAGGCTAGAACGACCACTGGTTACTCACCGTGAAGGGTCCTTCTCCTCTGAGGCTTGGACAACATCTTGTGGGTGATTCCCATCCATCACTCAGGGAGGCAGGAACAAATTTCAACTTCCTGTTTCCTGTGTTGTGAGTCACCCTAAGCTCAGTTCTGGTGCTCCGAAAGCAGTAACAAGGAAGCTAATTTTCTAAACAGAAGCAGAAAAAGCTAGAACAATCTACTAATTTATGACCAAATAACAACCACAGTAACTCAAATAGGAAGGAAAGTTATGAGTCACTCTCTTACACTCTGTCTGTTATTACACTGATAGAAGAAAACAGAAAAGGAAAAGAATAACAGAATAGATGATGACCCAGGAGGGCCAAGATGTCCTCCAAGCCTCAGAGGAGAAGGACCCTTTACAGTGAGTAACCAATGGTCGTTCTCCCTCTGAGGTGGAGGACATCTTGTGGGACTTCCCAGAGCAGTGTCCCTTATTTTTGGGAGGGTGGTTGTCATCGCAGGAGAGGACAGTTTGTAGCACTCTCCTGCCGAAATCTGCGTCCACCGAATCATATAGGTTTAATTTGTAATGCCTAATGAAAGTAGACAGAGAGGACCATGTAGCGGCTTTGCATACTTCCTCTACTGAAGCTCTGTTAGCAAAGGCTGCATTTGTGGTGGCGCTTCTCAGAGAATGTGCTGTGATTCCAGCTGGAGGGATTCAGACTTCTATATGCTTACGCTATGCATGAGCAGAGAACTTTGCTGATAGCTGCTTTAGACATTTTCTTTCCCATATAAGGGGGAGAAATATTCACGAACATAGCATCAGTTTTCCAAAATGAGTCTGTTCTTAGTATATAGCACTTAAGGGCCCTCCTGACATCTAAGGCTTTTCAAAGTCTCTCCTTATGATGAGTGGGATTCAGAACAAACGATGGTAGGCATAGCTTCTGTGTTCTATGAAATGGAGTTTTGATCTTTGGACAGAAGATAGGGTCCGTCCTAAGGAAACTCGCAAAGATCAGACTGGATGGATAAGGCACTTAATTCCGAAATTCACCTGGCCGATGTTATAGCAACCAAAAAAAGAACCTTCACCCTCAAGAACTGGAAGGAAATCTCCTTTAGAGGTTCGAATGGAGACTTTGTGACGGCCGTAAGAACTGTATTGAGTTTCCAAGTCGGGAACCTATGTTGAGTACTCCTTTTAGGAAACGAGTCACGTGAGGGTGTTGAGAAATCGGAATTCCTTTAACGTGCGGGAGTACCGAGGCTAATGCTGTGACTTGTCTTCTTAAAGTTGCTGCCCTCAGACCACTGTCCATACTGTCCTGTAGAAAGCTCAAGATGGAGGCCAATTCAGGATGTAGAGGGTCTATTGCCTTCCTTCAGGCCCATCAGACGAAGGCTTTCCAAGTACAGTTATAGATCCTGGAGGTTGAAGGGCATCTGGATGACATGATGGTATCAATGACCTGGGAGTTATAGCCCAGGTTTGTTAGTCGCCGCCTTTCAATTCCCAGGTGGTCACAGAGAACCACTCCGGTTTGGGGTGCCAAAAAGGATCCTGGATCAGCATGTCTGCTGCTGCTGGAAGGCGAAGAGGTTGTGATACCACCAGTTGACAAAGGTACGTAAACCACGGGCGTCTCGACCAGTATGGTGCCACCACTATGACGTATGCCTTGAGTAGATGAATCCTTCTTAGAAGTCTCAGTAGAACTGGTAATGGGGGAAAGGCGTAGAGAAGTCCTCTGGGCCACAGAGTTGTCAGAGCATCCGTACCCTCCGCTTGAGGGTGGTAGTATCTGGTAGAGAACTGCGGAAGTTGGGCACTGTCCGGAGTCGCGAAAAGATCCACCTTGGGTGAACCTAGTGTATTCGTTATGAGGTGAAACAGTTTCCCATTCAGGGACCATTCGCTCTCTAGAATCCATTAGCGACTCAGCCAATCTGCCTGGATGTTCGCCACCCCTTTCACATGTTCTGCCTTGATAGAGGATAGGTGCTTCTCCGCCCACTCCAGCAGCTTCTTGGTTTCTCTGTGTAGGGCCATCGATTTGGATCCTCCTTGTTTGTTTAGGTAGCCTTTTGTTGCATGTCTGTCCTGATAAGGATGTGTGACCCCTGTATCATGAGTGCAAAGTGGAAAAGTGCCAATCTGATGGCTCGCAATTCTAGAAGGTTTATGGGTAAACCCTGTTCCTTCGTTGACCACTCGCCCTGAGCAGTATGGTGTTTCATCATGGCTCCCCACCCTGACAGATCTGAGTTCTTTCTGGTAACCAGAAGATCTTGCCTTGAGTAATGTTGTTTATTTGAGTCCACCATCGAAGGCTGACTTTTACCTGGAGAGGAACCTTTATCAAAAAATCCATGCCCATCGCAACCTGCTTTTGAAATGGTCTCAGGAACAACTGAAGTTGTCATGAGTGGAACCGTCCCCATTGGAGCGGGTTGAAGGTCGCCGCTATAAGTCCCATCATTCTGGTCAGGATGGAGAGTGATGACATCTTCGCCTTGATGATCTGCGAAGCTAAAGATTGGATCTTTCTTGCTTTTTCTGTTGGAAGAAATAATTTCACCATTCGAGTGTCTATGGTCACCCCTAGGTGCTGTAGTCTCTAGGTAGGAACCAGTGAGCTCTTCTTCAGGTTGATTCTAAAACAGAACTCTCTTAGACATTGGATAGTCCGTCACGTGTCCAGGCGAGATTGTTCTTTTGTCTTGGATCTTATCAGTAGGTCGTCAAGAAATGGATAAATGTGCACCCCTTGTTCCCTGAGAACCACTACTGGGTGCACCATGATCTTTGAAAATACTCAGGGAGCTGACGACAAACCGAACGGGAGCGCTCTGAACTGGAAGTGGACGTTCTCCACGCAGAACCTGAGGAATCTTGTGTGGGAGTGGAAGATGGGTACATGCAGGTATGCCTCTGTCGAATCTATAGACGTGAGAAACTCTCCCGGCTGCAGGGTCTCGGCAATGGACCGCAGTGTTTCCATTCTGAAATGTTTGGGTTCTAAGTATTTGTTGACGAATTTGAGATCCAGGATGGCTCTCCAGTCTCCTGTTCTCTTGGGAACGGTAAAAAAGATTGAATAAACACCTGTCCCCTGGTCCTTTTGTCTAAACCAAGGTAGAGTGTGTTGTGTGCGAAAAGAGAAGGAAGTTGAGGAAGAAGAGGCCCCCTTTTCCCCAATACGAACCATCTTGGGAAAAGCCTTCTTTTTATCTCGAGTCTCCACGAGTATCCGTTCCAGAGGCTCACCAAAGAGTTTGTTTCCCTGAAAAGGATAAGCAGAAAAAATCGCCTTAGATTGGTAGTCTGTGGGCCATGCTCTGAGCTAGACCATGCGACGAACTGCAGCTGTAGCTGCGAGAGCCTTTGAACCGCCAATCATTGTATCTAGTGTAACGTCGGATTCGTAAGACACTGCCTTTAAAACTCTATTGGCCCCTTCCAGGAGCCTGCGGTTGTTTTCAGGCAGCAATTGGATAAGTTTTCTCATCCACACTATGGTGGCCCTGGAGACAGTGGACGTCGCCGCAGACATTTTAATCGCCATTGCGCTAGCTTCATGGGCCTTACGCAGACCTATTTCCGCTCTCCTGTCAAAGTTGTTTGTGAGATTTCCATGACCATTTTCAGACACCAGTCCCGAAGACTGCAACGCTGCGACTGGTGCGTCTACCACTGGTACCTGTAAAATATCTGAAGCAGAAGATGAAATTGGGTACAATTTCTTAATGTTTCCTGGGACAGATCTGTGAGCAAGAAGTCTCTCCCACTCTGCTTTCATCTTTCTGATATAAAAATCAGGGAAGGGAAAGGCCATTTCAGAGAAGTCAACTGAAGGGAAAAATTCATCTGCAATTTCAGATCCCTCCCTTTGGCCCTGTGCATTACTCTGTTTGTCCCCTATAGATTGGGAACCCTGAATATGGAGTGCTGAGAGGGTTTTTGATAGCAAGTAAGTAATGTCTTCTCCCTTTAAAAAATCTGAACAATTGTTCAGTAGTTGGTGGTTTCCTCTCTTCCCCTCCTCCTGATCACTGGTGATGTGTGAGGTAGAGTCAAGCTCGTCCTCCATTAGTTCAACTGGGTAGTCCTCCCATGGAAGCCTTTTTTGCGCTGCCTTAGTAGGCCAGGGCTATTTTGCTGTGTCTCTTCCAGGAGAACGAGGGGGAGGGGGAGAGGGAGAACGTGGACGCGGGTCCCCTGTATTCTCTTGATAAAGCAAGTTCCGCCCTAACTGCACTCATAAGGTGAGTCAGTGCTCTAGGGGAAATGAAGGGGGGGAGACCGTCGTCGTCAACATTACCATGCGAAGTTCCAGCGTCGTCCTCCCCCTCGCAGAACTCATTCTGTCCCGCGGATGGGCTTTCACCCTGCCCAGTGTCTTGCGAGCATTGGCATTCCAAGCCGGTCCCGAATTTTTCATGCTGCCTGCCAGTGTTCTTCAAAATGACCGCCGGCACTGGCTCCTTCTGTGTGTGCATTTTGGCGTGCTTAGCCTCCTCGCCGTCTCCTCACTTCTCCTGTGCGGCTGTGGTCAGTTTTCGGGCCGTGAGTTCAAGATCTTTGATCCTCGTCGTATCGCTCTCCTCTGTGGAGAGGAAACCGTTGCTGCCCTCTCTGTCCATTTTTTAGACTAGAGGACGAAATTGTGCCACAACACCCAGGCACGGAGGTAGATCCCCAAGCCTTCAGCAGAAGGAGGGGGGGAGAGGGGAAGGTGAGAAGAGACAGAACGAGGCTCTTTTTTTTCTTATGTTTTAGAAGAAAGGAGTGAGGTAAGAGAAATATAGAAAATAGAAAAAATAGAAAAGGGGTAAGGCAAGCCTAAACCCAGCTGCTCTCCCTAGTGAAGCAGGAAAAGAACTGAACTTAGGGTGACTCCCACCACAGGAAACAGGAAGTTGAAATTTGTTCCTGCCTCCCTGATGGATGGGAATCACCCACAAGATGTCCTCCACCTCAGAGGGAGAAGGTTCATTATCTTACTTTCCTTAGATTTGCCCTCCAGGGTTTGCAGTATAGGGCCGAGGTGATAAGCGCGCAAATCCTGGTAAAATCTACAAGTCAGAAGTACATGGCCCGTTCCTTCAATCTTTTTTAGTCCACAGGGACATAACCTATCCAGGAATGGTATTTTTTTTAATCTCCCATATAACATAGCTGAGGGGAGCGTGAATACTCTTCTAATATAGGGAATACCCTTCTAATATAGGGATCAATCAGACAGGAAAAATACTCTGGCAGCGGCCCATTAAGAGAAATCCCACAATGAATGGGAGAGCAATGCCCAGTAGCAAGGATTCTAAGTTCTTGCATTTCTATATCGATCAATCTCTGTTTAATCATGCCAAAAGCGTACTTCTCTGAAAGAAGGATCAAATCATCCATGCTGAGCCCCATCAGTGTAATTTCCCCTTCAACACATGTCAACCAATCTGATAGGTGAGATTCGCATAGCATATAAGCAACGAGACTATTAGGCTCACTTCTATAGAGGAGGCGCAGCCAGAATGTAAAAGTTGAGAGCCACACTTTAGTGACTAAGCATCTCTGGTTTGTCTCAAGGCATATTGCCGCATAAGGTACGCAAGTTGGGAGTCCTAGAATTTTCCTAAGAAATTTGGATTCAACACTTTCAACTGTTTTATTAAAAGCAGAGATCCAAATTGGGGCACCGTAGAGTAATTTAGCACATATTTTGTTATTAAACACCTTGAGAGCAGCAGGCAATAAATTGATTTCCTTTCGTATAATAAAAGGGCGAAATTGCAAGTTCACTGCTATTCACTGATTTTACAACCTCCTTAGTGTGAGAGACCCAGTTAGCATTGTAATGGAAGTGTATACCAAGGTATCTGAAACTCTTCACCTGTTCGATAGGATTTCCTCGAACAATCCATTTAGAGGGTTTCCAACTCCAACCCAACACAATCATGTTAGACATCAAAATTGAGGGACAGCAGGTTCTTATCACAATATACTGAAAAGTGCATTAGCGTCCTTTTCATCCCGACCTTTGAAAGTGACAGAAGGACAGCGTCAACAGCATATAACAATAACGGGCAGTGTCTTACTCCTAGCCTGGGGAAATGACCATTAATACCAGTCATAAAGGGTGCCAGATCATTCAAAAAGAGATCGAACAATATTAGGGCCAGGATACAACCTTGCTTGACACCCGCTAAAATAGCAATTTGTGGCATTAGGTTGCCTTCTTTTGAGTATCTCACCTGGCAAGTAGTTTCTGAGTAGAGGTTTTTTTACCAAAAAGAGCAGACATTTATCAATCCCCATATTATTCAGTTTCCTCCACAAAATATCCCTGGGCACTGAATCAAAAGCTCCCTTGAGATCTAAGAAAGCTGCATATAATTTCGGTCCTTTCCCTTTACTATATTTATTTACTAGATGACTGAGAACGATGCAGTGAGCTAGGGTTGACTTGCCCTGACAGAAGCCAATTTGCTCTGGCCCCAAAATTTGCTGGTCTGATATCCAAGTTTTCAGTTTATCGGCTAAGTGATTGGCATATAGCTTCCCCATAATGGATAAGAGACTGATTGGTTATAATTATTTGGGAGCTGAGGATCACCTTTTTTAAAGATAGGGACTAATATGGCGTTCTTCCAATCATCTGGTTTTGCACCAGACCGATCTAAGGCTGTAAAAAGGGCTGCTAGGAATAGGGCCCACCACTGAGGAAAAGCCTTAATAGCCTCAGGTGGAATAGCATCAGGCCCTGGAGCTTTTCCCAATTTAAGGGCTGCAATTAAAGATTCAGTCTCCTCAATCTGCACAGGGGCCCAACTGGGGCAATCGTCCAGACAAAGTTCAAACTCCTCTTCGGGATTGCACCTGGTCTCCTGGAAAATCAATGTAAAATAATTGTACCAGCCATCGGCTGTAACTAAGCTGTTTACTGACCCCTTTCTTCCCATGGACTCAGCTACCAAAGCCCCAAATTTCCTTGAATCATTATTGTGGCCTGCAAGAGGGGTTTCCAACTTTTAATCAGAAAATTTTTCTGCTTCCTCTTATAAAGTTGGTATAAAGCCTTTTTAGGTTTGAAGTATTCTGGAGGGGGTTGTGCTAAATTTGACCTCCTATAACATTGGTAAATCTCACATAAGTGATTCTTCATCACCTGACATTCATTGTCGAACCACCCATGCCTAAAGGCTTCCACTGCCCCTTTGTTGCTTTATTTGTAGCCTCCTGATCCCGGAGAGGTCATAAAATGAGATCCATTCTAAAGATGTATTCTCAGATAAACTTACAAACTTATCTAAATTACTGGGAACCAGGAGCTTGGCGGTCATTTCCACAGCCCTCTGTAACCAACTAATCCTAGGTAGCTTTGGTGACACACTGCCACCTTTAACTCTCAGACAGCCCCTCCCACTGTGGCTGGTGGTGCGAGGTCTGGGGAAATCAGAGTGTGATATAGTGGAAGAGAGTCCCACGGTGCAGTGTAACATATGGGAGATGACTCCTTGGGAAGCAGTCATCAATCTCCCAGATTTGCTACAGCTGACAGCTAGAACAGTGGGGTGGTACCCAAAAGGATAGGTCCTCTTTTCTCATGATTTGAAACTAGAAAGCCTTAAGAGTTTCTGCAACTGTCTTGCGTGTAGTCATCCCCACTAGATTGTGTCTATGCAAGATATTAGTAGACCCAAGAGTTTGCTCAGGATCATCAAGGAAGTGGATCTGCTCGTGATCACGGCCTTGGACATCTCTCTGATTTTTCATTCTTTTTGGATCAGCACAAATAAGCAATTGATTGTTTTATCAATGATGACTCCCCAGTGTTCTAGCCGTTGTATTGGGTTCAGTGAGCTCTTCCGCAGGTTTATGATGAAACCGTGACTTTGTAAGCACTGAATGGTCGTCTTCATGTCTGCTAGTGATTTATCTCTGGAACTGGACCTGATCAGTAGGTCATCTAAATAAGAACGTATGTGGATCCCTAGTTCTCTTAATTTGACAATCAGATTGATCAGAGCCTTGGAGAAGACTCTCGGGGTTGTTGGGAGACTACACAGGAGCCCCTTGAATTGAAAGTGGTCTTCTCCCACGCAGAAGCAGAAATATCTCCTGTGCCTTGGAAGAATCGGAATGTGCAGGTATGCCTCCATAAGACCTATGGATGTGAGGATCTCTCCTGGCTGTATGGATTCTGTAATCAATCGGAGTGTTTCCATCTTGAAATGTCTCAATCTGACCAACTTGCTGAGGAATTTTAAAATCCATGGTGGCCCTCCAGTCCCCATTCTTCTTTGGCACAGTAAAGAAGATGGAGTAAACTCAGCATCCCCTCTCCAAAAATGACACAGGCTCTATGGCTTGGATGATGAGGTGTTGGATTGCTTGGGTGGTCCTTAGGGTTGGGGTGTTTTTTGTTTTTGTTTTTTGGTCTCTTGAAAAATGGGGATAGAATGAAACCACCAACATTCTTGGTAAAGGTGCTCAAGGAAATTTGTCTGCTAACAGTAAAAGCAGAAAGCAAAATTAAAACATTATGTAGCTGAAAAATAATTCTATTACACGAATCAACAGTCCAAACAGAAAATTCATGCAAGATTTCCAAAATATACATATAAAAACATGTTTATTTGCTCTTATACAAATATAGCTATATCAGAAGTTTTTCCAAAAACCAAAATTAATCATTTTTCATTTTGTAAGAAATTAATGGTGAATGCTTTTATACTGAAAAACTAAAGAATCAGTATTCATATTATATTTATCAAAAATGAAAACAAAATGGTTAGTGAAATCACATTTTGCTGTATAGCTAAAATACACTTGCAGCTGTGTATTGCGAAATGTGTACATGAATTACAGCCCTTGTTAGAACATTTCTGCATTCATGAATCTGAAATTCGTTACACTAACTGCACTACACTCAAAGAAAGCTTTCATTTTCATTATTCACTTTTAACAAATTACTTGGTTTAACACACTGCTGAGACTAGGGAAAACCAGGACGATACATTGGATTATCTGATTTTCTGTGTATTCCCAATATGTACAAAAGCATCTACTTATTGGTTATACATCCATTTGACTGAAGACCTGGTAATTATTTTTGAAATAATTATTATTCACCTTCCACAAATAGCTAACTAAAAGGCTATTGTAATGACCATTAACGTAGCACTGAAACATGAACATCAAAGTGATATTCACAACCCACCCCCAAAAAAATCTTCTGAGTTTGTGTTTGATGCTAAATTTGGTCTTCTGAGGAATAAGATACATTGCTTTAAGAAAATCATTTTTAAAAGCAAAAAGTATTATCTTAATATGGCAAGACAGCAGGCAAATAGACTGTCTTTGCATGCTATTCAATTCTGGGAACAACTAGGATATATATCATACAAGAACGCCTTCAGTCAAAATAGCAAACACCTGCTACACTCAAAAAACCTCACAAACTTACACCCTGATCCTATCCCTAACAGCAGCTGTTGCAATGTTTTTGAGATGCCTGTGCTTGAACTGTGTTACAGCAGAATCCTACATCAGGCAAGAAATGGAAAGTCTTCCAAGCTGTCTCACCTATTTCTCAAGTTCTCTTTCCTTCTGGGCTTCCTTGTAAAAGTACATACCACACAGAACACTACTGCACACCCAATACTGCACACTGGTAGTGTCATGAGGTTCTTTTAATGCTTACCCATACCATCAGTATATCCATTTCAGCAGATTCAAGTACTTTGTTAATAAATTCTTCTTTATTTGGCATTTCAGGACTCCTCCAATATTTAACATACAGGATTCTAGCAGATGTGGTCAAATACAGTATAAGATAGGAATCATCTCTTTTACACACTGCTTGACTACTGCAGATGAGGTTGTTCCACCATGCTGAAGCCACAATTGGAGTGGCTCTGCCTATTCCCTCCGAGCAGTCTCCTATTCCCTCTCTTGCACTAGTTGCTCACAGGCTGCATAAGAGCCCTGGATGGGCTGGTCCCAGCCCCTGGGCCGAAAGTTTGACACCCCTGCTTAATCAAGTGAAATGAGAGTACTGACAGTATGACCTGTAGGCTCCAGGGTGGAGATCTATGGGACAGTGGAAGGCTGAGCTGAGCAACACCCTTCAGGAATTGGATGACTCATGGATATCTGAAACTAGATACATGCTCTGCATGTAAAACTATGATAAATAAAGGTGTCAACTGCCTGCATAAAGAGTTAGCCTGGTCAAGGCATGCTTGAAAGAAACACAGTGCCTACTCAGTGGAGGCCATAAATGAGTTGAAGCTCTTCCTGCTACACCAGTGCATGTGAAACTTCCAATTAATAATGAAATGGTAGATATGGAAAGTCTTCTGAGGAAGACATTGCCTGAATTACCTGATTTGAATAGCCTAGCCTGAAAATGTACTAATGCTCAATAGCTGAACAGTGAGGTTTAGCCAGACTGGGTTAAGATGCCGCACTGGACCTTGCAATAGTGTGTCTGGGACCACTGAAGTCCTACATGGCTTTGAAAACCTCTTTGCTAGGCTGCAGCAGCATGGACTGTGTGGCCAATGAGCTGCAAAGCAGCTCAGAGTAGAATTCTTGTATCTGAGTTTCCTCATGAGGTTGGGATAAGGAAGCGGAGAAAAAGCATATATCAGACCCTCCATCCAGGAAGTGTCAAGGTGTCACACCATTCTGGCCTGGTCCCTGGAGAAAAATCTAACCAGCAATAGGGCTGTATGGAAGCCAGCCTACCTGTGGTATCATGAATCTCTCCGAACTGTGGAAATGTTTGGCTTAATTATAGCTAGTCATCCATCTGCTGAACTGGTTGACATGAATGTTCCAGAGCCATGGAATATGCCCAACATATACAGAATCTGGTGCATTTCTGCCTCCTTAGTGGAGTGGGAGACTTAGAGCCTCTCTGCCTGTTTACATGGGCTAGATATATATTGTTATTTGACCTTACCAAGAAATGTTTCTGACCTATTTGATGGTGAAGGAGGACTCCATGGTCCCTGGCAAATTCCTCACCTTGACTTGGCTGTTCCAGACTCCTAGGCATGTTTTCACTGCCCATCAAGCTGATATCTGCAAGATTTTGAATCTGAGAGAGAGTGAGCTGCTGGGGCCCGACCACATGCTCTGGAGAAGCAAGTCTGAAATTATGACCTTCAGATTTCACTACACCATGATCTTAGATTGGTAAATAAGAAGATTCCAATGCAAGAAGTCTTGTGGGGAGCGTTACCCATTGCACAGAACAGATAAAAGATATCACTGGACCCTGCAAGTGAGCTAAGGGAGGTCTACCAAATTGATCCTCAGGATCTGCCAAATTAACAGGGCTTTGTACCTTGTTTTTCCAAAGCAGTACTTATTCTGTGTCAAATCTATTATCAGCCCTAAATGAGAGATATTTGGATATCAGGGTCAGAGCACCTTGCTGCCTGTAAAAAAGAAAAACATTCCTGTAAACACTACACCCTGATGGCTATATCCCTATAGGCCCACTCCTGATTTGGTGAGAACACTGGCAGCTTGCTGAGGTAATGATGTACAACCTGGCTGACAGAGCAAGACCTATATCCCTAAAACCTGGGAGAAGCCGCTTGGATTGTTGCCAGACCTACTGAGGTTGATGAGCCTGGGCTTGGTTAAAGAGATGCTGGAACCAACCAGGCTGTCCTGTCCAGCTTTGGGCCATTAGGGATATGATGATTGGTTAGAATCTGGGTAGTGTAAAAGTTACTTGTTTTTTTAAATCTCTCAGATGTTGGCTGTACACATGGCCTTTCCCCATCTCAATTAGTTCTCACTAAAGTATCATTTACATGTCTCCAAAAGTGCTTTTCCCCAATGAAGAGAAACATGGCCAAAATATATTTGAAATGATAAAGATTTTATCCAGCTTTTTGCCATAGATGGCAACTAGCCTCCACAGCAGAAGAAAAGGCCCTTGAGGTAAATGTTTGTTTATTTGAAACATCTATATTCTACCCTTCCTCCTTAGGCTCCAGGTGGCTAACATATTATTTGGATATCTAGAGTCTGGATGGTCCTCCCCTAGCTCTCTCAGTCTACAGAATCTATTGGAGCAATCAAAATGCCTATACAATGAAGGCCCTCACAGACAGATATGTGGCAGCCAGGTGAGAGAGAATTCCTGTAACCTCCAGATGGTAAATTCAGACTTACAGTCAACCTTACTAGCTGGATCCACAGAGATTCCTCACCATGCTGAGACATGGGGTTATAGGAACATCTAGCAGAGCAGCTCACAACATATCCATTGCAATGTTTGGGATACTACAGGATATGCTAGCATAGACCTGACTTACTTGTTAATTCTTTGTTACCCTGAAGTAGTTTCCTTAGGTTCTGAGGAGTATTCAAAGTTCCAAGGCTGTGATCGCCTTAACTAGGAGGGTAGATAAGCATCTTATCTAAATTGGTTAGTTGCTCTAGTATAATCTTCTCTTCCATTTCCCCTCTGAAAGGGATTCAGAATCTCTGATATGAGACTTTGGATTCAAAGCCCTGCTGGGAGCACTGATCACCATGGCAGAAGACAGACTTTCTTGGTGGGCCTTTATTCCCGCTCCCCTCCAATTGGGCTGTAGGGGCAGAACTGGTGCCAATTTTCCCCACCTGCATAACTGGGAAAGGAGAGGGGATGGTGTGGGCAGAAGAGCCTGATCTGACCTTCTTAAACCCTGCAGAGTTTGGAGATATATTACTACTTTGTAAGACATGAAAGTCTTCAGCCAAGGTATAACATAGACACTGAGCTACTGCAGGGGGAACCTGTATTATTTAATGAAGACCCCAAATTAGACTTCTCTGGTCCCTGTGCACCTACAGTGCCAATCCTGTTCCAATCCTATTGAGTACGTAGATTCTTCCTGTGGAGCAAGGAGCTTCCCCATCAATGACATTCTAGAACTCCTCCTCCCCAGCACCATGTCAATACTTGACCTCTGTGCCATGAACTCTCATTTCACCTTCCTTACCAGATCTCTGAAAGGACTTCATGTCCTCTCCATCATAAAGCGTGTGCCTTCCCACTGCCAACTCTGGGATGTAGAATCAGATCCTATTTCTTTAGTTATCTAGTTTACTATTAGGGTGAATCATACTGAAGACTATCGGTATATCTAATAACTACAAAGTGGTGCATCTTATGCATTGCTAACTAAGCACCTCTACATTTGCTTTGCTTTCTAAAAAGTAGGGGGCAGAAGTCAAGCTGAAAACAGATACAATGGTAAACAAAAGAAGATTTATTTGGAGTTAGTCTTTAATAGCCTGACAGTATGAAAGTTATCAGCAAAACTGAACATAAGAGCAGTCCTGTTGGATCAGTTCAACAAGTACATCTTTTTTTTTCTTTTCTTAAATTTAAAATTATTTTAAAAATGACTCTGACTATAGTGTCTCTCAGGTCATCTGGGATGCAATGAAGGCATTGGTCAGAGGGAAGTACATTGCAATTGCTTCAGTCTTCTGTGGAGACCTCCCCTCCAGTGCCCACTGTCTTTGTGAGGCTGCCGGTGAGCTGTTGAAAGGGGGGGGGGTGTCACTTATTCTTCAGCCCATTCATAATTAGCTTAGTGGATGCGGCCTACTGTCTACCCCTGTTACCAATAGATTAGTCCGTCAGCCAAACAATAGCCCTTCATATTTTGGTTTCCTTATTTGTTCCCAGTCAAATTTGTCTATGTTCATTTTTTCTAATACGGGGTACTATTTATCCATAGGGTTAAGCAGCTGATGTTCAGCATCTTTGTTACTTGTCCAGAACGAGAATTTCTCTTGTAAGAAAAAATCCCAGACTTTGTGCAGCCATTGTTGCATCGTTGGAGTGGAGTCTGCTTTCCATTTGCTTGCTAATAGCACTTTAGCAGCTATTAACAGAACATTAATTAGTTTTTTCTTAATTTCAGGTACACCATCTGCTGGCCAAAGGTGGAGCAAAATCAATGCCGGGTCATATGGTAAGTTGTAACCTGTTAGAGCTTGGATATTTTGGATAATGTATTTCCAATACTGAGCAACAAAGTTCAACAGTACATCTAGCCCGGCATACTACCTAACACAGTGGCCAACCAGTTATTCTGACAGGCCAACAAGGCATAATGGACACCTTCTCCCGATGTTGCCTCCTGGTGATCGTATTCAGAGGTTTACCATTCCTGAACTTTAAGGTTCCCATTAGTCACCATGGCTAGTAGCCACTGATAGAATGAATGTCTAATCCTCCATGAATGTCTAATCCTCTTTTAAAAGCAGTCAGACTATAGCCATCACTATATCCTCTGGCAGCAAATTACATATTTTAATTACTTGTTGGATGCAGAAGTATTGCCTTTTGTCCATCCTGAATCTAGTGCCCATTTCAGTGTTCCCTCTAAGCTGAGTTAGTGTGAGCTAGCTCACAGGTTTTTAGCCTCCGGCTCACACATTTTCGTCTTAGCTCAGAAAGGATGGCTCCAGAACAAACTAATTTATACAGTAGTCAAATCGCTCGCTCACAACTTTAATGCCAGTAGCTCACAAAGTAGAAGTTTTGCTCACAAGACTCTACAGCTTAGAGGCAGCATTGGTGCCCATCCCTTTCATTGGATGCCCTCAAGTTCTAGTTTTTGGAAGAGGGAGAAAAGGTTTTCCCTGTCCACTCTCTCTACCCCATGCATAATCTCCCCCCACCCCATCATCTCTTTACAAAACTGAAAATGCCCAGAGTTGGTGGATCCAGTTGTTCCTGCTTCTGAAGTGTGGCTTGAATGGTTTTCTCTCAATCCTGCAACCTTTTTATGCTTAAGGATGCGGGGCAAATCACTCCGCAGCCTCCTCGCAGTTGGTTGCCATGTTTCTCACCAGCAGCAGGCTCAGAAATGCCCGCTGTGGTTTCTGACAGTAGGGAGGAATGGCACCTCTTTTTGGACACTTTTGGTTTTCAGCTCTCCTCACCTCGGGACCAGTTTTGGGAATAGTTCCTAATCTGTCTGCCACGGTCACATTGGTGTTTAAACCAGGACCTGCAGTGAGAGGGGCTTCTAACTCTCCTTCCGAGAGGAAGTCATTGCTACCCTCATGATGTTCTGATGAGGTGGTTGAAAGACACATTTGTAATCCTGATCAGCCAAGCACCTTAAAAAAATGGCCACTGCAGTCAACTGTTACTCTCCTGACTGAAAAGTTAAATCACTGCTGTCTCTTCATGGAGGCAAGAGAGGAGGAGAATAACAAGAAAGGTTAGGAGGAAGAATATACCGCAGATTAGAAATAGAAGTAAGAGTAGGAGAAAGGTAAAAAGAAGAAATTTAGATGAATAGGTAAGACAAAGCCTATTCTAACAGATCTCTCTGTCAAGGCAGGAAAAGCTGAAGGAATGGGTGACTCCCACCAAGAAACAGGAAGTGGAAAAGTAGTTGTTCCTGCCTCCCTGAACAGAGGGTGGGAATCATCCACCAAGATGTCCTCCACCTCAGAGGGAGAACCCAAAAACAGTCATAGTGCCAAAAATGCATCCTAAATACCATTCTTGAAGATTTTAACAGCAACATAAAGAACAGATTTGAATTAATAAGTTCAATTAATGGAAACTGGAAGAACTATGGGATGAAACCTGAGACCTTATCAAGGGAAAATGCACAAAGATTATTTGTGTAGCCAAAAGAAAGGAAAAGCCTTGAGGGATAATGTGAGGAAAGTCTTACAATCGCTAAAAATAGATTAGCTACAAAAGTAAAAGGTGACAGAAATAGAATCAGAATTCTAAATGCAGCTTTTCAGCATGAGGGAAACAATATGAATGATTACAATAACCAACACAAAGAAAAAGAAGAAAACAACTAAGAAGGAAGAACAATAGATCTGTTCCACAAGATCCAGGAAATTAAAAGGAAATCCAAATGATGGCTAGGCATGCTGAAAGAGCAACACAAAAATACATTATCAGCACACAAAAAAGAAATCATGGAAGCAATACACTGAAGAACTGTAAAGAAGAGATGAAAAGATGACAGATTCCTTCAAAGAATAAACTTTCAATGAAAACCCTGTTTTAAAAGATGAATAGCTGCACTCAAAGCAATTGGGAGAAACAAATCACCAAGAGTACCTGAGATATTACTAGAGCTATTTCAAATTACAGAAACAATCTTAACAAGAATTTGTCAGCTAATATGGAAAACAAAACAGCCCACAGACTGGAAAAGTTCAATCTACATTCCAATTCTGAAAACTGGAATTCCCAACATTGAAGCCAGGAACCAGTTTGCCTTGGCCCCATAATTTCAAATGGAGAATAGGGCTCACTAGGTAGCTCTTCAGTGGGTCCAGCCAATAGGGAAGAGACTTTTTTGCTGTTGTTATTCAGTCGCACTCTTCACAACCCCATGGACCACATCATGCCCGGCCCTCCTGTCTTCCGCTGTCCTCTGGAGTTTGCTCAATTTCATGTTCGTTGCATCAGTAACACTGTCTAACCATATCATCCTTTGCCGTCCCCTTCTTCTGTTACCTTCAATCTTTCCCAGCATCAGGGCCTTCTCCAGTGAGTGCTCCCTTCTCATTTGGTGGCCAAACTATTTGAGTTTCAGCTTCAGTATCTGGCCTTCCAGGGAACAGTCGGGGTTGATTTCTTTTAGGATTGACTGATTTTATCTCCTTGCAGTCCAAGGGACTCTCAAGAGTCTTCTCCAGCACCATAATTCAAAAGCATCTATTCTTCGGCACTTGGCCTTCCTCATGGTCCAACTCTCGCAGCCATACATTACTACTGGGAATACCATCGCTTTGACTATGCGGACTTTTGTTAGCAGGGTGATGTCTCTACTTTTTTATTATGTTGTCTAGGTTTGCCATAGCTTTTCTCCCAAGGAGCAGGCATCTTTTATTTTATTTTATTTATTTATTTATCACACCTGTATCCCGCCCTCCCTGCAAGCAGGCTCAGGGCGGCTATTTGGTACAATGCACCAAATTGTAAAACAGTTAAAACAAACAAAACAGTTAAATAATTTACAATTAAATAATTTACAGTTAAAATGCTCAGTTTTAAATCACAGCAGCGGACCATATAATACCGCACCCAAGGTTCTCAGTCTCTGGGCTCCAGATGGTAATTTCATGGCTGCAGTCACCGTCTGCAGTGATCTTGGATCCCAGGAACATGACGTCTGTCACTGCTTCCATGACTTCCCCTTTTATTTGCCAAGGAATGATGGGGCCAGATGCCTTGATCTTACTTTTTTTGATGTTGAAGCCAACTTTTGTGCTCCCCTCTTTTATCCCCAGCAAGACGCTCTTTAGGTACTCTTCACTTTCTGCCATTAGAGTGGTATCGTCTGCATATCTTAGGTTGTTGATGTTTTTCCGGGCAATCTTAATTCCAGTTTGTGATTCATCCAGGCTGGCATTTCGCATGATGTACTCTGCATATAAATTAAATAAGCAGGGTGACAATATACATCCTTGCCATATTCCTTTTCCTATGCTAAACCAATCAGTTGTTCCATGTCCGGTTCTAACAGTCGCTTCTTGACCCTTATACAGGTTTCTCGGGAGACATGTGAGGTGGTCTGGTACTCCCATCTCTTTAAGGACTTGCCCCAGTTTGTTGTGATCCACACAATCAAAGGCTTTAGCGCAGCCAATGAAGCAGAAGTAGATGTTTTTCTGGTACTCCCTTACTTTTTCCATAATCCAGCGAATGTTGGCAATTTGATCTCTAGTTCCTCTACCTCTTCAAAACCCACCTTGTACTTCCAGCAGTTACAAGCCTATATACTGGCCACACACCCCCTCAGCCAGGCTTTTGCTGCTGGCTGCTGAAAGTTGGAGACAGAAGAGTTTGTTGAATGCAGTGCAGTACAGCTTAATTTTGTGGAGTCTGGTGATGTGAAAGTGTGTAGCCTGTTGGGTGATTGCAGTAGAAGCTTTCATTTGTGTGTTTACATGTGTGTATCCTGAACAGCAAACAGAAAGCAGGACTTACCGGTGCATGGATGGTTTTCTATTCTATTGGGCAGCTTGAGAGCCAGTTTGGTGTAGTGGTTAAGAGCGTGGACTCTAATCTAGGAAAACCAGGTTTGATTCCCCACTCCTCCACATGCAACTGCTGGTGTGACCTTGTATCAATCATGGTGTGACCTTGTATCAATCATACGTTCTTTCAGAGCTGCTCTCTCAAGAGCAGTCCTCCAGAGAGCTCTCTCAGCCCCACCTACCTCACAGGGTGTCTGCTGTGGGGAGGGGAAGGGAAAGGTATTGTAAGACGCTCTGAAACACCATCGGGTAGTGAAGGGTGGGGTATAAAATCCAATATCTTCTTCTTCTCTTCTATTTAAAAAGAGGGGAAGGGGAGGGGAAGGGGGAGGAGGTTGTTCCCAAGCTAGGGACACAAGCCATGTAGTAGCAGAGAAGAGGGCAGCTGTTTACCATCACAAGACTTCCCTTTCACTTCCTTCTTAGAGGCCCAATGGCCACAAAACAGTAGGTTGCACTAGCATACAGTGCTGTGCTTCCCAGGTAAGCATTCACATTCCTCTTTCCCCAGGGATCCAATGTCCTTCAGCAGTTGGCTGCTTTTGCACACCTGGCCATAAGGCTTTGCCACTCTTTTCTGACATCCTCACAAACAGTTAGCTGTGTTTATGCTTAGCAAGCTTGGCCAAGCCTTTCCTCAGCAGGGGTGCCTGCAGCGAGCCAAGCACATGGGCAAATGGATAGGAGTGCTTTCCCTCTCTTACTGCAACAACCTTCCATATTTCACACAGAAACATTGCAGGGCCATCTGCCTCACTGTGCAGCAGGACAAACTTCTTCTGGGTTTCTTCTGTTTGCCAATAAGAAGGTAGCCATCATGTTGTAACTTGGTGTGGAGGGCATTTTTTCTTGGGTCTAAGCCTTGGAGTAGCTGGCCTACCTAATTATTACTGCACGCCCCCTCACCTCCACCCTACTCTGGAATTTGTTAGTTTTTGAGTTTACAAGGAATATGGCACACAGTAGTGCATTCTAGCCTACATTTGAAGCCTTTTAGCTTGTATTATTTAATTTATTTATTTATTTTATACACTACCCTCCCCGCCGAGGTTGGCTCAGGGCGGTTTGGGTGGCTTACAACAGTTCATAAAATGCAATTAAATACAATAAAATACAATAAAACCTATCATAGCCTTATAAATTACTTAAAATAACAATAATTTAAAATATAAATACATAAAACTCTGGAACATACTCAAACAACAAGCACAGCAGTTCTTATAAACATAGTTGGGAGGTATATTAGGAAGTAATAATTAGCATATACAACTTAACAGATAAATAGGTAGACAGATTTTTAAAAGAGTAGGAAATATAATAGCATTGATTAGAGTACCTGATAAGGTGAACAGGGCAAGGGACCTGTGGCCTGGTGGAGGGACACCAGTTTGGCTTGCGGTAAGCCCCCAGCCCAGTCAAGCATGCTCCAACTGGGTGTTGTTTCCACCTTTGTAGTCTGATCAAGCAACAGTTTTCCAGCAGGAAGCAAGAGACAAGAGTTTTACTTCTAACTCAGTTCTGTGATAAAGTATTTTGCAGTGACATAGCACTCATGAAAGCCCAGCAGAAGGGAGGCCTGGCCAAGTGTCTGCCACCCAGGAGTTGTCATCAGATGAAGAAGAGGAGCCTAGTATGGCTGAGTTGGTGGCATGTTGAAGCCCTAGAGTGGAAAATTAGGTGGGGTGTGGTCAACTCTAGTCAGCAGGATAAAGGAAGGGAGCAGGAGTATTTCCAAGTAGCAAGTACTAGGCAAGGAATTGGTCTTTCTGATGCAGAGCAGGCACCTAGGGCGTATGTGACCACCAAGATACCCTCACATGACACTGAGCGGTCAGCTCATCAGGGACAGAATGGGTGGCAAGGCCCTGCAGTGTTTATGGGCCTTTCCCCCATGGTGCCAAAATCCCTTGGTCTTTCCCTCAGTCATCAGTGGCTGAAGACAAAATGTATGAATAAGCTTTTTCAGACTTTGGTTCCCAGTGCACCTCAGACAAGAATGATGGGGTTGCTGGTGAGCCTTTTGGCTAAATTGGTGCAGCAGTCAGTCCCTTTAGAAGCATTTCCCATATAGGGAGCGGTCTTTGCCCTTGGGGGACCACCTCTTACCTGCTTCTAAGATGAAGACATTGCAGGCAGAGTACATAGACCTATTCTCATTACTGTTTAGGGAACCCAAAGTGAACAAAGAGGGCAAGGAAGAAAATAAAGAGCAGGAGATTAGGGAAATAAACAGAAGAGAGAAACTCAGATACCTGGCTTACTACATATAACAAAAGGGATGTGAAATGGTATAGTATAACCTGATCTCGTCAGTTCTCAGAAGCTAAGCAGGGTCAGTACTTGGATAGGAAGGAAGACTTTGTAGAGGAAGGCAGTAGCAAACCACCTCTGCTTAATCACTTGCCTTGAAAACCCTATGGGATCGCCATAAGTCAGCTGCGACTTGATGTACCTTTTTTCTTTTTGCCATCAAGTCACAGCTGACTTACAGAGACCGTGCAGGGTTTTCAAGGCAAGAGACGTTTGGAGGTGGTTTACCATTGCCTGCCTCCACATCACAACCCTGGTATTCCCTGGAGATCTCCCATCCAAATACTAACCAGAGTCAACCCTGCATAGCTTCTAAGATCTGACAAGATCGGGCTAGCCTGGGTGATCCAAATATTTGGGCTTTACACACACACACACACTCATATAACATATACATGCCAGTGGTCATTCAGCTGCAGCCAGAGAGAGCCTCAGCTCTAATCAAATCCCTAGATGTTATCCATCGGGCATACACAGAGTACACTAGGTCTGCATGGCTTTGATATGAGACCTTTTAAATACGTGTGATGTTAGAATCTGAGTTGTCATGGAGCAAAGCAAACCAGCGGTCCTGGGCTCAGCATCTGGGTCCCACTTTCCCTGTATCTGGGAAGTATTCCAACAATGAACTCCTTATTTCTAAGGGGGTACCCAAACTATACGCAGTGGGCAGCAACAAGAGTTGGTTCAACCCTGGCTGCTCTGTTTGGAATGTAATAGCATAGGAGATTATGATAAGAAACAGTGTAGATTTAGGCATGCTTGTAATTGGTGCAGGGAAAACCGTTCTGGGTTGGCCTGCGTGAGACTGAGAGGCGGACAAGGAAGTAGTATCCCAGAGGTGGTAAGAGAGGCAGTCCAAAGGGTGGACCTGCAAAGAGCAACAGTCCACTGCAGCTTAAGGTGTTCACATTGTGATTGGACAAGTGCCCCAACAGGGTGGATGCAATATATTTACCAGAAGGTTTTAAAGAGGGTTTCAGGATCCCCTATTCAGGCCCACAACATTTCTGTAAGGCAAGAATTTTGAAACCAGTGCTAGGGCTGGAGCAGGTAGTCAGAGAGACATTGTTAAAAGATAAGAGAAAAGGTAGAATCGCTGGGCCTTTTATGGCGATACCTTTGAAAAAATTGGAATTTCTTCACTGGGCATGGTTCCAAAGGATCATATACCATTTGTCTTTCCCAAGAGGTGAGTCTGCTAACAATGAGATTCCTGATATACTTTGTCCAGTTTTTTCTGTCTCTTTTGATGTTGATATAGTTATGGTTAGTTCTTATTGTCAAATGGGTAAGTGTGATATTAAATCCATCTTTAGGCTTCTACTAGTCTACCCAGATGATTTCAAGATGTGACAGCTTCAGTTTGAAGACCAGTTTTGTTTCAGGAAGGCACTACTAATGGGCTGTTCCATATCCTGATAGCGTTTCAGCAGTTTAACACAATGCTGGAAAGGGCTCTTAGGCAAGAAGCAGGGTCCAATAAAGTTATTTGCTATCCGTTTGCTGGCCTTTGGTGTATGAGACAGAGCTCACTGCTCCTTGCTGTGTTTAAGTGTTTGGCCTTGGAGTTAGGAGACCTGTTAGCAGAGGTGAAAACAGGAGGCCCAAATGTAGTGCCTATCTATCCTTCTTAGATACAGAGACAGATACTAGGCAAGAGTTATGACAATTGTCAGGGGAGAAATTAGAACTATGCAGAGCTCTTTTGAAAGTTATGCAATAATAGGAAAGTGACCCTTAGGGTACTAGTATTACGGCATTTTAATTTTGCATGCAGGGTAGTTGCTCTGGGGAGGGTTTTTCTGCGGAGTATGGCAGACTTCACTAAGAATGTCAATTGCACATATCATAGAATTAGGTTTTCAGGTCAGATAAAGGCAGATACCAACGTCTGGTTAGAATCCATAGAGAATTTTAACACTTTGTTGTTTATGAGAAACTATTTGGTTATGGGACATGAGCTTCAGGTGCAATCTCTGATGTTGCTGGTGCCCACAATTTTGATGTATACTTTGAGCACCACTGGTGCGGTCATCATTGGACGGATGACTGGCAACAGGAAGGAGTGGTGAAGACCTGACTGTTCTTGAATTGCTTCCAACAGTAGTGGCAGTGCATATTTGGACTGAGGTCCTGAAAGATTCATTGGTATTACCGTAGTGTGACAGTAGTGCTGTAGCACAAGTAGCTAACTGACAGACTTCAAGGAACCTCAGAGTTATGCAGCTGCTTAGGGTTTTTGTTTTGCAGTGTTTGCAGTTTAATCTACTGTTTAAGACAACAGAACTGCTGATGCTCTGTCTCAATTCCAGGATCAGCATTTCTTCAAATTAACGCCAGGCGCAGATGCATGCCCAATGCCAGCCAAATTATGGCACCTTGGGTGTCTGAGGCACAACATGCAGTGATGGCATCACTGGCTCGTGGCACAAGGGTGGCATACTATGGAAAGTAATGTAAGGAGTTCACAGAATTAGGGACAGAGTAGGCTTAGAACAGCTGTGGCCATTACCAGCTTCCCCCATGCAGCGGTTTTTAGCGTCCCTGAATAAGGGATTGGCACTCAGGCCAATGAAAGGTTATTAAATGCTTGGCATTTAAAGCAGAAGTGCTCACCTTCACAAACAGACCGATACAAAATCCAGTTTAAACTAAAAACTGTTTTATCAAACTAAACAAAGTAAACTGTGCCTAGGAGTTAAGGGCATTGCAACTGGAAATTATGGCATTCCAGGAAATGGAAGAAAGTTGTGAGCAGCTCTGCTAGTGGGTACCCAAGACAAAAATTAATATTCTAAACCTATAATTAGATCTCGCTGGAGCTAGCCAGTGTTCTAAATGAAACGTACAGACAAAAATGAAGGTAACCCTTATTATTTAAAACTATCAAGTGCAGCATTCCAAGTAATGGTATGAATCAACAAAGAAACCAGCTACTGATATTCTTGCATAATGTATGAAGAAAGCAATGATTTAGAAGTGTTCCTATTGCAATCCTGTGTGCATTTACTTGGATGTAGGTTTCATTTCTTTCTTTTTTAAAAAATCTTTTTATTGTTTTGTAAAATACAATACATATGACACATATCGGTTCTAGATTTCTACATATAGCAACTAAGATCATTACTAACCATTTGACAACTATCCACACACCATACAGCTCTAATACCTGCTAAACTCTATGAATATAACCATTTATGGTAAATCTGCTTAGCTGGGAGTATATCATTCATTACCATATAGTCTACACTGGGGCCCAGATCCTAACAAATTTGGTGTAAGTAGGAGTATCGCTGTTAACCGCTCTCTTCAGGGAGTCCGTAATTTTCGCCATTATAAACTGATCCCAGACTTTCTCTTGCCACATAGTGATTGTGGGAGGAGCAGGGGATTTCCAAGCCGCTACAATTGCTAACCTAGCAGCCGCTAATAAAGTTGATATGAGTTCTTTACTACCCCCTATCACTGATTCGTTCCACCGATTCAGCAATATCACTTCCGGAGTACAAGGTAATGCCTGTCTGGTGATTCCATTTATCTGAGTTATCACCTTTTTCCAAAAGCTTTGGATTTCTTGACAACCCCACCAACAGTGGTAGTATGTCCCTATCTGGCCACACTGCTTCCAGCATACATTGCTTATTGATGGTTTGATTTTATGTAGCTGATGCGGGGAAAGGTACCAACGAGAAGTTAATTTGAAGAATTGAAGACGGATGTTATATATAGAGGATCTGTTCGCCGGAGAAGCCCAGATGTCTGTCCAGTCCGACTCTTGCAAGGTGAGATTGAGATCCTCTTCCCATCTATTTTGATATGCTAATTTATTTGAGTTGTCTTCTTTTATTATAATTTTATATATCCTAGAAAGCACTCCTTTGGGTGAGCGAGAGGGTGCCACAATCACCTTTTCCAGATCTGATAAACCCCTTCGAAAAAGTCCCGACTCCTCTAAGCGCTCAACTAGCTCTCTTAATTGTAGATATTGATACCATGGGGCCTGGCCTTCCAGTTTCCGATCAAAGAATCTTTTATCCTGTATTTTGTCTTTCAGCACCAGATCGTGAATTCTCCCTAGGCCCGCCTTCTTCCACAGTTCAAACGCATTAGATATCATGCCCTGCGGAAACCAATTTTGGTGCGTATAGGTCGATATTATTGATATTCCTGGCGACAGAAGACGTTTCCTTTGGTCCCATATCTTAAACGACGTTGAAAGTAGTACATTCTGGCTTATTATTTTCAGTCTGCGACTCGGTGCTATCCAGAAAGTTTCTTGTAGATTGTAAGGTTTGACTCCATTCTTTCCTTTCTACTAAGGCTAAAAAGTAATCAATCCAAGTAACCTCAAAATAAAGTCAGCATAATAAAATGCATAATATACCAAGTTTGCACTAGTTTAGTCTCCTTAACTTGAACATAACAGCTTTCCTACATAAAGAATGTTGTATTTTGAGTTGCAAAGAAACAAAAAACCTTCCATCTGCTAATGTCTGTAACACTGGATAAATCTATTCCCATTGCCAGGGGCACCAACCAAGGTGGAGGGGAGACACTGGAGGTATAAAATTCCCAGGGCCCAAGCCAGCTTGAAGGCCCAGTGAAGCTAGAATCATTCTGCATTAGGTAAATATATTTTAGTGCAGTTCTGCAGTGCAACCACTAGGGAAGCAGACAAGGCAGACCAGAACAAACAGGCAGACATTCTTCCTGATTGGCACAGTTTGCCATCCTTTTTAGCAGCAATTTTTAAAGAAAGCTCTCCATGGCCACAAAATTTCTCACTAAGAGGCTAAGGAAAACATTTTCCTGTGAGTTATTCCTAAACCCATTAAACAATGTGATATGCCTTCATTTTTCTTTCCACCCACCATCTAATTCAGGGGTGTTGAACTCATTTGTTATGAGGGCCAGACTTGACATAAACGAGGCCGGGCCATATGTGTCATAAGATGTCATAAGATGTAATGCCAGGTAGCGGAGATATAAACTTTATACACAAACACAATTAAAGATTTTTTAACTTAAAATAAAAACATGTTTAAAACATTAGCACTCTTGCAATGTTTTATTTAACAGTGTCTGATAACTGACACCTCTTGCTCTGAATTATTGCATCAAAATATCTGTGCTGTAGAAATTTTGAGTATGCTGTTCAAGTGTGTATCTGTAAACTGCAAACCTACTTTTGATTTATTGACATTCACTACAGAAATCTCATGCTCAGAGTTCTTAGCCTACGACCCAGGGGAAAACAAGAAACACCTGGGCATTGCGAACTTTTGTACATAAGTTGCTTTGTGTGCTGGTCAAGAACATGAGAAGACACAATGAGACAGACTGAGGGCTACGTGTTTGTCTACAAAACTATAGTCTTCCTCAGTGGTCAATATCAGCCTACTATCTGGGAAGTCTAAGTTCAAAATCCCCAAAGGAAATGTGCTGAGTGAACTTGGTCCAGACATACACTCTCAGGCTAATCCACCTCACTGGCTTGTTGTTATTCCTCATCAAATAGTTCACATTGTTTTCCTACTGAGAAAGATTGGCTCATGAGGGCATGAATACAGTGAAGAGGGGGAGGTAACCCAGTTGCACCCAGGAGAGCCACAGCATAATGAGCCCAACAAATACTGTAGCAAGGCCCCACAAACACTGTAGCAAGGCACACAAAAGCTCATACCTTGGATTAAACGTTGTTGGTTTAAAGGTGCTTTCTATATCTCCCGTGCAATTGAGGCAGCCAAGCAAAGCAAGCTGTCCCTCCTTCTCTCCCTCCCTTTGGGGAGGAGCCTCAGCCAATGGAGGGAAAGAAGGCTTGCCTTTGTTTTCTGTGTGACTGAGTCAGCCTGGCCAGGAAGCAAGCTCTAACCCTCTATGTAAAGTTAATATTTCCCAATAATCTATCAAACTAATGAAAAGAAGATTTCCCCACACACACACTTTTCATGTACTGTGATCTATATTAGAGATTACAAATATGGAACATGGGATGCCTTAGGTGAATCCCTTAGTTTCAGTTTATATCACATGCTACATAATTCATTGACTAAACTACTGTTCGCTAGTTCAAAAGACTTTAAAGGGGCTAATGGAGGGGCTAAGGTCCATGAGTGGCCATTACTTATGATGACCAAATAGAACCTCCATGTTCAGGCACAGTATACTCTTCAACACCAGTGGGGGGGGAACTGTTTGGAGTAGCTGTTGCCTTTACTCTCTGCTGGTAGTGTTGCGAAGCAGACACTTTATAAAGCATTTCTAAAGACTTAAATATGACTGCAAAGCTGGACTGTGCAATAAGTCAGTCAGGGACATGGACAGAATGGTAGCCATGAGACAGTGCCATTCTACTGGACTGAAAGCATGTACTCTAGCCAAAGGGAACCTTGCATTGGAGCAGCGTGCCTAGCCAGATGTGGACCCATAGATGACATGACACCCTCACTCCTTCACCTCTGCAGCAATACTCCTTCACCTCTGCAGCACCAGAAGGCAAGCCAGCCACCCTGACTCCTCCATACATGGAACCAGCAGCAGGTCACTGAGAGAAGCCATGCTCTGTAAAAAGAACCAGGAGATTCCTCTACAGACTTCATAAAAGATTCCCTTCTTCATCACGCAGGCATTCCCCCCCCCTTCACATATTAACATCACCAGGTGAAGCACATATTCCTCTTCAGCCTAAACAAAAGAATATAATGGGATTGATGAGCCATCACATCCTTCAGCCGCCCATCAAGGTAACGCAGCTGTTAAACATCTGGTCATTAAGACCAACTACCGTCAGTGTATCAGAAGTATTACTCTTAATTTCTCTCCTTTGTCTCCACCCTTCCCCCTGAGAAGTGTCACTATTTGTCAAACCATTATTTCAATTGTCCAATGATTAATCACTTTTCTGAACCATTAGCAGTTTAAGTTTCTTAATATTTCCTGGGGACTACGTGACCAATAAGGCAACAGCCTCAGGTCGTAAATCAAGTATAAAAGAAGAGCAGCATCCCACTGCTCTCTCTCTTGCTTTTACCTTCCTAACCCCACCGTACCTTGCTGGTTCCATTCTTAGTGCTGTTTAGAACCTCCCATGTGTGTTGCTGGCCAACTCACGACCCCTTCCCATAGTTTTTATCCCTTTTTCGCTGCAGTATCGACTCATCTCATTGAACAGGTAATGTATCGGCCAACCAACGATACTTCCTGCTAATGCAACCATCTCTGTACTTTTCTATCTGAATTCCTATCTGTATTGCTTGTGTCTATGCTTGATTTATATTGTATGTGTGAGAATCCTTCAGTAAAGAAATCACTGATTTAGAAATCTAGTCTCAATATCTATTTCTGGGCTCTGAAAATCAAACTCCCGTACACACAGGTTATTGGTCCCATAGCTAATGCCTATTGCCAGTTAATATCCATAACTCCCCAATGTACTATTAAGAAATACGGCAATTTGGCTAACAGTAGGATTCCTGGAAACATCTGACTGACTAGTAGGGGAAATAAGACACTGGACTACAGAAACCTCTGTTGTGACCTAGAAAGCCTCTTATCTTATTCTTATGAAAGGTACAGATCATATAGTTATCCTATCTTCATTTTTACAAAGGGATTTAAAAATATTATTTGGTGATCCTGCTGCTTACTCTGCATTTTTAAGTATGCTGCTGAATTATTAAAGCATGTGGGAAGAGACTGCAGTTTTGTTAAGGTTGAGGAAATGGCATTCTGTGCATGTCCAGAAGTATATTTCTTTCAGAACTTAACTTTTCCTGAAAATAAGGGTGTGCATCTGGTATTACTGGTATTTTTCAGGCTTCTTAAGAGCCAAATACAGATTAGAGAATCTGATTCCGCTCCCGATATAGCTGAGCCCAAATAAAAGCCGATATTATTCAGCTTTTATCCGGACGTGGCTTGGAGAAGACATTTAAATGCATTCTGATTTCACTCACTGAGTTGCGCCTTGGTGGTGGTGGCACGGCTTGGAAAAGGCATTAAAAGAGGTTCCTCATAGGGTATAATGGAGCCAAAAAAATTCAGGCTTCCCAAATATTTCCTGAATCTGAATACCATACCAGTATTAGTACTCAGGAATAGCAGGAAATACCAATTTTTTCAGATTCAATATAACCAAACCTGGAAATTACCTTTATTTTTTTAAACACCCCTAGCTGAAAACAAACTCTTAGGCTAAATGCTAGAGAGATCTTTGCACAAACTGTGTAACTGCTCTTCACAACTGATATTCTTACCTCTTAAGAGTTGGGCATGACCTGTTGAATTTAGGGCTGCCAATTGTTGTGGAGAAAAAAAGTCCTGTCCCCCTAATATAGGGTTAATGTGTGAAAATGGACTGTTGAAACTTTGTGTTGTAAGTTAAATAACATCATCTAATCAGTTATCCTTTATTAAAGGGACAGGACATTTTTCTCCAGGCCAGCTGGTAACTCATTTATAACTTAGAAGCAACATTCAATTTGCTTAACACAACAGTGTAAAAATTGTATTTGACATGAATAAGTCTTGGCTCCTTCATTCTGAGGCTGGCTAGTAGGGCCAAAGAAAATCTGCAAAGGCCTGATATACATCAGTTCAAGTAACAAACTATACCCAACCGCTTTACCAAAGTTTGGAGTTTTGCCTGGATAATCTGCTGAAAGGAAAATGCTTTATAAATCTTAAACACTAAAATATGATTGGGATATACCTGTTTCAAAGATACCATGTAACAACAAAACTAAAAGCCCACTGCCACAAAAACTTCAAACTAATTGCTATTTATATTTTTAAAATCCAAATGCTTTAGCTTCCAAGTAATAATTTGGCTGAATCATATTTGCAGTTTTCTAGATTCACTCTAGCTTTTAAGCTTCCAGAATTCTGTTCAAACCTTTCTACTTTTACAACACGTGTTCCCTGCTGAAATTGCCAGTGAAATATCCTTTCAGCAATACAGATTTCACACTCCCCTAGTTGTGCTTTGTTGTTACATCTCATTTAGTCATGCAAAAGTTCCAGCAAGAGTTCCAAACATCCCACTAGCACTACAGTTAAAGGGACAGCGAGGACTACTTTCAGGAACCAGAACTAACATTTCTTATTTACAAATGTTGCTTCACACAAACACACACAGTGCATGCAGCATGGCTGAGGACAGTACAGAACAGAAGTAATTAAAATATGCCAAAGCAAAGTAATTCTCTCAGGAATAGAATCAACTGTCACTTCAAGAGAAAAGTGTGTGAACTCAATCATGACTACAGTCAACAGTACAATAACTTAAGACTCACATCATGAAAATGTAGCATCAATCTTTATGACAGAGCACCAAGACTGCAATCCTATGCACACTTGCTAGATAGTAATCCTCAGTTGAAAGCAGGACACTTCTGAATACACAAGCATAGAATGGACCATTGGATACTTACCGTGAGGGGTCCTTCTCCTCTGAGGAACAGAGGACATCCTCTTACTAGGGAGGCTGGAAAAAAGTCTTTCCTGTCTCCTTGGTGGAAGTCGCCCATCTCCTCAGTTCGGCAACTCCGAAAGCAGTTATCAACAATCTAAACTAAGAACAGATCAACACTCTAGCACAAACCAGAGAGAAGAAATGAGTAAGAGCACAGTAAGATAACAATACAACAGGAAGTGGATCTGTTGACAGAAAGGTGAGGAATGACGATGGCTTTGGGAGGGACAAGATGTCCTCCATTCCTCAGAGGAGAAGGACCCCTCACGGTAAGTATCCAATGGTCCATTCTCCCTCTGAGGTGGAGGACATCTTGGTGGGACCTCCCAAAGCAGTGTCCTCATATTCTGGGTGGGTCATCACCATCTGCTTCTAGAATAAGTTGCAATACTCATCTGCCAAATGCTGCATCAGCCGCTTCAGAAATGTTCATCTTGTAGTGTTTTATGGAGGTGGAAATAGTTGACCAGGTGACCCCTTGAGTACCGCTTCCACTGTACTGTGTCTGCCAAAGACCATCTTGATTCAAGGTGAAAGATTCCAAACAAATGGGTGAAATTCCAGTCGGAATGCCTTATTTATTTATTGGACTTAGCAGGATTCAGTAATGCAAGCCCTCAAGGTATTGCTGATGGCCAATTTAGACATCTTCATTTACCTACCATAAGTCATAGCCTTAACTTTATTCATTTATTATCTTAAGCTTATAGCCCGCCCTCTCCCACACAGCAGGACTTCTTAGGAGACAATTTGGATGAATAAGTCTCCTTAAGATGAATAAGATTCAGACAAGAAGATGGAAGGTCAATCTCCTGGAATCTGTGAAAGGGTGAAGTCACCTTCAGCTTAAAGGTGGGATCAATCCTCCAGACCACTGGTTCTTATGCACACGCATAGCTCAGGAGAGACCAACAAGGCGCCTAATTCAGACACCCCCCTTGTTGATGTGAATTGGTATAATAAGACTATCATTTTTGGCCACCTAAGAAGAATCTCTTTAATAGGCTCGAAGGAGTGCCTAGTAAGGGCAGAAAGCGTGACATGTAATTACTGTGATGGAATCTATGTAGTTGTGGTAGACCTTTTAGGTCAGAGCCCTTGAGAAATCAACAAATGTGTGACTGCTTGGAGAGACTAAGACCTTAGAAATGTTTGAGGACCAAAGGAAGGGCTAAGAAGCTGCAAGTGAATCTGTAGATTAAGAATGGAATGTGTGTCTAAAGGCTATGCAGAGCAACACCTCAAGTGGATGGTACCGTTAAACAGACGTCACAAGGCATATGACAAGCAACTAAGAATACTATTCAGATCTGGAACTCAGCAAAAAAGGGAAGATCTTCCTTGTAGATGTGAAGTTTGTTACCGCAGAAGGAATCAGGCATGGATTCTTAATGTACTATGGCCCATCTAGATGGAACACATAACTCCTTGTGAGAAAGCCCTGCATGCTCCAGGACTGGAATATCTCACCAGTAATGGTCTTATAGTGAAATTTCAAGAAACTGACGTGGGATTAAGAAGGAGCATCTGAATAAGCTTAACCTTACTGTGAGGAGGCTAGAACAACTACAAAAGTTTGTCATGGCAACTGCATCCACCGGTGACACCTAGGACACAGACACTCATGATCCATAACAAAGCTTGAAACTCAAGGCTTAACCAAGGATGAGAAGATATGTCATGTCAAACATATATGAAGTATACATGTTGCGTAAGGGCGAGGCTACACATCTCGCTTCTTAAAGGCAGTGAAGGTAAGCCTTCATGACCCCTAGTGATAGTGAATAGTAACGTTTGCGGACTCATTATAACTCTTACACCAGGAGGACACAATATCTGGTGACCAACAGTGACTATTCCAAGTACATTCTTACATATCTCCTGAAACAAGACTGAAAAGCTTGGGAAACTCCAAGAGCTTGTGGTCGCAGCCAGCAATAAGTTCCAAAGGGAAGTCACAACCACTCTGCACAGGCAATGGAAGGGGGAAGTATATGAGTAAGGAAGTGAGGCTATACCTAAGGGAACAGGGTATACAGCACCAGACAACCGTGCTATACACACCTGAACAAATAGAACAACAGAAAGGGGAGAACTGCACCAAGTTGAAATAGCCAGATGCATGCTTCTGGATGCTGGGATGCTATATATCGGTGCAAAGCAAAATAAATAATATGACAGCAACATGTCTACTAAAAGGATTATGATCAAGGTAATAGACCGTATTCCATAGGACATTATGGCATGGCTCAAAACTAAGCATCAAGCAAATTTGGGTGTTCAGATGGCAAGTCTATGCCTTCATTCATGGTGAAATAACAGTCAAGACTGGGCAATCAAGCCGCAGAAAAGAAGGTGGTAGGTTACAGTGATCACCCTGAAAGGTACCACATTCTATCCCATAAACAGACAATGTTATTACAAGTGGTACAGTATACTTTGGTGAAGCTCCAGGACTAAACTGGTGCAACCTGCAGAAATTAAAGGCAACTCATTACCAAGATCAAGAAGTAATGGTGGAATGTATAACAGACTTCGGGTCTGAGTAAGAAACGGGACCAAGCAAGGCTACAATCCTCATACACTCAATCGAAGTACCTGAAGGTATACTACCTCACAGGCTATCCTATATAGCTAAAACTGAGCCCCTGTCTTGGGAAGATAAGCTAAGATGATTGTAATGCCCATGGCAGGTTCTGCTATACATTACAGCTGTTATTGATTGTTGAAAATCTTCTTTGATGGTTGTGAGACGTCGCCACAGGATGTGAACTGTTGGGGGACGGTTTTTGTCCCACATCTTTGTTCAGAAGAAGATCTTCCTTCGGGGCGGTGGGACATTCCGGAGATCACCGTCAATATATTTTTCTATGATTATGTATATTGTTTTTGTTCACTTTTCTATGATTCTTTAAAGACATATATTAGGCGTCACTTTTTCACAGTTTTTCTTGTTCTCCGTATTATCTCATTACTGTGCCAATCAATTGTTATTACAGATGTCAGCTTGCCAGGTTCAAAGCCACAAGTTCTACTGGCAGTTGTCCCAGATTCCATAGCCATGGATGAAAATTTTTAAAGGTATCCAGTGTTGCATATGCTGTGAATGAGGTGGCTTTGGGTGTTCTATTGACTCTTGCCACCATGCAACAGTTGCAGGCTGGGATAAGTTGATTAAGTCTCCTACAGCAGACAATGGCTGCTCTTGAAACCACTGGGGCTGTTGCAGAAGACTGTGGTGGCTTCATGGGTTTTCCTGAAGGTGAGATCAGCTCTTTCCCCCCTGCTGTTCGATTGTGCCTAGCTGCCTTCTGACAGATCGCTGTAGTTCTGCTACAGGAGAGTCACTAAGTGGGACCTGCAAAAATTGATTTGCAAAAGATGTTAAAGTACATGATTTCTTAATAATGCTTGGAAATTGCCTCTTGGTCATAAGTTCTTTCCCCATTCCATCTTTAACTGTTTCTCAAGGAATGTTGGGAAGGGGATGACATTCTGTTACTCTAGGCTTAGGGAAGAATTCTTTGTTTCCTTGGACCTGCCCCCAGATCCTGTAGTAGGAGGACCTGGCTATCTCTCCTATAGTTCTAAGGCTGTCATGTTCTTAGATAATAGATAATATAGTCCTCTGATTTAAGAATCCTAGGACTGTTATGGGAATGCCATCTCATCCCCTTCTAATCTGAGAAAAACGTCCCCTTTCCCCTTAACTGAAGATGCTGGGGACTGAATCTGGGATCTTCTGTATGCAAAGGAAATGTTCAACCCAGTGAGAGGAGTCCCTCCCTCTTTTTTTTGCTACGGGTTTCTTTTCTAGCTGCCTTGATAGGTCAGTTAGGGCTCTCTTTGGATCAAACTGGAGTTCCATTATCTCCTTGTTTGGGAGGAGAGTGCAGGAGAAACTGGATTGGGACCTGTGTCTGTCGCCTTCACTTTGACAAAGTGAACAGCCTCCTCCCTTCTCCTCTCCTACATTAAACCTTCACAGCAACCCTGTGAGGTAGGTTAGTCTGAGAGAGCAGGGCTGGCGCAAATTTGCCCAGTGAGCTCCCATGACACAAGTGGGGATTCGAACCTGGGTCTCCCACATACTAGCCAGGCAACTTAACCACTACAACAATTGGAGTTGGTCTGAATAACGTTATAATTCTGAGGAAAAAGCACTAGCGAGAACCCGCTCCCTCAGCATTACTCACGAGTAGACCGGTCTCACTGTTGCTAAACAGGAACTGGGACAGAGCCAGTTTGGTGTAGTGGTTAAGTGTGTGGACTCTAATCTGGGAGAACCGGGTTTGATTCCCCACTCCTCCACTTGCACCTGGCTGGATGGCCTTGGGCAAGCCTTTGGGTAGTGAAGGGCGGGGTATAAATCCAATCTCTTCTCTTCTTCTTCTTAACGCTGCAGCCTGTTGAGCCACCGTCGGCTTTGATTATTCTCGCTGTGTCCTGCAGCGTTTTTATGACTTATGGAAGTGGGAAACCACCCCACAGCCTCCTCCCGACCAGTTGGCAAGGTCAGCAGCAGCGGCGGGCTCAGACATGGCACCGCAATATCTGGCTGCTGGGAGGAATGACGCCTCCTTTTTGGCGCACTTTGGTGCTGAGACATCGTTGTTTCAGGAAAGGCAGCTCGAGCAAGCCGATTTCCAGGCATGCCGGCTCCTTGCAAATCCTGCTCAGGAGCGCCTGCTGTGAGCGGAGCTCCCGTCTCTACTTCAAGGAGAAGTCCGTCGGAGGGTTCATTAGAAGCCCTTTGGTAGGTCGTAAATGTAATTGCTTTGTAGCCTGCCAAAATGGCCGCCTCCGAAGGGCACGTTCCCCAACAGTCGCACTCCTTCCCTCAGATTTCCTCATGGAGGCACGAGAGACAGAGAAAAATAGCAAAGGATTTAGGGAGAAATAAGAAAGGGCAGGCAAGATAAGTATTTAGGGTTAGAAGAAGCAAAAAGAAGTAAAGAGAAAATGAATAGGTGAATAGAGCCTATTCTGAACTGCTCTCCCTGTCGAGGCAGGAAAAGAACTGGGGAGATCGGTGACTCCCACCAAGGAGACTGGAAGTGGAAAGACTTTGTTCCTGCCTCCCTAGTAAGAGGATGGGAATCACCCACCCACCAAGATGTCCTCCACCTCAGAGGGAGAATCCAGCTCCAAGGTGTTCGACAGCAAAGCTTCAACACATGATCAACACAGAATAATTGAAAGACAGCAGATGTTTTTGGAACAATTCATCACAAAGGTACTTAAGCAAAGTATTCTCTTAGAAACACCTACTTCCACCTAAACAGTACCAAATAATGTATTGGTTTAATGGGTAGTTCAGATTGCTCCTATTGCTGAAGAGATGTAAAACAAGAGAGATTTTCATCATGCCTACTATAAAAAAAGTGAACAGCACATGAATACAAAGACTAATAGAGGCAAAATTCAGTTTCTTGCCATTATTTATTTTTATTTTTTTATTATTACTATCAGTTTGTTTTTTAAAAAAAGCAAAGACCATGCTATGCTGTATGCTAGGACACTGGCATGTATCAAGCCATGTAGTTCTGAAGACTAAATGGCTGTTCAGTTTTCAGAAGGGGGTGACAATTTCTGCTGATTTCCCCTCCCACTGCAGACCCCCAACCTGGCCTTTTATGCTGTCTTGATGATCCACTGACTCAAGGAACAAAATGTTAATGAGCTTAGTGGGCTGCAGGAAGAAAGGAAAGAGAGGAAGTCCTGCTCTATGAAGTCCACAGATAGCTAAATCTGCAGGTTGGGGGCACACACATGCTAAACAGATTTTTCAGCAAACCTGGGGGTCTGCCCAAGTTTGCAGAAAAATCTGAAATCAAAATTAAAATATAAAGAGGGGTTAAATCCCCCCCCCAATATAAGCACAGATAACACTCTTACCAGATCAGAACACAGTCCAGCCCAGCAACAGATGCTGACAGCTGCTCCGGGCCCAGCCTCAGTGTCACAGGAAAGAAGTGGTGGACAAGGAGGCCGGGAGCGGCATTGAGCCCAGCTGCAGTGGAGGAAGAAAGGAGCTACATTGGGCCTGGCTGCAATGGAGGACGACACCAGCAGCCACTCCAGGCCTGTCTCTGGTAAACACTGGCAGCCGCACTGGGCCTGGCCATGGTGGAGGAGGACGCTGGCAGCCGCACTGGGCCAGCTGCAGTGGAGCACATCAGCAGCAGTGCCAGGCCCAGCCACAGCAGTGAAGGATGCTGGGCTCAATAGTTTGGGGGGGGGCTGAAGCCAGGCCAGGCTTGGCAATGGGGGGTATGGGATTCCCTCCCGTCTCTCCTGCCCCCCCCCACTGAGCCATAAAAAGGGAATAAAGTTTGGGTAAGCAACAGTGATGGAGGAAGTTCCCCCCCCACGAATATTGTGGGTCCCCACCTGTGTTATTCTACTAGTAAATCTCAAGTCACCAGTAGTCTATGATATTACCATTAATAAACTCTACTTATCCTAATGAAATAAGCAAGCACTAAAAGAAGAAAGAAACAGTGATCTTACCTAAAGGTTTCTTCTCTTCAGTGGGGCAAAGTCATCCATGCTGGTTAGGTCAAGCCTCCACTCGCTCAGGTAGGGCTATGCAAATTTTGCATAGCTTCCTACTGGAGCAATCGAAGGCTAACCCTCCAGTTATGTCCAAGCCCTGCTGCATACATTTTTCAATTGTGTCCTTCTGTCTCTCTGTGCTAGAAACAGATCCAGGTGCTCAGTCATATTGGTCTGAAGCAGCAGAACAAATTTAGAGTCCAGTGGCACCTTTAAGACCAACAAAGGTTTATTCAAGGTATGAGCTTTCGTGTGCATGCACAGTTTTTCAAATACAATGGAATGGAAGATAAGGTTTGAACAGCAAATTAACATGTAACATGATGAAGATGTTTTAAGATATGTGAAGACAAAACTAAATAACAAGCTAAGGTTGTAAGGTCAACAGTTGTAAAGCAATAAATATGTCAAAATAAGACTGAGACTCTCCATTCACTCCTCTCAGGTGTGGAGGTCACTTAACAGCATTTTTTTCTTTTTTTGAGGTGGGTTCAGTGTTATGTCAGCCAAACATTCCAATATTCCTTGTCTTACATTCAGTATTCTAATATACTATTCTGAAAAAGAAATACAGTAAAATACAGAGGATGTATAGTCCCTCTGTATGAGAATACATATGTGAAGACTGAATGAGTTAGCATATGTAATGAGATAAGAAACCAACATCCCTATTGAGTCCTGGGGAGGTTTTTGTTCCAAGTGTTGTAATAACTTATAATTCAGCAATTTCCCTTTCCATTCTGTTCCTGAAGTTCCTTTGTAATAAACAGCTACCTTGAGGTCACCCATTGAATGTCCTGGAATGGCCTTCTACTTAACCAGAAGTCCTTTCTGCTTAACCAGTCTGCCTCTGGGTTGGCTAGGCCCTTGAGGTGCTCTGCCTGCAGTATGGATAGGTTCCTTTCTGTCCACACCAGGAGGCGCTTGGCTTCCAGAAACATGGACCTTCATCTGGTGCCTCCCTGATGACTGATGTGGGTCTTTGTTGACATGTTCTTGGTGCGGACTAGCACATGGCTGTCCAGCAAGATCTGCTGGAAGGCTGAGAGGACCAGATAGACTGCCCGAAGTTCCAGCCAGTTGATGCTGAGCGTCTCCTCTAAATGGCCCCATCTTTCCCTGGGCCACCATGCCCATGCAATGCACTCCCCAGCCTCTCTTGCTTACGTTTGTGGTCACTACTACTTGACACGGTTGAGTAAAGCTGACCCCTTTGATCAAGTTATTGTGCAACGTCCACTACTTCTTTTTTAGACCGACCAATATTTTGATCCATCTATGCCTGTGTCGGGATATATCTCTTTGGAAGGAGAGTAGACTCTACTGCACAGTCCTGGTTTGGAAGCGCGCCCACAGCACCAAATCTATGGTCGATATCAGGAGACCCTGCACTGCTGCTAAATGCATTAGATCTGTGGAGCTGCTGCTCCTGATGCCCAAGACCAAGATCCTGATTTTTTCCTGCTTCTTGTGGAGGAAGACCTTGGCTAGATGAATGTAAATCCTGGCTCCCAGGTGCACCAGGTCCCTTGATGGTTCCATGTGGCTTCTTGTGACATTAATAAGGAACCCATGTGCTTGTAGGATTCCCGCTGTCTTTTCCGTGGACCTCGTCACCACTGATACATCCTTTGCCCTTATAAGATTTTCTAGATAGGGGTACATATGGATTCCGTTCTGTCGCAGCTGAGTCACCACAACCACCATTACCTTGGTGAACACCCTTGAGGCCAAGGATAGGCCAAACGGCAAGGCCCTGTGGTAGAAATGGTGAAATTGTCTGGAATCTGGGTACACAGGCATGTGGAGGTAGGCCTCCATGAGATCTAAGGAATTTAGGAAGTCTTCCTTTTGTAGTACTTGCAGGATGTGCCTCAGTGATTCCATCCAGAACTTCCAATTCTTCACCCAGTTGTTGAGACCTCTCAGGTTTAATACTGCCCTCCTGTCCCGAGGGCGGGCCTCCCCGGGGTGGCCGCTGCTGCTCGGGACTCCGCCACCACCAATTCCCCAAGCCCAGGCCCCCGAGGAACCAACCAGAAAGGAAGACAGACCTGCCGGAATGCCGCCACGCCGTCCTGGCCCCGGAGAAACACCGCCAGGTTGCCATTGCACAGCTGCCGCCGGCGGATGCCCACCGCCACAAGGAGAAGGCACAGGGAGGGGGGAGGAAACCACGCCGGGCCATAGGCCCAGTGCAAGGGCACGCCCTCAGCTCAGAGCATCCTGGAAGGGGAAAAGCGCATGGCTGGAGCAGCATCGGACACTGGAGGAAGAAAGCTGATGGGAAACCACTCCCACAGTTCAGCGTCCTTGCCTAAGAAGGGGGGTGGAGCCGAGGGGCACGGGTGTAGGGTGGAGCACAGAGGGGATGAGGTGGCACAGAGCGGAAATAAAAGGAGGAACACGAGCAGAGGCCGAGGAGGATAAACTGGTGACAGGAAGTGTGGCACCCAGAGAGAGAGAACTGCCTGACCAGGAAAAGGAGAGTGGAGGGTGGTGACGTAACCTCCTCCTCTCCTCAGCGTCTGAGACCTTTGCAGTTCCCCAAGGGAGGCGGGGCACGGTGATGGAACATCCACCCAGCTTGGGGTCCAGTGACAGCAAGGGGGGGGTTCCTTCGGACACGTGCGACACCTCCACTCCCTGGATCTCTTGGGAACCATGAACAGTATTGAGTAGACCCCGGGACTTCCAGTTTATGGCAACCCACTAGCGGACTCGTCCCTGGCAGCTCCCGGGGAGGCGATCCACGCACCAGCGGCTAGGAGAAGGGGTGATTGTCCATCACCCCCCCCAGAGCCTTTGTGATAGGCTCCTAGCCATGGGGCTTTTGAAAGGTGGCCTCTTCCCCAGCACGATGCTGGGGAATTGAGGCGCTCTTCCACCCTGACAGTCCAGCCGTTGTGTGTCCGCAATGGAACTCGAGCCGCCAACCGGGACAAGCGTTGGAGATCAGGCGTTTTACACGTACTTTTGGCGAGGTCTCCGGACCAACAATGAACAGTGAGTTGAGTTAAACGAAAACACTGGGATTATAAAAGAAAGCTCCCCCGGGAACGGCAAGACTAGCAAGCGGGGGAGGGGCCCCTCCCTTACGCATGAACGAAGTAACGATTTTCTAAGGGGGAGCTGAAGTATAAGCATGGAAATCTGTTTTCAGAAACACACCAGATCGTCAATAAGCGTTTGGGTGAATTGCAGAGACTTTAACAGGTTCTTTTTAAAAGTAAACAATCCGCTAACATGGGGGGGCGGAGAAGGAGAGGCAAACGAAACTAAAACCTCCTGGAAGTATGAGCCCATGACCAGAAGATACCACTGAGTTTTCTAAACTGTTAGCAGACTCTTTGCGCCCTCTACTGGACCAGATGACGAATATCAACCAACAGCTGACAGCATTAAATCAGAACTTTGCAGTTCAGCAGCTCCAATTGAATGAAACTAAAAAATTGTCGGAGCAAACAGCTGAGGTGAAGGAAATGGATACCAAATCGAAAAAGGTTAAAAAAAAGGGTGCAGTCGTTGGAAAAGAAGCAAGTTTCTTCTGAATCTCAGCTATTGCAGATACAAATGGAGAAAGCAAACTTTGTTCTTAGAGTTCAAGGAGTCCCTGAGGCTAAAGACGAGAATCTAAAACAAATGTTGAGTGAGGCATTGGCTCCAATTGCAGATTTAAAAGCGGAATATCTTACAAGCGAAATGGATGTCGTTTATAGAGCCTATTCCATATACATCAAAAAGAATAATCTGCCTGGAGAGATAGTGGTAAGATTCTCGAAAAGACATGTGAGGGATCAAATTTTGAAAGCAACATCAGGAGTACCCTTGGAAATTGGAGGCAACATCATCAGGATTTTAAAAGATATCCCATTCGAAATAAGGAAGAAGAGGAAGGAATATAAAGACTTGATCATGTTTTTACAAACAGCATTCCTTATAGATGGTTGGTTCCTGAAGGTGTTCTTTTCAAACTCAAGGATAAAAGAAAAGATTGACTCTGTTTTCAAAGCGCGGGAGTTTCTAGACTGCAACTGGGAGAGTCTGGTGAAGATGGCAAAGAAGATGGAGACAGCAAACCTAGCGATAATGTTACTTCCTCTAATTCTACTTCCGACGAGGACTCTGCTTCCGAGAAGGGGACAGTGGCCCCCAAACATGATTACCAATTGAGGATTAGAAAGGATAAAATAAAATGAAGGCTGAAGAACTCTGAATTGTGCCTTATAAGCATTTATTAAATGTTGATACTCTTGTGGTTTTCTTTAAACAGTAAAATTAATAACTACAAAGATAAATAATATAGCTTAAACGATCATGTTCAATGTAATGATAGCATTGTAGACTAAAACTGATACAAGCTGTTGTAATGATCTCCTATACCTGGGTTTTTAGTGGCTTTCTTTCTTTTCTCCCTTAGTTGCAATTTCCCCCTCCCTATTTTTGTTGTAGTTTATAGAAAAATGCAATAAAAAATCCCCTTCGGGGGGCCAAAAAACAAAACAAAAAAACAGTACTGAGTAGACCCCCTTGAAACATTGGTTTTAAGCAACCTTCTCTATTGCGCCTATCTGCATGAGGTGTTGAATTGCTTGGCTTAATAAGCGCCTCTTCTCCTGGGATCTTGGGACTGGAGATGGCATAAACTTGGGGGGGGGGTTAAAAAGCAAATATCCTGTAGCCCTCTGTGATGATTGAAAACACCCACCCGTCTGATGTTGAAGCACTCCAGGCCTCCGAGAAGAACTAGAGTTGCTCCCCAATCATGTAGTCAGGCTTACTGTTTCTTGGCAGGCATATTCTTGTCCTGCCTGAATGGGCTTGTTGCCTTTGGTGGTTTGGTGGGTCCTGGATAGGTATTTGAAAGATCAAAAACCTCTGTAGTCTTTGGTGTCTCTGCCACATCCTGGTTGCCTGAAGCCATGAAAGGACTGGCGCAATCTGACTTTTGAGTCTCTATCCCTGCTGGCAGAGGATGAGGGCATGGCCCACTTCTTCTCTTTTGCCTCGACTACCACTTTCTCTAGGTTCGATTCTCCGAAGAGGAGCCTGTGTCATAGATCTGGAATGTGGAGGGGTACCCTCCTTCTCGTTCTCAGCTTTTTCCTGCTCAGCTACTGTGTGCTATCTTATGCTTGACCTTGTAGATGTTCCAGCTGCAGTTTACACGGCTGGGAAAGTTAACGGCTTTTCTGCTATGCCCGCTTGCTTTGCCTTGCATGCGAAATATATTCATTGGCTTATGCTTACAGGGGGAACGTTTGATTTCACTATACGTCAGAGGCCCTAGTACTGACGGCCATTCCTGATTCAAGCTGTACACATGTTCTTTAGTACTGGATCTACTAATAAACAGTTGCCTTCTTATGTAGCCCTGTGTGGTGTGACCTGACTAAGGAGCCTGACAGCCTGCCTGAAAACTTTTCTGATGAGAAGCTGCTCTTAGATAGCAAGTCTACCTTCCAATGCTTCAGCCAGATGTTCCGTTGAATGATTAGATTTGCCGCTTGTGCCAGGCATAGAATTGAATTGTGTCCTGTGATACATCTAAGGCGAACTCCACCACACTTTTCATCTTAAGCAAGGATCTTTTCAGATCCAGTGGGTTATGTCTAGATTCTGTAGCAGATCGCTTGCCCAGATGACTATAGCACACGTAAAATTTTAGAGTACTGGGGTCGCGAAGAGTCGGACTCGACTCTGCGACTGAACAACAACAACAAAAAATGCCCTGATAGCCAGTGATGATGCCTCATGCGATTTCTTTAACACCATTTCATTTTTTCTGTCCTCTGAGTCTTTTAGAGTGTACTCCCCATCCTTGGGTAACACTGCTCTGAAGTGTATTGCCACCACTGGGGCATCCACTGATGCACCTTGAGATCTTCCATCGGGTCCTCTGAGAGAGCATAAAACTTTCTGGCTATAGACATTAGTGAGTTGGTGGCCCCCAACAGCACCCGTTCTGCCTTCATGATGTCCTCAAAGGAGTCCAGAAAAGGGGATAGTGTTTGCACTCTGGTTGGCTTTTTAAAACGTCTGCTTTCCCACTTTGCTAAAGACTTAGGCTTCTCTGTTACCTCGAGCTGATAGATGTGTGGTAATCACCTTACTGGGGCGTTAGAAAAGTTCTACTTAGAATAGTCTAGATGAAATTTCTTATACCATCTCCTCTCCTGACCATTTGCCCTCTTTCTCATCTGAACTGCTCCCAACTGAATTGCCCCCAACTGATACAATCACAGAGGATGATTCCCTGTACTCCAAAATGGGCAGAGTGGACTGCCTTACCTGCCTTCTGGTCTGTGTCAGCAACTCTCATGATCTGTGTCTGCTGCGCAAGTCACTGTCAACTTGGGCCTCATCAGCCTTAGACACCTCCAAAGACTGGCTCTGCATGTTTTGGGAGCACCGCTGGTCTGGCTCATTTTGATGGGGAGTGGAGGATTCCAACCCAGATTATGTACAGGAACTGGTTGGTGAGCCCCCCCCCCCCGGGTGGTTCCTGGCTGCCCATCTAACTCTGCTGGCAGGATTTGTCCGGGTTCCCTTGGATCTCATCTGCGAAGGGGAGTGCCTTCTTACCACTGGGGCTCACCAGCCTGAAGTCTCTCCTGCGCTGTTCCATCGCATCCCATGCTGGTTCTCCACCCCCTGGGTGTCCGCATTGCTCGCAGCCGGCTCTTTGGTTTCCTGCGCTGTAAGGGAGCAATCACCCAAAGCATCAGGGAGCTCACCTCACGAAGCCAGCTTCACCACCTTCATAACACTCTGTGTGGCCACCTCTCCTCTTCCCAAGGCCTCAAGCTGAGGGGGCCTTTTTTCCCAGTGTCCTGGAGAGGATAAGCCAAGCTATCCAGGCTGATACCATTAAATGACAATTCTATAATGCTAGTTATGACAACACACCCTTCACAACATTGCCACTAGTATCATGATATTTGACTGCAGCTACATCCTGAGTACTAGGATCCTTAATTTTAAAATAACTGCCATTCTTCAGAATATTCTTGTAAAATATTCAGAAGATTATTATGCATTTTAATAGGCAATGTTTTGATAATTACCATGAAATTCACAGATGACAAACTATATTAAGTGCAATATGACAGACAACAACTATGGTATTCACTGAATTTAGAACTGTGATTCCTGACCCCTTTGTTCCAAGGAAGAACAATGCAGTTTATAGCAATTATGTTTCTAAATTTCAAATGCTTATACTATTTAGAAACAATGCCTATTCCATTCTGAGAACTCAATTCATGCAAGTCTTTATAAACCCCTATACACACAACTGATATAAATCCCCTCCTTGGCCTTCATTAAACTAGTAAATCTATGTCTGGACTGCATAATTTCAGATTACAAGTGCAAGCTCACACAACTGAATGTTCTTTTTCAGGGAGGAGGGTTCTAACTTTGCATTCCTCCTAACATGCCAGCTTTCTATATGTAGGAAATGTTTGGCATAGAGAAGCATTCAATCATGTGAAGTCCCACCTGCAACCTGAAAAACACTGCTCAGATACATGCTTACCTCCTCAATAAGAATTAAAAGACTACTCCATTAAAAAAAATTTCATATTGCCCATGGAAGACACCTTAATTCTGATTTTATTACAGAGCTCTTCAAAGGAGCTCTGGTACCATGAACAAGATTCTCTAGTTTCATCCACTCATCCACCCTACAAGGTACATTAGGATGAAGGAATGAATGACCTAACATCACCCTATGAAACTTTCTAGGTGAGTGGTGAACACAGGTTCAGTTCAACACTCAAAACTCTGTTCAATACACCACATTAACTGGTGAGCCTCCAATGAAATAAATTCCACAGCAGGGGAGAGATGTGAGGGCCGGGGGGGGGGGACCACAGAAAAATTCAGAAGAAAATAGTTTTGCCAAGGATTTTTTCCCCAGTGTCTCCAACAGAAAAATTAGAAAATTGGGGCAAATACCGGAAAATATCTCCTATAAAGCATTTTCACTTTTTAAGAGAAGAAAACCTCATCTTACAAAGCCTATCACTCATTCCAAATGTACAGCAATGAAATGAGGATCTTCTCAGTTTTTCCAGTGGAAAAATTATGAAATTTTAGGGAGCACTTTAAAGAAGAAACACTCTTATACTGTAGCCATATGCAATATTTTCAATACTTTTTAACTGTAAATAATTTTGTCAACAATTAATATGTCAGAATATGTTTAATAGTACAATTTTAAAGACTTTAGTATTTTCAATATTATGACATTTAACTTAATATCCGGACATGCAAGTAATACACTTTCTTCTGTTTACTACAGAATTTGCTTTCTGCCTTCAACTTTTATTTTTTTCCCTCATCTCAGATGTAAAACTTAAAGATATATGTGCTACGGTAGCATAGGGTACAGTAATTTGCAATTTTTTGTCAAGTATTGGGTATATTTGCAATTCTTCTTACAGATAGTGAAGATATAGGCCAAATTATACAATTTCATATGATCACTAAGTTATAAATGATGCATTTTATGCTGTTCAATCACTAAAAGAAGTTTAGGTTTGATAGAAAAGTAAGTATTGCACATATGGGGGGGGGCTTCAAAATTTCCAGAAATGTTACATCACTACAACAGGGGAGAAACCACTGTGAATACCTTTCTACTGTATACTTGTACTGCACAAATTTGGTAAATGTTTTGCAAATTCAAAAAAGGAGTCTCATTTGTTTTAGAAACTGTGATGGAATACTGCAGAGAACGCTCTCTCAGATACAGAGGGTTGAGGCCATTTGGGCTTTGTAAGTCAGGAACAGCACCTTCAGATGGGCCCAGAAAGCCAGCCTATAGTATTCACTATAATTGAATATGGATAATCATGGGTTTGTCCCAATTGGTGGTAAGGTTATCTGCTGGATCTTGGCTTTATACTGGATAGATCCAGGTGATCAATGGGTGACTAAGTCTTTGCTGACCCCTTTTTCGCAGATGGATCACTGCCTGGCTAAGGCTTAACTTACAGCTCTATTTAAACCTCAGCAGGGTTGGTAGACTAATTAGGATAGTTTGCCAAAGAAAGGTTAATGAATCCAGCTAATTCCCAAATGGCACTAAGGGAGTATTTGGGTGACATGATCAGCTTCAGCCCTAGTAGATTTTTCCAATAGGAAATTCACCTAAGCAGCAAATACAATATCTTCCAGTTACTCTTTCTCTAGCCAGAGGTTAAGTAATACCTAGTTTAATAGCAAATTACAAATAATGAGGCAGCTAGTGAATAAAACCACAATACTCAGGCTTTAACATAGCCTAGAGCCCATCTGAAGGTCTATTTCATGAGACTCTACCATCATGGTCTGAATTTTTTTGCCATCAAGTCACAGCTAACTTATAGCAACACTGTGGGGTTTTCAAGGCAAGAAATTTTCAGAGGCGGTTTGCCATTGCCTGCCTCTGCGTCACAACCCTGGTTTTCCTTGGAGGTCTCACATCCAAATACTAGCCGGGGTCAACCCTGCTTAGCTTCCAAGATCTGATGAGATTGGGCTATCCTGCGCTATCCAGGTCAGGGCAGTCTGCATGTAGTCACCATGTAATGACACCATAATGTCACTGGCATGGAAGAATGTGGGCAGAGTGCTTAGCACTCTTCTCCCTACTATATATATTGGGTCCCTGTCTAATGTTGGCCTATCATAAAATGTTCTTGCATTACAGGAGAGTGATTATAAATATTTCTTTACACAGATAAATCCTATCAGTCCTTAAAGAAACTATTTTATTCTGCATTTGTAGCTTTAAATACTATCAACCATGCTTGTTACCACCTGAGTAGGTTGGGCACACAGCTATGGAATGACCTGAGCTGCAGAAATGGATTTAGATAATCTGTTTCATCCAAAAGCACCTGGCACTGATACACAATCACATTGGCTAGGAAAGGTTCCACTCCTAATTTGTGAGATGGCTCCAAAAGTAACACTGGGAAGATTACAGGGGTCCATCTTGTTTCCAACGTTTTAACATGCCCCTTTAACCACTGTGTGTAGATCAGGGAATTGGAGTATGGTGTTGCCAATGTGCTGACAACATCCAGCTCTATTTCTCTTCTCTCTCAATATCAGGTGCAGAAAGGTCTCCCATGAATTACTGCATGAGGACTGTAACTGAATGAATGTGGCTGAATAAACAGAAACTTATTACAGGTAAGACAGACACGCTGATGATGGCCTACAGATCTGCATATGGGGGAAGAGACTTATTCTCAGTGGGGTCCTATTACCCCTTCGTAATCAGGTTTGATAGCTGAAAGTGATCCTGGTTACAGCACTGCTTTTAGACATCGTGATGACTGATGTGGTCAGGAATGTATTGTTTCAACTCCATCAAACCTGCATGCCTGTCTGAGAGACTCATCGATAAAAACATGGAAAGAGATAAAAAGGGGGTATTATTTAAAAATACCTAAATGGGTCTCCCCTCTTGAAGCCTTTGTAAGACCTACACTATTTAATAAACATCTGATGTGGAGGTATGAAGATTTACTAGATAACAAAAGCGAACTAAAAACGACAGAGCTGCTACAAAAACAAGATACAAACTTAACATGGTGAGAAAGAATACAATTAGAGTCAAGATAAATGAAAGATAAGCAAACTGGTTTCTATGGAAAATCTATAGAATTAAATAAAATTTGGTTGCGCAACGAGAAACTTATTAAGAAATTATACATATATTTTGTTAGAAATGAAAATGCAAGATGAATGGGTCAAACCATCAATGATAAGCACAGAACCTGGGATATAATATAGAATTAGATCAGTGGTTGAAGGTATAGAAAGGAAACATAAAACTTAAAGAGAATACATAGAAAATGTTCTACAGGTGGCATATGTCCCCAGACAGGCTAAGTAAATGCTATAAGAGCCTGCTGGAAATGTAAACGAAATGAAAACAAAATGTGGGGACATATTTCCATATGTGCTATGTGCTAAAACTAAAAAATACTGGACCTGGATTAAAGAGATAATCGAAAAGATAATAGATATAAATATTTTATTTATTTATTTATCTTTATTCAATTTATGCCCCGTCCTCCCCACGATGCGGGCTCAGGGCGGCTTACATGGAGGCAAACGCCATTATAAAACATATAAAAAACCATTTAAAATACTAACAGTACAAAAACAATTTTAACAAGTTATTGACTAAAGTGCTCTAGGTGTTCAACATGATATTTCACAGATGGCGTATTTCAACTATTCAGCATCATCTGCTCCAGGGAAACGCTGATGTTCCCTCATCCAGGGCCAGGTAAAGATGGAGTAATGGTGATGGTAGTGGCAGCTCCTACTCATACGCCTGGTGGAAGAGGTCTTACAGGCCCTGCGGAACTGCATAAGGTCCCGCAGGGCCTGGATCTCCTCCGGGAGCTTGTTCCACCAGGTAGGGGCCACCACCGAGAAAGCCCTGGCCCTGGTAGTGGCCAGCCTGGCCTCTTTGGAGCCTGGGATTGCCAGATGTTGGGTCCCGGACCAAAGTGCTCACGGGGGAACATATGAGGAAAGGCGGTCCCTTAGGTAAGCTGGACCCAGACCATGTACCTTTAAAACCAGAGATATTTTTGTTAAACAGGATTCCTCATATTTATAAAAAGCTAGATGTCTACATTATTTTGCATGTTGTAACAACAGCAAGAATATTATTTGCTAAACAGTGGAAAATGGAAAAAATTCCTTCAAGGAAAGAATTTATATATAAATTGTTAGAAGTGGCTGAAATGGAAAAGTTAACTCTTATGTTACAAGGTAAAAATGAAGAGGTATTTAAGAACTTATGGTCGAGAGTTTATAGATGGATCGAAACAACCTCAAAGTGATGAATTCCTAAACTGCTGTAAAGTGTAACTTCATAAAACTGAAAATAATGAAAGAATCTCGGTACCATGATATGTTGTAAGCGAAGTTGTAAGATGCTTTTTTCTGGAAAAAATTTTTTTTAAAAATTTAAACCTGCATGCTTGTCTGGATGCAAAAGACTCTGCCACTTTCTTGTAAGTTTGGATTACTTCTCAATTCAACTATTATAATGAGCAGCACTTTCTGAAACAGAGCCCCATGTACAATTGAAATTTGTAATGCCACTGGCTGATTCCTCACTGGAACCAATGTGAACCCTGTATGATCTATATGAGTTATCAGTTTGTTTTCAGCCCAAACTCAGCTTCAAGTCTTAAGTATCAAGGATCCAAGATACCTTAAGTATGAAGGAAAATCTATTCCATATGTTCCAACATAAAGAGTAAGACAAACAGCTAGGACACAGCCCTTTTCTGTAATAGCCCAAGGATTATGGAATTCCCTCCCAAGTGAATTCTATGAGGTCCAGCATATAAGAGTTTTTAGATTAGTTTGCAGGAAAACTTTTAACTAGACAAAGCTCTTGAGGTATCAAAGCTTACTAATATTATTTTTTCTGCTATTTGTAAGTATACTGGTGTTCAGTACTAGACTTTGATTGGAATTATTGTTATTGTTTATCATGTTGTAAGCTACTTTGAGGACAAGAGCATGAGGTGAAGTAAGTAAAATGATTTCCTGACAGTCACTAAGTCAGAGTTTTACATATCAGCAAAGAAATACTCACGAATTCCACAGTATCATCACTCATTTTTAGCCACTATCAACCTTATTTGACTAATATTTTAAAACTGTTAGCCAACTTGTTTATAAGAAAGAGAAAACAAACATGTAGGTATAACAAACAAACTTATTCACCTTGTAATAGCATCTGGTTTATGCTGCAAATTCTATTTTCTTTTCTTCACATCCAGAAAATTTATTTTATTGTTACCATAAAATAAAGATTATGGCACAACTAACTAATCGTTACATGGATTAGAAAAATAATGTTTAACTATGCAGCAGTTAACCATGGCACTCTAACATACGTGGCATTATGACATATAATCATCCCACATTATCCTGTTTTCTTTTAAGTAATGTTGCAATCCTGCCTAAAACAAAAGTATAACAAATGTTCTTCTATAAACCAGGATCTTGCCAAATCCAACTGATATATTGCTGTACTTCCCTGCAGTTTAATCAAGCATGGAAGTTACAGGAACTTGCACAAGGCACAGAATCTGAACACTCCCAACAGTATTTTATGTGCTCTTACATGTATGATTTGAGTTAAACCTTCAACAGAATAACTTGCATAATTACAGTTACCAGAAAGTGTGGGTTACAATGGACTGTAACCTACCATACCGCTAAGTAAGTTTGAAGCCTTCCTCCAGCCCAAGGAGCCTTCCTCCAATGAAAGAGTCACTTAACTTGGAGAAAATTCCTCCAGTGAACGTTAGCAATTCCAGATATTCACTTTAACATATTTATGTAGTATCTGCAGGGCCAAAAGGAGGGGACTGGGGGGACAAAACTCTGGGGGCCCAAGTCAGCTGCCACAGTCAAATAATGCATTTACTTTTTTAACTAATGCAGTTCTGCACTGTGGCCACTAGGGATGTAGGAAAGGCAGAGCACAGTAAACAGCAGTCACTCAGACTGATGGCGCGGCCTTTCTACAAACACTTACTAGGAGGCTGAGGGAGTTACTTATCATATCCTGCTCAACCCATCAATCAAGCCAGCACTGGAACAAGGCAAGACCAATCAGAACAAAGTACAGCCATTGCCAGGATGCAGTCACCTAATATGGTTGTTATGTCCAGCAGTCAATGATTTGCCTCTTCCTTTAGCTCCATAGTTTTGTCTCCAGAGTCAAATCTTGCAACGATCCAGCTCTGTTAGTGTGTTTCTCTCTCCTCCTTCATTTTCCTCTCTTCACCATTCTTCTAGCCCACTTCTAATTCCACCACCCCCTATTTTTCAGTCTTGGTCTCAACTCCTTCTCATCCATCCTGATTGGCAACTTAGAACATATTTAATAGAAGCATAGCTGCAAACTTTTGTTAGGCTGCGGTCACACGGAACATTAGCCACGCAAGAGAGATGGAAGACAGGCGGATTTTCCGGGTGCGATCTCACCGGCACATCTGGGAAGTGTAGCGCTTCCGTGGCACAACCAAGGCTTCCTGCCGAAAACACACAGCAAAAAACTAGTACCTTGGAGGTACTAGTTTCCAGAAACCGCGGGGCAAGGGCAGGCGTCTGATCGCGGTTCCGGTGGCATCCGGCGCCCGCCCATGTCCCCTTGCGAAAAAGGGGGGTTTCCCCCCAAGTCTCCGTGGATGCGCACACACACCCAACGGAGCATGCGCATTCGTCGTGTACACAAAAAAAGAAAACCAGTTTGCCGCACCGCGCGCTTCTTCGTTGCGCGCAGGCATGTCCTGTGATCGGCACCTCTCCCTACCCACGGAACCTCCACGGAACCTCCACAGAACCTCCACAGGAGGTCTGATCTCTTAACCGCACGTTAGTTTGCCCCGGGGCAAACAGCCATGCTTCCCCCCCCCCGCAGTTTCCTGCCCGTGTGACCGGAGCCTTAATATTACAAACAGAAGAGTTAGTAATTCCCCATAATCTATCCAAGTAGTAAAAGGATGCTTCCCCCTTCTACCCTTTATATGCATAGAATGCTACTCTGCCTTAGTGGTAACAAATGAGGAACATGGGGGAGGGGGTCTAGACATAACCTGGGCCAGGATATTCTTCTACCTTTCATTTTTAGCCCTAGAACCCCCATGATCATCTCATTTTGAGATTCCTAGTTTTATTTTCTCATGAGTTATTCTTGTCACAAACGGACAGACAGACATGTGGATTCTTTCATTATTATAGATGTGTGGCAACAGCCAGCTGAGTGATTTGTTTTGTTATGATATTTGGTTTGGATCACGGTCATATGGAGAGTTCAGGCAGAATCTTTTTCCAGAGGCCCATGGTCACTCTTGGCAGTCCTGGATATCTGCAATATCTAAACTAAGTGTGCAGTAAATCACAACTACTTGCATTATCAGCCCAATCCAATGCATTCACAAGTATACATCTATAGCATTACTGCCTAACAGGGCTAAATAAAAAATCACTGATATGTTAATTATGGTGAGGCTATAAAAAAACACCAATGGGATGCTACAGATGTCCATGAGATATTATAGACCAACTTCCATTCAATATTATTTGAAACATGATGGGATAGCACTGTTATATGCAAAAGAATTCTTTAAAATATTCTGTACAAATACTGTATCACATAATAATTGAAAACCACCACTCTATGTCAGGGTAATCAGCTATGGCCAGCTATGGCCCTGTTCCTTCAAGCATCACATTTCTCTAGAAAACTAAAGGTCTCTTTGAGCTCAAGAAGTTTTGCTTGCATAATTTCAACACACTAGTGGGGATCACTGCCCTTTCATATAATTATATAAACTTTCTTTCAGGTAGCAGACATTGGTGTAACTCTCACTGAGGTATTAATATGGTTAGCATTGCAGTCAACATACCACCAACTAGATTGCAGTGAAATATTTTCAAATATTCTATGAAAGAAAGTGACAGCTTACCGTTATATTTGTTATATTTAATTATAGTGTAGTTTGTCAGCAAAGGCAGGAATGAGGACTACTTGTCCTCTAGCCAAGCTACAGTCAGGGGCAGACATAACAGCATAACAACCTACAGCACACCTACTAAAACTTAGCCATTAACAAGGAGGAAGAATTTGCTAACTGCCATTACCACAACTTCCTTGGAAAAGTCTGCTTTATTTCTGTTTTACTTGCATTTGTTTTTCCAATTCAGGGACTGTACAATCATCCTGAAAACCTTACTCAATATGGTTTAAAAGTAAAGTAATTTGTTTTTAAACATTTATTTTACTTTTACAAAAATAGCTAATTTTTCCTTATCAGTTCAATTATCAGACCTTTTGATACTGAAGTATTGTTTCCAGTTGTTCAATACTTTAACAATAAACAAACAATCAAATGGCCAACCCCAGGTAGTAAATCTGTGCTTGGGCTATAGCACTTCAGATAACAGTTGACAGCTAAGTTTTTTCACATACAAAAACAACAAAAAACAGATGCCACTTTCTGAACGCTGAGGGTGGGTGCACAGGGTCTGTTCCCACCTTTTGCAGCCATCTTCAGGCTTTAAAGAGAACCTGATGAGAGTGCAGGAGCAGACACCTG
>NW_015159717.1:1011890-1021407 GCF_001447785.1 Gekko japonicus
TCTGCTGCTGCCTTCTCTACCTTGCACCATCTCCTCCTCCTTTTCCCTCCTGCCAACACTCTCCCTCCTCAGCCAATCTTAAAGGTTTCTATCAGTACAAGGCCCCACTGTATACAGTTTTTGATCCATACTATGGGGCTATGTTCACAAGCATTCAAAAGTCTATAAGCCTGATCACCTAATTTCTGTTTATAATGAAACTGCAACCACACATACATTGTTTTTAAAAAGGTACCAGTTAAGTAACAAATTCAGTTTCCTTATTAGTACACAAATTATACATAAAGGCTATACAAACATGGTTGGTCATAATTAAAATCTATGTTTAGACAATACAACTAGGGAAGTAATTAATACTTGCATTTGCCTGCCAGAAAATACAGTTTCTTTTAGTTTACCACTGTATCTTAGCATGAATGGCTGGTCTATGTCTCTGGCCTCTTTCATCAACTAACCAACAACAAATTGACATTTAACCCTTTTTCTTGCTGTTCCCAGCCAACTTCAGAACCATTGCTGGGGGAGGGAGAGAAAAAGCAATACAGTCTGCTGCCCTACAGGATAGGGATCCCAGGAGATAGGGAGAGGCAGAAAGGATTAGTGGGTTGGTAGGTGCTGAGACATGGATAGAAAACTGATCAGTACTTGTAAAGTGAGAGAAATTACATTAAAGTTCAAAAGAAATTATCGCTGAATACCTGGAAGATATTTATGTAAAAGCACTACCACTTGGTTTGTAATCTACGATTTCTTTCGGTAGTTAAGATTCTCATTTAATCCCTTTGTATTCTAAGCGATTCAGGCGGGTAGCCATGTTGGCCTAAAGCAATAGAACAAAGTTTGAGTCCAGTGGCATCTTTTTGATCAACAAAGTTTAATTCTGGGTATCTGATGAAGTGTTTGTTGGTCTTAAAGGTGCCACTGGACTCAAACTTTGTTCTTTTATTTTTATATTAAACACACATAGATGCTTCCTTAAAATTAGGTTCAACCCATTCTGTGCATTGCCTCAGTTCAGTGGGAGCTTGCTCACAAGTAAATAAGCAACAATAAATTTCATTTTAACCAATTTTTTAAGTTTAAAGTGTCAATATTCTTTATGACTGAAGTACACATGCAAGCCAGTCACACTCTACTGAAACGGCAATGTAAAATTACTAATTAACTGTAAAGTTTTTAATTCATTTTGTAAATAAGATCCAATTAAGGCTTCAACCTGTAGTGTAAGTAAAACATTACAATCTCCAATGATAAAAGCAAAGAATTCTTACTGAAGTCAATGGGTTTCATCAAAACCTGCATTATATGAGGACACTTCCAGTTGCAAAAGTGGAGAGGTGCAATTTTCACCATTCCTCTCTTTTGCTACTGCACTTACACACACACACACACACACCAATTCCATTTCACAGTGTTCCTCATGGACAGCTTTTCAGGGAGCACATTACGTTGCAGTATGAAGAAGGAAGTGTCAAAGATTCATTTTAGTCACAGTTCTCTGGATTCAACCTACTGTATGCATGGTCTTGGACTTCAGGGTTAGGAGTTACAGAAGTTATCTGTAAACAAATATTTCTCATAGAGATTTATAAGTCAAATTTGCTAGCATTAAGTAAAAAATAAAACTAACCAAGATCTTCTAAAAACCCTTACAGAACTAGATTAAATATTATACAGAGTCCTGAGTCCACAACCTTTTTGAGTCTGTGGGCACCTTTGGAATCCTGGCACAGGGAGGTGGGTTCAACTACAAAATGGCCACTACAGGAGGCAGGCACACGAACGCACACACGCACAGGAAGTCCAAGCACAGGGACAACAGGAGTATTTTTAAAAAATACATTGCTAATGAGGACTGAGAGAATAAAACCAACACTGTGGAGGCATCTGCCACTGAAGCAACATTATTTTAATCTGCACAACACATCAGAATTCCAGTGATCAATCAGCTCTGCTAAGTAGGAACCCCACCTGGCCCCAACCACTTTCTAAAAACACTTGATGGGTGCCAGGAAAGTGCTGGCAGTCACTACCATGCCTACAGGCACTGCATTGGGGACCCCGATAAGTGTTTTCAGCATTTTAAAAGTTGTGATCTCTACTGAACTTGTCGTTCAGTGGGTCTCAAACTGGAGCAATTGGAAGGCCCTCATTTTGTTTTAAAATTTTAAAATTCTTTCTTTCTCCTCTTCCTTTGGCAGAGTATGTCATGCACTCGACAGCCCCCCCCCATTAAACTACATGGAAAGTTGTGCTTGCCCCACAGAGGCCTCCTCCTTCTTGTATCCTCAAAACAATACTACAAAAACACATAAATTTTACTTTAGAAACAAGTAAAAGTAGAATATTTATATTGTCTGCATATAGCCAACCAGTCCAGGCTTTAAGAAGATAGATAATCTACAGTGCCATGACAGAAAACTCTGTGACCCAACTTCTAATCATTTTTCCCTTGATCACAACAGACTTTGTGATAGAAATACAAGAAACTTCTTTACTAGTTAATAACTTCTAGCCAGAGACCAGTTAAATATGGGTAGGAAGGAGCCTGAAAGGCTTTAACAGATGCTCACCGAAACAAAAGATGACCGGCATCACACAAAACCTGAATTTCCAGTATTTAACTGAAAGCTACCACTGGTCATTATGATCTACTAGCCTGCTACCCGTGCTTCGCTACAGTATTTAAGTTCCATAAATCCAGTTATAATACCAATGATGTGAAGTTTGAAATGTGACATTTGTTGTAGGAATTCTAGTGGAGAAGATTGTAGTGTAAAAAATGAAGTGAGATATACATACTTTTTTTTTCTCTACCGAAGAACCTCTCTGTAGACCACATTGGTGGTTCTGCCCTCAGGTGCTAGGATCACCAGGCTGCTTGATGAGCTCACTCTGGAGCAGGCCACATAGAACTGTCCATTTAAGAAGCAGCCGTCTGTTAAGTCAACTCCTGCCACCTTCCAGGAAAGTGATGGCCTCTCTACTTGTGTTCCTGGATTGTTTTGCTCATATGGAGACTGTGTTGTTCTGAGTACCTCAGGCTGATCTTGCTGGTACTTGGCCTGTGCAGCTCAGTGCACCGCAGGTGTACTATGTGCAAATGTCTTTGCCGCATTCCTAAGTTGCCTCCTCCTGGCAGCTGCCTGTCCAGTGTAGGAGGGGGAAGGGGGAGGAGTATTAGAAGCCACTGTGGAGGCTGGGCCGGCAGGATCACTAAGACAGCCAGTTTGGTGTAGTGGTTAAGTGCGCGGACTCTAATCTGGGAGAACCGGGTTTGATTCCCCACTCCTCCACTTGCAGTTGCTGGATGACCTTGGGCGAGCCGTAGTTCTGATAAGAGCTGTCCTTTAAAAAGAGCAGTTTCTGTCAGAGCTCTCTCAGCCCCACCTACCTCACAGAGTGTCTGTTGTGGGGAGGGGACGGGAAAGGAGTTTGTAAGCCGCTCTGAGACACCTTTGGGTAGTGAAGGGCGGGATATAAATCGAATCTCTTCTCTTCTTCTTCTTCTAAGGCGTCACTGCTGAGGCAGGCTCCCTTGTGGTTTTAAGCACCCTGTGACCGCTGCTGCACCTGACAGACAACCGCCTGTTAGGTGTGGGAGGTGGGGGGAGTGTGTTGGAAGCCATCAGAGAGGCTGGGCCAGCAGCATTACTGCACCTCACAGGAGGTTGTTGGCCACTCCTGATTTCCTCAACTGTCATTAGCTCTCTGCAGTCCCCTGTAACTGTTGGCGTTTTTTACCTCAGAACACTGAGCTCTGCAGCTGACCAATCAGTGACTGGGGGGTGCAGGGAGGCAGCCACCTGGCGGCCACATATGAATCAATGGGGGATCACATTTTACCCCTTTTGAGTCCAGCTGTTTCCCTTTTTATTGAGCACCTACACCTTTTTAGTGAGCTGTCAGAGCTCTCCCTGAATTTGGTGTCTCTAGGTCCAGCTGTTTGGCCTGGGCGTTGATTTTACTGTGAGGGAACTTTTTTTATATAGAGAGATGGAAGCAAAATGGCTGTCACACCCCAACTAGTGATAGTTCCAGGGGAGGGCAGCATTAGCCACTCTCCAGATTTTCACAGGGTGAGCCTGCCTTTTAATGACTCAATTGGCACTGGGGACTCCCTGGGGCCAGATCTCAGCAGCACGTCAGCTCTCAGTAGGGCTAACCTGCCCATATCAAGACTAGCTGAGGCCAAGACAGGGGCTCAGCTACAGGTACCTGGTAAACTGTCCCTGCCCTCTAACAAGATGATCTATTTCCACAGGAAGCTAGGAACAACCAGAGGAACTGCACAGCCATGAAGCTGCCTTCACATAGAGGACAGTTTGATGAAGGACCGCCAACCCCACTCTCTTAAGTATAGAAGGGGGAGGCCAGGGGCCTGTCTTCTCTCTTACTTCCAAGGCCAGTGAAGCAGAGGTTGCAGATGTGGGGTGACTAGAGGGGTAAGACTGTCAAAGTCCTTCCACCAGTGGCATCTCTGCAGCTCTATGGTGAAATTGAGAAACAGAGTGAAAACTGGCCTAGTTTTATATCTGAAGTAACTATAACAACAGTACTAAGAGTGACTTCCTTGATGTCAAAGTTTGAGCTAGTGGCACCTTTAAGACCAATAAAAGTTTTGTTCAAGGTATAAACTTTCGTGCGCACACACATTTCTTCAGATACAACCTTTAAGACCAACAAAGTTTTATTCAAGGTATGAGCATTCGTGTGCACGCACACTTCTACAGCTACAATCTGAAGAAGTCTGTATGCACATGAAAGCCAGTTACAGTTTCTAGGACTGAGATGTTGGATCTCGGAAACCAATCACTAAATGTTCTAGCTAGTGCTCTGAGATGACTGAAAGGGAAATGACTGAGACTGGTAGCAGCTATATGAGCTCCCACCCTTTGAAAGAGGAAAGACAATTATCTACTATTCCCAAGGTGAAGAGTTCCTGTCTCCATTCCTAGAAAAGTGAAAAGGTTTCATTTTCAGGTTAGTCAGAAGGACCTTCCCAAACCCTAGGGGTCCCTAGACCCCAGTCTGAAGAAAATGCAGGTTTTGCCAATTATCTACATCTTTAAACAAACTTTTATGCACTCTCCTAATTTACCTAAAAGATACATTCTTTGTAAATTGAATATGTGTGCCCCATGACATAACTTTCATCAACACTAATCAGTAAATGACAGTACCAATACTTTCACATAGTTAATATACTCAGCTTCAGAAGATTCATGTACAATAAAAGCATCACAGCCAAAAAAAATTCAAACTTTGTGTGCAAACCTATATGTACTGATTAATTAAGTTCTTCTACTGCCACATTCACTACTGTGTCAAAATTAAGTAAAGTTTTAGCTATTTTCTTGAGTTCCAATCCTATAATTACCCATACACGGATACATATATTTACCTATTAAAAACAGAAGAGATTCATTTTAAAAATTCATAGCCAGACTACACCAGTCAGGCTGATGACATTTCTTTGAAAATAAGTTAAACACAAGTATCCACTTAAGAAACATTACAGACCTTGTCAGCATAACATGTAAGAAAAATAGCCTTCATCTTTAACAAAAACATTCAAACAAGGGCTCCAAACATATGCACATTGAATTGGGAGTTAGTCCCACTGTAATTAGTAAATCTTTCTTCTGAGTAAGCATGCATAGGATTGGAATGTTGCCTCACAATTTCATCTCATATTAGGAAAGCTCAACTCATATTTTTGTAAAAATGTATATTTGTTATTTAATTAATTAGCTTTATGAGTAAATTTGTCAAAAGATAGTTGAACTCCACTTCCTAAGAAATATTACTTAGAAGAGTGAAAGACACAGGTATCTACTTGCTTTCATTTCACTGCCTTATTCAATGCAAAGGATAGGCTACAAACACACTTCAACCTTCTTAAAATCTAGACACTTACCTACAGATCACACCTTCCTTGAAGAATAAAAACATATGTAACAAATCATGTAATGGCAAGTCATTCAACGCCCTACACAATAAAAATCTATCCTTCTCTAAATCACCTACAATCTACAACTCAGTTCTCTTCTAAACATACCCTAACTTTGATTCAGTAACTTTATATATACTTCATTTGGGTTGTGCCTTACATTTATTCGTTTTATGATTCCAGAAACAATATTTAAGCAATTGTCTGGAAGTATTGGTAAAAAGATGAAAAAACAACCAAGGCTCAAAAAGAGATGGTCCAAGTTTTCTATATACTAATCCACTGATTTTAGACTCTACTAGTCCACTGATTTAAAACACTAGTATTACAGCATTTCTCTCCCCACCCATGCTTTTGCAAAATAAATACTTTAAATGGAAATAATTTAACTGGAGTTCTGCACACCTGTCAAATAAATTATGCATTGATAATCCTATGAACAAGCCAGTTTAGTACTTTATACTGTATTTAAGACTGTGCGAAGTAAACCATTCTCCAGACTGAAGGTACAGTATGTAAAGTAACAGTACTGAATGCTGTACCTGAAAGTCCACCCATAACAAAGTAGTCAGAGTGTTGCTTAGAATTCAAAGCACTACAATGCAGTATTTTGTACCACAGAACTGTCTCTATTTAGATTTAAAGAACAGCACTTTTATACTAACAAGAGTTCAGAACGATTCCCCAAATATACAGCCTCCCTCACCTTTGAACAACACATACAAGATCTCTTTCTGAACCTCCAAAGTAGACAGTATACCCATTCTCATGATTGTTATGCCAGATTAATATATGCATGGTATAAGGTCAATACCACAAGAAAATGCATTTAAGATTGAGATGCAGGTCTTCCTTGAATGGCACATTCTCCCACCCCAGTCATTAACTACTTAAATAGTCCTCAAAGAGTTCCAGAGAGCCACACAGTACACCCAATCTCAAAACTCTGCCTGCAAAGAACAAGGTATAGTGATTGTTATGGCAGATTAATGCATTACATGGTACAAAGTCAATACTACAAGCAAATGCACTGGTACAAGTGTTCAGAACTGAGATGCAGGTCTTCCTGGTAGGGCACCTGAGTTCTCTCACTCTCCCACCCCTATCGTTAACTACTTAAATAGTCCTCAAAGAATTCTAGAGAACTACACAGCATCATTTTGACATTTAACCCACTTTCTTCAATTAAGAAGCTATAATCATAACGTTTGGAAGTCAAATATTTCAGGAGTTCAACTTCTGATGTGAAAACCTAGAATAGTACTATCACAGAAGTATCCTTATTACATACATTGTGACGAAAGATATAACACTTGCTATAAATATGTAAAATATGTTTGTAGATTTTTGTTTAGTTGTACCTCTTGATTGGTTATCTCCATCACTTCTATAAGGAGATGTACAGAGTCCTGACTCCTGACTAGAAAAAACTCTAGCCAGATCTAAACACAGATTCAATCTGAATGTTCAGCCAATTCACTTAGAAACAAGTTCCTTTGAAATCAACACAACTTTGTAAAAATGGTTAAGAACCTGAGAAAAGACTATGATACAAATGCAGTTTAGATAGCTCCTGACAGATTGAATTAACAACATTCTAATATACTCTACTGATTTCTCTCAGACACTTCACTGTAAACCCGAGGTCTCAAAATAATTATTTGTTTCTAATTTCTTTAGTAACATAACTGCTAACTGGCTATCCTGAGAGACCGAAAGTGTAGCATTTAAACGTTACAACTATCCTAGATTGACAGAAACTTGACAAGAGTTACTACATTCGACTTTTCAACCATCCATAGTAGTCACCTGCGTGCATGCAGACAAGCACCTAAAACACCACCACAACAGGTGCTTAAGAACTAGTGACTTTCTTCCCCACCTGGCCGGGGCGGAGGCAAAAGGGGGGAGGACAGAACTTCTTCCATTCTCTTACCGGCCCAGGAGGAATGAGCAACGCCACCAAGCTATCAAGGACAGATCCTTGGCCAGATGGGAAAGGCCTCAAACATCCCTTTCCCGGCGTTAAGACGGACGGGAGTCTTCTCTCACCGACCCAGGCCTAGCCCGAAGTAACGGCCAAACAACCAACCGGTGTCTTCGTTTCCCTCCTCTACGTCGGCCGCCTTCTCTTTCGCCTCACCGCCGGGGCGGCCCAGGCTGCCTCTTCAAGATGGCAGCGGCCCCTCTCCCTGTGCCGTTGAGCCGGGGGCCCCGCTGCCAGAGGCCTTGCCCACTTACCCGTGTCTGGGGCGGTGGCCTCCTCTGGTTCCAGTCCGGGGACCGCGGTCGTCCTGAGAGAGGTCTCCTTTCTTGGGATGCGGGGAGGTGGTGGCGGCGGCGGCACTAGCGGGAAAGCGGATGGGCTCAGCTCATTCCCCGCCTCAGCCAGCGGCCCAACCCAACAACGCTTGTCCGTCCGCAGTCTCCTCAGCCGGCTTTCCTGACTTGGGCCGCCACCCTCGGGCCCCGTGCGGAAAGGAGCAGAGCAGGGCCTTGGCCCCGGAGCGGAGCCCACAGCGCGCCTCCCTCTTGCGGGAGGAGGGCAGCCTGGCCCGGCGGGCGGATCCGCGGCGTTTCCTGGCCGGGCAGATTTTCTATCGCTCACAAAATGGCGCGCGTTCCAAACCTGCGCAGCGATCGGCAGCGGGGCCCGGACACAACGCAGAGTCTTCCTTCGGCTGCCGCTCCTGGAGCCCAGGCCAGGCAGGGCGCAGAGACCGAGAACGGCGCGGGCGAGACGGGGAGCAGAACGCTGAACCGAGCCCCCGGGAACTCCTCGCTCGCTGGCTCGCGCCCCCTCCCTGCTTGCCAGCCAGCCCCCCCCCTTTCCCGCTCTCCTCCCCCTCCCGAGCGCCGCCGTCTCTGATGCCTCCGAGCCGGCTTCTCTGGAGCTCCGTTCCGGATAGCTCTAGTCTGAGTGTACACCTGCTTTACTTCCGCGACCACCGGCTAAAGTGGGTAACCCCCCTCCCCTAAAACCCGAGGGGAAAATAATCTGTGCAAAGTTATAAATCGGGCGGGAAGGGAATTTTTTTTAAAGCCCAACTGACAAAATGGCGACTGGAAGAACCTGTTACTATAGTAACTGTCAATCAAGCCGGACGAGCCCCGCCCAAGCCAGGCGGGAATCCGCGCTGACGGGGAGGAGAAAGGAAAAGGCGATGAGAGGAAAGGCCGAAGGCGGGGCTTGGTTGCCTTGACGACTGCTGCTTCGTTCCCTTCCCCAGTGTCGTGTGATATTATAAATTCGGAGGCACGCACCACTATTGCTATCATTAGTGACGGCTCTCGGAGAGGATTCTCTCTTGGCTTAGCTCTTGTGGTTTCCTTTCAGGAGCCGCTGCTCATCCTCAGAGACTACTGCAAGGTTGCAGGGAGATCCACGGGCTGAAGCTTTACTGAATCGCCGCTTGGTAAAGACCGAATATTATCTGCCTTCGTCGATTTTCCTGTTTGGACCTAGCTGGGTAGAGGGTGATCTAATGCGTCTCAGGAAAGGGTGCGCTTTCTATAGGTTGTAGAAACGGGGGGGGGGGGGCAATGTAGCATACTCTATATTAC
>NW_015159717.1:1021539-1027135 GCF_001447785.1 Gekko japonicus
GCCAAATGACTTGCAATGGCTCCATTGAAGTACATTACAGGACAGAAGAGTGGTAATGGAAATGAGGAAGAGCTTTCGAGAAATCTGCTCTGGGCCTGGAATAACAGCTGCCACAGAGTGGAAGGACAGTCCCTAAGAGTGGCATAAGCGTTCTGGGACTGGAATAACAGCCCCCAGCGTAGAACAATGGTCCCTGGGACAAGGTAAACTAATCAGGGACTGGAAGAACAGCCCACAGCGTGGAAGGACAGCCCCTAAGAGTGGCATAGGTGTTCTGGGACTAGAATAACAGCCTCCAGACAGGAATGATGGTCCTTCAGAGTGGTATGAGTGTTCTGGGATTAGAATGACATCCCCCTAAGTGGAATGATGGTCCCTGGTTATGGCATAAGTGTTCTGGGAGTAAAATTACTGTCCCCTGAGTGGAAGGATGATGCGTGGCCCTAGAATGACAATCTCCAGAGTGAAATGATGGTCCATGGAAGTAATTGTTCTGGGACTGGAATGGCAGCTCACCAAGTGAAATGACAGTCTCTGGGAGTGGAATCAGTACTCTGGGACAGCAATGACAGCCCTCAGAGTTGAATGACATTCACTGGGACCAGATCTGGAATTGGAATGACAGTCCCTGGGAGTAATATGAATGTTCTGGAACTGGAATGACAGTTGCCAGAGTGGAATGATAGTTCCTGGGAATGGAATCAGTGCTCTAGGAATGGAAGGATTTCCCCTAGGGTGGAATGACTATTCTAGTTTGGTGTAGTGGTTAAATGCGTGGACTCTAATTTGGGAGAACCGGGTTTGATTCCACACTCCTCCACTTGCACCTGCTGGCTGAATTTGGGCAAGCAGTAGTTCTGGCACAGCTGTTCTTGAAACAGCAGTTCTTGAGAGAGCTCTCTCAGCCCCATCTGTCTCACAGGGTGTCTGTTGTGGGGAGGGGAAGGGAAAGAAGGTTGTAAGCCGCTCTGTGTAAAGGGCACGGTATAAATCCAATCTCTTCTTCATCTTCTATGGAGCAGTATGTCACATCTGTAGGACCATCATGCCACTCTGGCAGCTGTCATTCCATCCCAGAGGTCCATCATTTCACTCTAAGGGCTTTCATTCCAATCCCAAAGCAGTACATCTGGTCCCAGTGACCACCGTTCCTCTGTGGTGACTGTCATTCCATTCCCAGGACAGTGCATCTGGTCCCAGGGGCTGTCATTCCACTCTGGGGGTCATTATTCCATTCCCACAGCAGTGTGTCTGGTCCCAGTGACTGCCAGTCCTCTCTGGAAGCTGTCGTTCCAGTCCCCAGGGCAGGATTCTCAAAATCCATTCTGCACTTCCTTTGCAACTTTTGTGTGCTATAATGACCTGGATTGCCCAGGCTAGCCAAATCTCATCAGATCTCAGAAGCTAACAAGAGTCAGCCCTGGGTAGCTGTGGTTGGTCGGAAGCAGCAGAATAAAGTTTGAGTCCAGCTGCACCTTTAAGACCAACAAAGTTTTATTCAAGGAATAAGCTTTCATGTGCCCTGTTCAGTATTTGGATGGGAGACCATCAAGAAAGACCAAGGTCGCTATGCAGAGGCAGGCAATGGCAGACCGCCTCTGAAGGTGTCTTGCCTTGAAAGCCCTACAGGATCGCTGTAAGTCAGCTGTGACTGGAGGGTAAAAAAGAAATATTTCAATGGAGCCAATGCAAGACAATTGGCATTCCTAGATCCCATTATATTCAGTAGGCTTTCAGGCATCTCCCACTGTTCTCTATGGACATTCTTCTCATTCAGGACATCCTGTCTGCAAGATGGAAATTGAAATGCCCAGTTTCTGTTTCTCACTCTCACCTGGCTCTCTGTAGGCTTAAATGGATTTTCATTTATGCAGTTGGCCAAATTGTTTTAGTTGAGGGCAGCAACGGGAGGTTAAGACTGGCACCCTCCCTCTTTTTCTTCTATGGCCCCCCACATACCCTTCCCTGTCCTGCCGTGTGGGATAGTGGTGTAGCCAGCAAAGGAGGAGAGCCAGTTTGGTGTAGTGGTTAAGAGCGCGAACTCTAATCTGGGAGAGCTGGGTTTGATTCCTCACTCCTCCACATGCAGCTGCTGGTGTTACCTTGTGTCACTCATAAGTTCTTTCAGAGCTGTTCTCTCAAGGGAGTTCTCAGGAGAGCTCTCTCAGCCCCACCTACCTCACAAGCCGCTCTGAGATTCCTTTGGGTAGTGAAGGGTGAAGTATAAATCCAATCTCTTCCTCTTCTCTTCTACTTTCTTGCCATTTTGATTGGTTTTAACTTTTTGTTTATTGTCAGTAATTTTGATTATATATTACTTGTATTTTTAATCTCCGTAATGTTGTAAATCACCCAGAGCTTGCTCACAGGGTTGGCAATTCATATGTTTAATAAATAAATTCAAATCCAGTGCAAGCCTCTGGAAGTGTTTATCCATAGAGAGACAAATGCTAAGGACAGGATATCGCACATGGAAATAAATTAATTTGACAATTGGAGCTTCTCTCAAATTGAATTATTTTTACTTTTTACCATATTTACATCACTGGTGTAAGTACTTTTAAACTGTTCACATTATTCTACCTTTGTCCCATAGCCCAGTACATTTAAAAACTTTGCATAAATTTGATCTGCAATTCCTTCTTCCACTTACAATTGTAATATTCTTTCCGGTGTGCAGGTTTTAAATAGATCTTTGGCCATTTTCAAACAGGTCTGATGCTTTCAGGAAGTGCCCCCCACCCATTTCCCCACAGAATCATAGTACTTCTGTGCGCAACCCTCACATTTTTTAATCTTTCCCAAACCTGCTTTGCTGCAGTATTTTGGGAACGATTTCAGCAAAGCTGGGCTGGCTACCATGGAAGTGGGAAGGTCTGAATTTTCCCAGTCCCATCCACACACTGGCGTAAAGTTCGTGGGGGCTGCGGGGCGCCAGCCTCTCCCTGAAATTTTCCAGAAGGCTCTTTAAAAGGTTATGGCCTGCGACGAAACGTTCTCCTGCTTCCCTGAGCCCCGGGTGATGGCCTTGGACTCGTAGCGGCAAATTCCACCGGTCGCAAGAGGTCATTCTGGCTCCCCCAGCTTTAAAAAGTTATGGCCGCTGTCACCGCTTTCGACAGCAGCTGCAACGGGGGGGGGGTTACTGCTGAATTGCCCTCCCCACCTTTTTCAGGCTCCGCGCCAGAGCGCCGGGCCTGAAAAACGGCCTGCAGAGCCGCCACCCCCTGCCCTCCCCTCCCCTCCTTTTTCAGGTTCCGTGCTAGAACGCCGGCCAGCCGAATGTCAAATTCGGCCCCATTATATTCTGTGGGCCATTGAAGTCAAGTAACTTTTTTCCCATCATAGAGAACAATGGAGAGGATGGGGCAACCTGTTTGGGGGCCCGTAGAATTGGACCCCCCTGGTTCAATGTTCCTGAAACATGGCAGGTATCTTGGGGAGAGGCTCCAGCAGCTACCCTGTGATTTTGGAGCCTCTCCCTCAAACCCCCTCCTCTCCAGCCCCAAGAATATACCCTATGTTTTCACCATTGACATCAATGGCCCATAGGATATAATGGGGCCAAACTGCGGGAAGCCGATTCTTCTGCTTGCCCACCTCTCGCCTCTGCACCTCATCTTCTGCCAGGCATGGAGGAGCCCAGCTCACCCAGGCTTCTTGCCTCGCCCTTGCCAATCCCCCTGCCCCCGCCCCCCCCCCCCCGAAATTGGAAAGTCTACACCCTTCCACACAGCATTTTCCCTGTCCCAACTGTGATACTCCCTTTTGCTTGCAACTCAGGAATACGTTAGTTGCTCCAGTTCTGCGTTTAGGTTCACACAACAGAAATGGACATGTTAAAAAAAAATCCATTTGTTAGCAAGAAGGGATGGGAGCAACTGGTTTCAGGACAAGGAGTTCATGCAGTCTAAATAAAAAACAAAACTAGGAGCAGGGACTCCACTCCATGAGACGAAATCAACACACAGAAATATCAGGGGGGGGGGGAACAGATTGTTCTGTTATAATGTATGCAATAAATACTCAGCACAATTCAGCATTACAAAGATATGGAACCAGCAGGTACTAGCACTTGACTCACCCAACCACCTAGTCTGTGAATTTAGCAGGCACCTTGACCATCTGCCCACTTTTAGTCTGTATCCCTTCAGCTGGAGTGCCAAAGGGTTTTGGAAGGATATCTGGAGCATAACCGCCTTCTGTTGCTGATCTGGAATATCAGAGTTTTGTCTTGGGATTGCCTCATCAGGTGTTACAACAAGTTCTTCACATACTGGGGGAAAACCTTCTCAGATGCCTTCTGTACCTGTGATATACATTTCTGTTTGGTGTATCCACTATATAAGAATGTGGTTCATCCTTCCATAACATGAACTCCATATATTTTCCAACGTTCTGGGGTAAAATGAAAATAAAAATGATGGGTGAAGTATAGCAGGGTCACCATGTGAGACCATGGTCCTCTAGAAATAATTATTATAGAACCTATTATAGAAGGGGAGCGGTGGCACAGGGGATTTATCCTCTGGTTAAACATCTGAGCTGAACAGGACTGCTGTCAGTTCGAGCCCCGCACTTGGTGTGAGCTACCAAGTCTTGTCCCCAGCTCGCCGTCCACCCAGCGGTTCGAAAGCTTCGGCGAGTAGATAAAATGGGTACCGCTCCTTAGAGAGAGCGGGCACACTAAACCCCCCTATGGGTGAGGTGTTAAGCCAACAAACGGAAAGGTCCGTGCGTAACATCATAAGCCTACGCAGCCTGCAATGGGACATTCCGGCCAGACGGTGGCAGTGGTGTACTGCAACCGAGAAAAATGCTGACGACATCAAGAGCGACGCTGTGAGAGAAGAGAGAGAGAGAAAGCAAGTTGCCGGGGACACGCCTGATGATCACCGCAGACCTAAACTCCCTGTCGACTATGAAGTGTGTGCAATTTAAATGATATATGTTTGTCCTCCCTTACCCCCCTCATTGTTAGACCCGTGTCCACAAAGAGTAACTGTACATCGCTCAGAGCCGGCAGCTCTGCAAGGATTGAGCGATTAATAAATTGAAAGATTATTATTAAAAAAAAACTAACATAAGCAAGCCATCTTCAGTGCTGATTTTGCTATCTGAGGAGCCAGTAAGGTGTAAGATCTGGTGTAACTATTTCCTTCCAAGTGGCCATCCTTCAATGTACAGGGCTCTGAGGGGCTATAACCCATGGTCTGCCCTTGTGTGGTCCTGCAGCTGTTTTAATGAGTCATTGAGAGGCTCTGTGTCCACTAGACGATAAATTACTTTCTCCTAATGGATAGGATCCAGTACAGAGGGATTGTAGTAGCTGTGGAAAGTGTGCCTGTCACTAGGATATCTTTTCCATTAGTGTAAACCATCCCAGTGTCAAGTTGTAGGAGCATTCTTGGTGCATAGGAGATCATCCAAAGGGTGTGGGGGAAATTGCCTCTAAGGGTTTATGGTCCGACTGGACTAACATTTGAGTGGCAAACATACTGGTGGAATTTAGTCACAGCAAACAAAATTGCCAGAAGATCCTTTTCAATCTGTGCATCATTTTGCTCAGTCTGTGTCAGTGGTCTGGCACCACGGG
>NW_015159717.1:1027188-1077787 GCF_001447785.1 Gekko japonicus
GTATTTCCAGCTGTTCTGTTGGATAAAAATATCCAGATACAGAAGCAGTTGTGACGGTCTGTTTGCGGTTGTTCAAGTCTTTCTGCTGCTCATGTTCCCATTGCCAAAGAACATTATTTCTTAATAGGGTGTGCAGGGGTGCAGTCAGACTTGATTCATTTGAAAGGTGGCTGGCCTTTCAGGTAGCTGACCTGAAGAAGCAGAGACAGTCAGTTACGCACACAGATAAGACTCTCGGAGACTTGTTAGATGTGTCCCACTCCAAGACTAGCAGCCCTGCCACTGTCAAGAAGTGTGAGGGTCAGGGGAAACAGGGCACTGTGCTGAAGAAAGGGAGAATGTTCCCTCAGAAGGGACCCCTTCTACAGTTGGTGAACAGGTAGATAGATGGGTTGCGAACCTACATATTGACCTCATGGTGTCTTGCCTGCCTGCTGCAAAGGTAGCGGACATAAGTTGTGGTCTAGATAGGCTGGTAGAGAGTGCTAGGGAGGAGCCAGTGGTCATAGTACATGTTGGCACCTATGGTATAGGGAAATGTAATCATGTAGTCTTGGAGGGAAAATTTAGGCTGCTAGGTAGGAGACTCAAAGCCAAGACCTCCAAGGTAGCCTTCTCAAAATTGCTGCCTCTTCCATGCATAGAGCCAGCTAGACAGACACAAATTAGGAGTCTCAAAGCATGGATGAGACAATGATGAAGGGAAGAAGGGTTTAAGTTTGTTAGGCACTGGTATGCTTTTTGGAACAAGCAGGACCTGTACAAAAGACATGGCCTTCACTTGTCCTGAGAAGGAACTAGGCTTCTGGTGCTTAAAATGAAAAAGGTGGGAGAGCAGTTTTTAAACTAAATCCTAGGGGAAAGCCAATAGGAGATTAAATGTCTCTGGTTTGAGATGGCTCATCTCTAACTTACTGTTGTTCTGGCTCCACTGCTGGACCTCCTGATGGCACCTGGTTTTTGGCCACTGTGTGACACAGAATGTTGGACTGGATGGGCCGTTGGCCTGATTCAACATGGCTTCTCTTATGTTCTAGACGGAAACAGATTAGGACTGGCCACTCCAGCCCGAATAACCATTATGCAAAATAAGTATGTGCTTAAGGCACCAAGGGAAGGTGGGCACCACAGAGTTTTTTCCCCTAGCTATCATGCTCTTAATTATTTCACTGCCACACTAGACATTTTTTTTTAATTGTCCATATCTGCTGTGTTCAACTTTAATCAGCATTGTTCAAAAAAGTTTTCTTTGACATGGTGAGTAACTAAAGTTTAAAAGTTTGGTTTGTGGTCCCGCAGGGCTCAGTACTAGCTCTGGTGCTTTTTAACTTGTTCTTTAATGATCTGGAGTTGGGAGTAAGCAGTGAAGTGGCTAAGTTTGCAGATGACCCTAAGTTGTTTAGGGTAGTGAGAACCAGGGAGGACTGTGAGGCATTCCAGAGGGATCTGTTGAAGCTGGGTGAATGGGCATTGATATGGCATATGAGGTTCATATTGAGGTTAACTGGTGTGGTTAGTCCAGTCACCATTAGTTAGCAGAGTGCTTAAATAAAGCTACAAATGCAGCAGCGCCACTTTAGCAGGTTACTCAGTTTACAAAGCCACACAGAGCCACCCTGCAAGTTTAGAAGAGAAATACTCCTCTATTTATTTGAGAAGTACACTTTGGATAGGAAAGAGCAGAGACATGATAGATTACTAACTTAGTAGCTAAAGGAGGGATGCAGATAGCGTGAGGCCCATCTGCCTCATGGTGCCAATGCTCCCTCTAAACTGTGGAGTCTTGTGAGCAAAAATTCTACTTTGTGAGCTACTGCCATTAAAGCTGTGAGCAAGTGATTTGGCTGCTGCATAAATTAGTTTGCTCTGGAGCCGTCCTTTTTGAGCTAAGACAAAAATGTGTGAGCCGCAGGCTAAAAAACTGAGCTAGCTCACATTAACTCAGCTTAGAGGCAACACTGCCAAGAGAGAACTGCATTTGGTGCATGCAGGAAGTGAGCTTGTCTTAAAGTGAGAGAAAAGAAGGAAGGGGAAATGGTCCCTGAGAACACAACCTGCATTTCAAAGGGGACAGTGGCAGAAGAGTAAAGACAGGAAGAAAGGTCAGTGTGCCTATCTAGCCTCTCTTTCCACACAGTCTGGAGGTCTGAGACAGGGGACATCGTATCTGGAAATTCCAACAGTTCAACATGGGCAAGTGCGAAGCCAACTGCTATGCTGGGAGTTATTAGGAAGGGGATTGAAAACAAACTAGCCATTCTCATAATGCCCCTGTATAAATCTATGGTGTGGCCTCATTTGGAATACTGTGTACATTTCTGGGCACCATATCTCAAAAAAGATATTATAGCACTGAAAAAAGTGCAAAAAAGGGCAACTAAAATGATTAAGGGGATGGAACACCTTCCTTATGAAGAAAGGTTAAAGAGATTAGGGCTCTTTAGATTGGAAATGACAATTTTTAGGGTGACATGACAGAGGTTTACAAAATTATGCATGGGATAGAGAACGTAGAGAAAGAAGTACGTACGTTTCTCCCTTTCATGCAATACAAGAACTCGTGGACACCCAATGAAATTAATGACCAGTAGGCTTAGAATAGATAAAAGGAACTACTTCTTCACCCAAAGGGTAATTAACACATGGAATTCACTGCCGTAGAAAGTGGTGGCAGCTACAAGCACAGATGGCTTCAAGACAGGATTGGATAAACATATGGAGCAGAGGTCCATCAGTGGCTATTAGCCACAAGGTATAGATGGAACTCTTTCTGGGACACTGATGCTCTGTATTCTTGGTGCTTGGAGAGGGCAACAGTGGGAGGGCTTCTGGAGTCTTGGCCCTGCTGGTGGACCTTTTGATGGCACCTGGGTTGTGGCCACAGTGTGACACAGAGTGTTGGACTGGATAGGCCATTGGCCTGATCCAACATGGCTTCTCTTATGTCCTTAAAAGTATTGTGTCAGCTGCTGTATAGTCCCTAGGAGTCTCTGAAAGCCTTTCCTTATCTTTAGGGGGGGGATCTGGCCTTCACTTTGTCCTCATCAAGAATGACACCACCTTTGGTAAAAAGCATGTCCCATGTACTTGACACTTTCCACTAGTGACTGGATCTTCTTAAACTTTATACCCCTTTCTCACTTTCTGTGAAGAACACATTTCAAAATGTTGTGTTTTCCTTGGTCACTGCTGCGATGATAATGTCATCTGCAGTGATGTGGACACCTGTGATGTCACCAAAGCATTCATTATTCTTTTGTTGAAAGACTTCACTTGCTGACCACATGTCAAAAGGAAGTCTGTTAAAATGGTATCTGGGACCGGCTGTATTCTGAGGTAAAATATGTCCTCACAACACATCACTTCCCCTTCAACAGAAACAAACCCAATAACACAATCATGCCACACCACAAAACAGACAGATCACACCACAAGCAGAATACCACAAGGCAAAAAATGATAGGAAACAGTGCCAGCAGTCATCCCATTTCTGCCACAGATATGTACCTGAGAGCGCTTCAGAGGATGGTGTGCAGGTCCCAGTTCATGTTTTAAAAGCTGCCTGGGGGATTATGGACCATTCACACACTTTCAACCTTAACATACCTCATAGGGTAGTTTTGCGGATCAGACGGGGGAGAGGAGAATGATGTCAGCTGCTTTGGTCCCCACTGCAGGGAAAGACTGCCCTTTCCCTAGGCAGAGGCTGGGGGGGGGGATGTAAACCTGCAGACAGACAGGCAGATAAAGGTAGGCTGATGGTTGCCTGGAAAGGACATAGGGTTGCCAACTCCAAGTTGGAAACTTCCAAGATATTTTAGGGATGAAGCCTGCTGAGGGTGGGGTCTGAGGAGGAGGAAGAGGGGGACCTCAGACAGATACAATGCCATAGACCCCACCCTCCAAACAAGCTGTTGCCAATCTCCAGGTGACAGCTGGAGAGCTCTTTAAGCTCTGGTGCTAATTCAAAGTGCTGGGGATGTGTCAAGGCACCCTCTAAGCTGTGGAGTCCTGTGAGCAAAAATTCTACTTGGTGAGCTCCTGGCATTAAAGTTGTGAGCGAGCGATTTGGCTGCTGCATGAATTAGTTTGCTCTGAAGCCCTCCTGCCTGAGCTAAGACAAAAATCTGTGAGCCGGAGGCTAAAAAACTGTAAGCTAGCTGACACTAACTCAGCTTAGAGGGAACACTGGATGTGTTGCATTCTGGCACGGGACACTGTGAGTGTAGAAAATGATTTATCGACAGAGTAGTGTTTTGGAAAATCTTTAGGAATTGTTTGGTGCATTTACCATGGGGCACCCACCCAGAGCCTCTGGCATTTTCTCACTCTGCTGGCATCAAAACCAATTTAAGGCAAAATAGAGATATGGAGACTTTTCCATCCTCCTTTGCATCAATTTGTCTTTGTTGGCAATGGCAACCGTAGGCCTGCAAGTACTCTCAGGGTGACTTCATGCCTCCAGACTGGCATTGCATCACTAGACCTAGAGCATCCCTATGGAAGCTGTCTGGGTGAATTCGGACCAGCCACAGACCTTCTGCCTAACCTACCTTACAGCGCTGCTGTACAGATCGCAACGCCAAAGAGAATGAGGTAAGCTGCTTTGCTCCCCGCTACTGAGAAAGACAGAATTATGCCTAGAAAGAGGCTGCTGAGAGGGGAGGAGATAAAGTTGCCAGCTTTAGGTATGGAAATTCCTGGAGATTTTAGGGGGGGAGCCTGGGTAACAATTGTTGCCACTCTCCAGGTGAGGGCTAGAGATCACTCAAAATTACAACTGCTCTTCAGGTAGCACAGATCAGTCCCTCTGGAGAAAACAGTGGACTCTGTCATTATACCCTGCTGAGGTTGCCACAGCAAATTGACACTGTTTGCCCAAAGCCAGAGCACTCTCCCAGAGCCTCTTTCTAGATCCAGTTGTATTTATTTCCACAACGGGCCTTATTTCTAGTTACTGAATAAAGAGCATAATTAGGAATCTTCTTATGCATTGCTTGAGACCCAAAGAAGTACCAGGACCACTTCTCATACCATTTGATGTTAACTTTTGCTCGCATCTCAGGAATAGGGTACTCACTCAACGTTCCTGTTCTTAAGTTCACACAGCAGAGATGGAGACATTCAAAACAACATCCATTTATTAGCAAAAAGATATAGGGATGGGAGCAACCAGTTTCAGGACAAGGGAGCTAATGCAGTCTGAATGCAGTTCTAAATAACAAATAGAAATAAGGAGTAGGGACTTCACCCCATGAGCCTAAACAACATCAGAGGAGAAACACCAATGGCTGTCACCTACCCCATCCTCCAGCATGCCACAAGTGGGCCTTTTTGAGAGGTGTGTGTGTTTTTAAACAGCAACTGGCTTTTCAATATAATGATTATTTTTTTAAAAATGAAAAAGTTCCCCAAGTAATGCGGGGGGTGGGGAGTGGACACCATGGAGACTAGGGCAGGGAAATGCAGGGAAACCTGCCATCTGGAAGCCCCACTGTCATGCTGCGTTTGCAGCCACGGAACAGCAATGGGGCTTCTGGAGGAAAACCTTGTTGTGCAGAACAGCTTTTTATCTCACGTTCTCAGAGCACACACTTTCTCTAAATTGTCTTATGAACATACATTTTTCTTCCTTAACAGAACAGTCATTCAGATTAATCTCATCCAGATTCAAAAGAGGCAATGGAAAAATTAAAGCCTGGAAATTACACTCAACATTTGCCACTGAAGTGTTTTCTTTATCTCTTTGGTTCCTCTCTGCAGTTACTTTGTCTTTCCCCCCCTTTTCTGGCCCAATCTGCATCTAGCTTTTGCTCCGCTGTTTTACCAAACCCATGCTGGAACAGAAATTCCCCTCTACATTGCATGCCACTTTCACTTTGATTGATTGTCGGATTTTATAGCAGTGTCCAGACTGCATGCCGCTTTCACTTCGTTTGATCTCTTGGGTTTATGGTAGTCGTCTGCATAGATTTATGGCCATTTTATGACCATTTAGGGGTGACTCTGCAGTCAGTATGGCGTTGGCCCGGGGTATTTGAATGTGGTTTTGAGCCGCATCTTTTTCTGTTCCAGTGTGAGTTTGGTAAAACAGCGGAGCAAATGCTAGATGTAGATTGGGCCATAATTTAGTTTTCCATTCTTGGTGGAAAACTGTAGGAGAAAGGGGGGGGGGACTGTTGTTTTAATTATTTTGTGGACCAACATGGCTACCTACCTCATCATTAAAATCTTTAAGTATCACTGATTTCCCCCCTGATAATAGCTGCCATATTGGGAGTAATAAATGGAGCTGGAAAGTTATCTGAGTGGGTCAACTTGTCTAGTTTAATTTCCATCTACCACCAAGAAAGCTGAAAAAGACATGGCTGCCTTTGCTTCTATCTTTATAAACAGACAGTCGGAAGACAAGTACTTTAAATAACTAGTCAGTCACATACTTTACATTACAGGACCATTTATACACATGCAAATTTAGCAGAAGTGAACAACAGTGAAGGAAGCCAAACAATTTTATTTTAAAGTTGTTGTTACAGTGATGTAGCAGAGTGTTGGGCCTCAAAAGTCTAGGATGAAATGCATAAGACTGATTAGACAAGAATGATTTTTTGGAACCAATCCAATACGACTTGCAGCCTGGTTTTGTACTGAGGCTCTTGTGAGTGCAATCTACGTTAGCCAAATTGTCTTGATTTCTTAATAAGCTTGGGGAATTATGAATATTAAATAGCAATAGGCATAAAATATAGGACCATAACCCGTGTATACCAGAGTCAGGATTCCCAGAGCCTGTGAACAGACAAAGAGGCCAGGTTACTAAAATAATCGATTTCTTTACTTAATAATCCTCAGGCATACAATTAATAATTGCAAACACTCACACAGACAGTACAGAGCTAGAAAATCAGAGTTCAAAAGATAGCGACATTTGCATTAGCAGAAAGTATCGTTGGGTGAAACATTACCTGTCCGACATGATGAGCAGATCTTGCAGCAAAAAAGGAACTAAAGGGGGGGGCCAACAACACACGTGGAACAGTTCCAAACTGATCAGGAATGGAGTCAAGGGAGTAGATAGGGGTGAAGAGGAGACAGCGAGCTCAGAGGAAGCTAACCTTACATAGCACAACCATAGACAGGACCAAAGAATGAAAGAACTACAGACTAACATGGCCTTGAGTAGATTATTAGAAAGCGTCTAACCCAGGCACCAATGGCTGCCATGGCATTTGCCAGTACTTCCCCTGGTGCCCAGTGAGCTTTTCAGAAAGTGGGTGGGGCTATTGTAAGGGAGGGCTTGTCATTGGTTGTCCTCATTCAAAGGAAAGGGTTTTCCAAAGCTGCAAAAGCACCTGCAGCTGCTGGAGTGTCAGGAAGATTGGTAAGCAACAGGGCCTTCTTTTTGTTCCCACTTATATGTCTCCTTTCCCCTTCTACAGTTCCTTTGCAAAGCGAAGAAGGGCATATTGTGTTTGGTTCCACCTCATACAGAAGCCATTTTGGGGCTGTCTCTGGCTCCTGTGTCAGCCATTTTGGTGTGGTATTTACCACCCCCTCTCAAAATTCCAAAGGTGCCCTTGGGCTCATAAAGAGTGGAGACTCCTGAGGAGGCGGGGTCTCGCTGCGGTGAAGTCGGTTGCATCGAGGGCTCTCTCCCTTGACACCAACCCAATTGCCAGTTCTATAGCCCCTTAGGTACCCCCGGAGAGGGACCCAAATTAGAGGACTCAATCGGGACTCCTCACATGCAGCAGCAGCGAGTGGTAGCCCCACAAACGTCCTGAAGAAAAGAGCCGAGCAAGAACTCTCCATGTCAAGTAGGAGAGCGCAACCACAAGCACCCAACGGAGGGAAGAAGAAAGGACCTCATCCATAACACCAATGAAAAAACCCCACCGTAAGTCTATGTAAAGTTTTGTGTATTAAGATGGCCACTGCCACGTGGGCCTGGCCATGCGGTCTTACAGACTTTCTGACCTTCAGTCCCAGAACAATAGCCAGCTCGAATCCTAGCGCGGACCAATAGGTTTGTGTGGATCTGGATAGGAACCTATGGGGACTGAGGACTTGTAAATAGAACAAATCACGGGAAGTGGGCGTGGCGATGAGGATGGGTTCCAGATGAGCGAGCCCAACTCTACTACCAGACCAGCAACGATCACCGATCTCCCGGACACCGCAACCGGCACCACACCCCAGCAGCAGAGCACCACGCCAGGGTCCCCCGATCATCGCTCCCCGCACCATCCCAGAGTCATGGCTACAGCTCCTGGAACCATCGAAGACTTTGACCACATGCATCCGGAGTTCTGGGAAGCATGGGTGGACAAGCTGACCAACCACCTCAAATTCCACAACATCACCTACGCCAGCAAGAAGCAGTCCCTCCTGGTAAGCTCCTGCGGGGTGGCCACTATCCACCTGGTCAGGGCCTCATCGCTCTGGCAAAATTAGCAGACAAAACCTATGACAAACTCCTGAAAATCCTAAATGGCTACTTTGCGACAAAGCCCACAAAAATGGCGAAATGCATGGACCTATGGGTGCGCAGCAAAAGTCCGGAGAAGGAGCCACAGTATACATGGCCAAGCCACGCCAGCTAGCCATGGACTGTGAGCTGCCAGGAGTCGCGGAAATCATCCTCACCCAGTTTGTTTGGGGCCTTCGCAATCCCAAACTACGCCACAAGCTCATGGGAACAGCTGACCTCACACCAGAAACAGTGCTACAGACCGCCAACATATTCGAGAAAGCGCACTGGGATTGACTGCAATCAGCCGTGACACACCAGGTATCCCTCACAAAGGCCCCAACTCCGATGATGAAGAAGTGCTGCAGGTTCGTCCACCCAGCTGCTGGCACGCTCGCCCATCCCCGTCCGGGACACCGTCCAAAGCATCGTCGAGCTGCACAAGCTGCGGGGAAGCTCATGAGCGGAGGTCCTGCCATTTCCAAGATGCATCTGCCACTCCTGTGGAAAGCAGTGCCACATTGGCCACACCTGCCACTCCACCAGGAATCAGTGGAACTGCACTACATGTCCGTCCACCGTAATCAGGTACATTTCTTGCCCCAGGGGTCCTCCAATACGATCAAAATAACTGTCTGGATAGAGGTGGCCCCGTGTGAAATGGAACTAGACACTGGGTCTTCCCTCTCGATAATCTCGGAGGAGACCCTCCGCATGCTATGCCCAAAAGGGGGACGCCCATTGTAGGATACAGGACTGGTGTTAAGGGATTTTTAAAAAAACACATCGCCATCAAAGGAGTGGGCCAGTTCCGTGTACAATACAAGGCTTTTGATGGCCCATTGGAGCTAGTTGTGGTTGGGGGCCATCCCACCAGTTTACTGGGCCTGTCCTGGTTTGAGGCTTTGGGTCTGGCCATCACCGAGATAAACAATATACAGTTGGGCAATTTCAGTAAGGTATGCAATGAGTTCCCCGCCACTTTCGATGGATCGCTGTGACGCTACCGAGGGCCCCCAGTAACCCTGTCCCTTGATCCGGCAGTCCGCCCACTCCACTGAAAGCTCGAAGGCCCCCATTCGCCTTCCAAGCCAAGATTGAGGCTGAACTCGACCGCCTGGTCAGCCAAGGGGTCCTGGAGCCAGTTCCCCACGCAAAGTGGGAAACCCCGATTGTCACCCCAGTCAAACCCAACGAGGACGTCTGCATTTGTGCTGATTACAAATGCACCATAAACAAGGCTCTCCAGGACCATGCCTACCCTGTCCCGGTGATCAGCCACATAAGGTTTTCAGCAAACTGGACTTAGCACAGGCTTACCAGCAGTTGCCATTAGACAAAGCCACGACAGAGGCACAGACTATTGTAACACACCGGGGGGCATTTACAGTTCATCATCTGCAGTTCAGGGTTACTGTGCTCCGGGAATTTTCCAAACATGATGGACTGTTTACTTAAAGGGATTCCCGGAGTGCAACCCTTCTTCAATGACGTTCTGATAGCGGCACCGTTACCTGAAGCGTTCGCTGACAGCCTGCGCACTGTCCTCCAGAGATTCGACGCAGCAGGGCTGAAAGTAAAATGGGAAAAATGCCTGCTAGGGGTCCCCAGCATTGAGTTCCTGGGTTTCCGAGTCGACGCTAGCGGCATCCATCCTACACTGGACAAAATCAAGGCCATCGTGGATGCGCCAGACCCCTCCTCCAAAGCTGAGCTGTAGGCCTTCCTGGGTCTGTTAAATTTTTATCACACTTTTCTCCCCCACAAAGCTGTCATGGCCGAGCCCCTCCACCGCCTCCTAGACAAGAACGCTAAGTGGCAGTGGGGTTCACGCCAGGCCGTGGCTTTCTGGGCCGTTAAAGACTTGCTGGTCTATTAGCCCATTTTGACGAATCCCTCCCCGTAGTGCTCGCGTGTGACACATTGCCTTATGTGGTGGGAGTCGTTCTGGGACACAGGCTGGCGGATGGCCGCAAAGTTCCGGTGGCATATTATTCCCGAACCTTGTCAGCGGCGAAACGTAACTACGCCCAAATTGACAAGGAAGCGCTGGTGATCATTGCAGGGGTCTGGAAGTTTCATGACTACCTATACAGCCGGGCATTCACAATTGTCATGGACCATAAACCACTGTTGGGACTATTGGCACTGGACCGCGAAATGCCCCAAATGTTATCCCTGCGGGTGTTGCAGTCGTCTATTTTCCTTCCAGGGTACCAATATGCCCTGCTACACAGACCCGGCAAAGCAATGGGACATGCCAACGCGCTCAGCCACGTGCCTTTTCCCGTTTCGGAACTGGCTCCGGCTTCTGCTCACCAGATCCTCCTGCTGGAAGACCTCCCCGATCGGCTGGTGCAGGTACTTGAGGTCTCAAATGATACCCGGAAGGATCGCATCCTGTCCCGGGTTCTGGACTGGGTGGGGAGGGGCTGACCCACAGGGTGAGTGGGCCCAGAATTTGCAGCCTTTACCTCCAGGCGGGATGAACTGTCGGCACATAAAGGCTGTCTCCTGTGGGGGAGTAGGGTCGTCATCCCCGCCCCCCTGTACAAGTGCATGCTAGAGGTGCTGCACGAAGCCCACCTGGGAATCATGCGCATGAAAGCCTTAGCGCGCAGTTACGTCTGGTGGCCAGGGATGGACAGGGAGATTGAGGATGTGGTTAAACATTGTCTACCATGCCAGGAGACAAGGCCAGCTACCCCTGGGGCCCCAGTGCATCCATGTGAGCCCTCCCACAAGCCCTGGGATCGCCTACACCTGGACTTTGCGGGTCTGTTCTAGTGGACGCATACTCTAAGTGGCTGGAGGTCATCCCCATCTCCTCTACCTCATCCGGCGCCGCGGTCAGGGTCATGTGGAAAATATTCTGCTCACACGGCATCTCTGACACCCTGGTGTCGGACAACGGAACGGCATTTACGTCGGCCAAATTTGCTGAGTTCATACATTACTACGGGATTCGGCACGTCCATTCCATACCATTCCACCCGGCCACAAATGGACAGGTGGAGCGAATGGTGCATACCACCAAAGAGGCACTCCGGTGGATTGTCCAAGGTGAGTGGACCTACAGGCTAGTGGCTTTCCTGTTTGGCCAACGAACAACTCCGCACACATCCATGGGGCAATGCCCTGCCGAACTCCTGATGGGCCGGCGCTTGACGACCCAACTGGACCGCTTACACCCCGACCACAGCCCGGGTTCTGTCCAGCAAGAAGCACACCATGGGTTCTTTCCGGAGGACCCAGTCTACGTCCGGAATTATGCCCGGGATCCACCCTGGGTCCCAGCCTGGGTAGTAAGGGTAGTAAGGGTGACGGGCCCCCTCTCTTACGAAGTCTCCACCAAAGACGGCCAGAGGCTCTGGAGGCACATTGAGCAACTCCACCACCGTGTGCTACCGTTGGGAGATCCAGACCCCCCAAGCTACGGAGGACAGCGAAACGGAAGAAGAAGCCAGGGAGCCAGCGGTACGATCCGAGGACTCACACACACCAACTGCTCTGGCCCCAGGTCCCGCTCCAACCCTGAAATCCGACCAGGGTGGCCACATTGGGGCACCACCGGCTACCGTGACCACACCACTCTCCTTGCCTGCTACCACACATGCAAAGCCCCCGATAGAGCCCCGCCACTCAACTAGAGAAAGGAGGCCACCAAAGTACTTGCGGGACTATGTGCAATAGTACTTTGGAACTATGGAAGGAGGGGTGTTGTGTATTAAGATGGCCACTACCACGTGGGCCCGGCTATGCAGTCTTACAGACCTTCTGGCCTTCGGTCTCAGAATAATAGCCAGCTCAGATCCTAGCACGGACCAATAGGTTTGCGCAGATCTGGATAGGAACCTATGGGGACTGAGGACTTGTAAATAGAACAAATCACGGAAAGCGTGGGGGTGTTGGGTGTGAGTGGGGACATACATATAAGCCGGCCTCGGATCAGCTAGTTTATCTTTTGTTTTGTCATGTAATCCAATAAACGTGAGCTGATTTCACTATGCTACGCCTGGAACTCCAGTACTTTTCATAAATGCAACATTCTTAGAAGATTTATGGACTGATTGATTGCCCTTATAAAACCGTAAAGATCCAAAGAAAAGGAGAAGGTGAAACTGTTTTCCTCCCCCCCCCCTGCAAGCGGCTAGAGAAAGAATCTCAAGCATTTCCTTTTAAGTTTAAGATTAACGCATGGAATTCACTGCTACAGGAGGTGGCGGCGGCTACAAGCATGGAAGGCTTCAAGAGGGAATTAGATAAGCATATGGCACAGAAGTCCATCAATGGCTATTAGCCACAAGGTATAGATACGAACTCTCAGTCTGGGGCAAGTGATGCTCTGTATTCTAGGTGCTTGGGGGGGGCAACAGTGGGAGGGCTTCTAGTGTTGTGGCCCCACTGCTGGACCTCCTGATGGCACCTGGTATTTTTGGCCACTGTGTGACAGAATGTTGGACTAGATGGGCCATTGGCCTGATCCAACACTGGCTTCTCTTATGATCTTATGTTAAGCTGTGGGCAAAAGGATAAGAAAGAGCCGCTGTCTGAGACCATAATTCTGTTATATGGATTTTTAAAAAGAATTTATTTGAGAAAAAAACATTATAATACTTCTCTAAGCTTTATTGAACTAGAAATAGTCCTTATGGAAAAGGAGAAAAAGAAGATCTGGATTCTGCTTTGAACTGGTTTCATGTCACATTCTCATAACATGTTTTGTCTTTACTTGTTGAAACTATGAAGGTACATGCTGTTCTGATTGTGCTTTATTGTGTTGAAAACAACTGATAACACTCCCAAGCTATGGTGTGAATACCTCTTCTTTGATATGGCTATAGTGACTAGTGTCTGATGGACAATGAGAAGTGGTGTGACTTTCTGTTTGTAATATGCAGTTGTAATATGCAGTTTGTAATATGCAGTTGTGGAATACCCGGTGATTCAAACCAGATGTTTGGAGATACATTCTCAGCAAGTGTGGAACCTTTAGATACTGACTGGACACAGACTTCTTTAAAAGATTTCCAACTCTTAATCCAAAATTCACTTACGGTATCTCTGCTGTGAGACTGGCAGTTAGAGAGATTGTTGATGCCATGCAAATTGAAATGGATATATTGCCAAAGCAGGCCCCAACTGACATGGGAAAAGCCTTGAAGCCAGAGAAGGGAGATGAACAAAATTTCAGAGATACAGAAGACAGTGAGAAAGTCTACAATCAAGTGGATATCAACAAAGTGGATTTACCTCCAGCAAAGAGAAATAAAAGATCTGGGGAAATGTACTCAAGACTGGCTAGAAAAATGACAGGTGAAGAAACCCTTAAAATTTTGAATGATGCACTACTACTACAAGAGGAAAGAAAAGAACCTACAGAATTCCAAAACATACTGACAATGGAATATAGCCACTTCAAGAAAAAAACATCACTATTTACAAGGAAAAAAGACATAGAATAAAGATTCTAAAAATCAAGAGAAGAAATCAGAAAATGGAAAAGATGATGAAATATTACAAAAAGTTTTAAAACATGTTGTGAGAGTCTCTGAGGTTATATTGTGGAGTAGAGTAGATGTGAAAATAGTTAAACATAATCCATAAAAAAGAAAAGAAAAGAATTTAAAAGAAAAGAATTATTTACTCCTGTTATATGAAATTGAAAATGTAGCAAACCTCCTAGGCAAAAGTTTAAATTGAAGGGAATAAGGAATGTATGCAAATATATACTTAAAATTGCTGTAAGATTCCTGGAGATTGTATTGTGAAATAGGATCTCCTAAACTAGACTAGAAAGTATTCAACTATAACCCATAGAAGGAAAAAATAAGAATTGTTTATTCTATTATATATAATTGAGAAATCAGATAAAATTTGTTTTAGGTAAAAGGTTAAATAGAAGAGAATATGAAATATAGACACACATATATGAAAAGGTTTAGATACTAGTATAGGAGAAATTGAAATACTGTATAATCTATGATACTTCATAGTAGACAATACAGAGGTTTGTATTGATTAAATTCACTTATAGGTATTTTGATTGAAAATGTATGGTGAAATAAGGATTCTTACAGTAGCTATAAAATAGAAGATATAGAAGAAGAAAGCTAATAATTTCTTCTTTTTTGTAGATAATTGTAGAATGTGGTAAATTTCTCGGACATAAGCTCAAATATCAATATGAAATGTACTCGTATATATATGCAAAGATTTAGATTTTAATATAAGGTGGAAACATTTTATACATTGTATAATGTATGAGGCTTTATAAATGGAGAGATATATTTACTATCCCAATTTTATGTTTGTTTTGTGTAAAAAATAATTTTAAAAATGTCTTAAAGATTGGGGACTCCTGGTCTAACCCATACCAATATATATAATATGTATTGGGGTCCAGAGACAGAAGCATCTGAGAACAATGAGAATATATAGCCAGGGGCAGAAATCAAGATACAGCTCAAAGATGAGGAGTAGAGCAGGGGTCCCCAACCTTTTTGAGACTGTGGGCACCTTTGAAATTCTCATACAGGGTAGTGGGCGCAACTACAAAATGGCTAATTTGAAGGAACCATCAAATGTATTTGTCTCAACTAATGTACAGTTAAACAGTGAGAGCAACACTTCCCCCCACACACACTAGTGTGAAACAAGAATCGGCTAATCTCCTGAGCCTTTCAGAATCCAGCAGTGGGACATGTATGGAAACTGCAACTCTGAACGGTCTTTTACTCACCTCATCCCCCATCAGATCTACAAACAGACAGGCTGTCACTCTCCCTCCAATAGAAGTATCACAATTATCTGATTCTAGTTCTTCAAAATCAAACTCAGTCATTTTACTGAAAGGCCCTGATTTCAATAAAACAGCAGATAGAGAATTGTGGTGCCAGGACATAAAACATGCATTTCTAAAAATCCTAAGATTCAAACGACAGAAAAACTGCTGCAGCTGAGCCCAGGCCAAACCAAGCAAAAGTTCCTGCCAAGATAATTGTGCCAAGATTTTTAAAATAAATATTTACTCATGTAATTATTCTTTATATTTTATTGTATAAATATGAAACCATGGTATCCTTTTACTTTTGTTTGAAGTGAATGATAGCCTTATTTAGAAGATCTCTTCCACTAGACTTTAGAATATTAACTCAGGTTCACCCGATCCTTAGTAAACATTTCTGGGTTTGAAACAATCTAACACTAGTAATTCTGAGAGCTTTGGTCCCTTGTTTTCAAAGATGAGAAATTAGTATTTTATTGCTGAAATGTGTATATACTTGTATCTCCAATAACTGTTCTGGTTTTGCATTATTTTTGTGTCTAAACTGTATTTTGGAACTTTTTAAAAATTCACAGATTATTTCAATGTATTGAGAACCAATTAGTCGATTGTTCTATAAATTATCTACAAGATTCCAATTGAATAAATAATTTGTGATGGATCCAATTGCAGATGCCAGTTTGTTGGATAAAGCCCTGTTACGTCCTGTGCTGAATTTTTTCCCTCTTCTCTCAGTTTATTTAGCTTATTTTTGTTATAGCTTTTATATTACACTGTGATGAGATATTCCTATTAATAAAGGAAAACCCAAAAAAACTGGGGGGGGGGGAAATGGCTGGAGCAGAAGGCAGAGCCTTGCACACAGAGGAAGCCCAAGTGCAGAGGAGAAGTTTTTTAAAACACACTGGGGAAGAAGGGTGGGAGAGAATACAACCAACACTGCGGACCCACTGAAACAACTTTATTTTAATCTGCACAGCCAATCGGATCTCCAGTGGCCGGTCAGAAGCCTTGCTGGGAAGAGCGCCACGGGGCCACATCTACTGTCTAAAAACACTTAGTGGTGCCAGGAAAGGTGTTGGAGGATGCCATGGAGCCCCTGAGCACCACATTGGGGAATCCTGGAGTAGAGATTGGAGACCAACGGATAACTTATATGTATGGGAAATCTGCTATCTGTATTCTTTATGTTCTTTGCCATGATTTTAGAAGTACCAAGAAAGCTGCCAGAGAAGAAAGGACGATGCCGAATAAAGGGTGCTGGTAGGCTACCCCCTCCCCTCACTGCATTGTGGCCCTAGGAAGGATTAATTACTACGCTGTAGTACTCTGTGAACAGCTCTGAGACCCATTAGGGGTCATGGGCGGTATACAAATCACATGTAAATAAATAAATAAATAAATAAATGTACTAATGTGGCATTTATACAATTTTAGAGAACATATACCTATAGATAACTTTGTATGGTGTTTGAAGTTATAAGAGATTCAGGTAGGTAGCCATGTTGTTCTGAAGCAGCAGAACAAAGTTTGAGTCCAGAGGCTTGGAAGGAAGACATTCTGGTTAATTTGTATCAACACAGTGGGCTTTGATATTTTAGTCCATTATATTCTTCTAGATCAGTTGTGTAGATTGGAGGCACTTCTTTGCAGTAGTTCCATTCAATGCTCCTTCTAAGCTGTGAAGTCTTGTGAGCAAAAATCCTACTTTGTGAGCTACTGGCATGAAAGTTGTGAGCGAGCGATTTGGCTACTGCATAAATTAGTTTGCTCTGGAGCCATCCTTCCTGAGCTAAGACAAAAATGTGTGAGCTGGAGGCTAAAAAACTGTGAGCTAGCTCACACTAACTCATCTTAGGGGGAACAATGGTTCCATTCCTATCTTATCGGTCACTGTCAGAAAGTGATATCGAAAAATCATTGCCTTCTACTGTTTTACTTGTTCTAGTGGGTGTTATATGGGATCTATATAAAGCCATGGGATAGATGGTCTAACAGCTTGGGGTGATGAAGTGTGCATGCATACAAAAGCTTATACCCAGAATTAAACTTTGTTGGTCTTAAAGGTGCCACTGGACTCAAACTTTGTTCAGTTTGGAGTGAATTGGCACTTATATATGATCACAATAGCAGTGGGTTCCCTAAATATGTATTTGGAAGTTGCTGTGGGCTCACAGAGTAAAGTTGAACCCAGATAAGACAAAGATATTATATACTAGGACCTCATAAAGTGGGAAATGGGCACTCATCTACTCTAGATGGCGTCATGTATCACCAAAAGGCTTCAATTCATAGCTTGGGATAGGAATACTCCTAGATAAATAGATGGCCTTTGTGGCTAGCAGAGCACTTTAACTGCTCCAGCTGGTCTTGCGCAGGACCAGGATTTAAACTAGTCGTACATTCCTTGTCCCTTGTACAGATCAAATGCCATAATTAGTTATTGTCTAGGGCTAGTGAAAAGTATGCAGACGGAGAGTGATTTCAGCAAAGCGTACTTTATTTGATCAGGAACAAGACGACTTTGGCCGGCTCGCAGGCCGGCTTATATTCCCCGAGAAACCGCCACCCAAAACACACACCCCACTTCCCAATAGGTTATTTACAGTGGCCGAGAGTCCCACAGGCTCTCAGCTGGGAACCTAGCCCCCTGATTGGAGCGGGCTAGGATCCGCATAGTTCATTGTCTTTTGGAGCGAAGCTCAACGTTTGTGCCTGACCGCGTGGAGCCCAAGCCGGCCATGCGGTCTGGACTGGATACATTACAGCTAGTGATAGAAAACATATAATAGAAGTGCTTGAGAGACAGCAATTATTAACAATTAGCATTGGGCACAATTTGAAGACTTGCCCTGAGGCTTTAAAGCATAAGTTTTCCAGTTGGCAAAAGGAGGTTCTGAAATCTATTAAAACATTAGACTTATCTCCCCAAGCCCTTTTGGATCTTGGAATAGATCGGGCAAAATCACTCATCAAGCAAAGAGTGACAGATACCTAAAGACAAATGGACATCTCAAGATCTCCAGAACTCCCGGAAAAGATCAGGGCCCTGCGGGATCTTTTACAGTTCCGCAGGGCCTGCAAGATGGAGCTCTTCCACCAGGCAGTCAATTAGGAGCCGCCACACCACTACTACCAACTCCGGTGGGTGTGGGTTGGCCCTGGCCTGGTGCTTGTGCCATACCATTGTGCAATGCCGAAGACAGCTGAATCGGAAATAATTGTTGTTTACCATACAGTATGCCATCTTAAGTACTGAAAGACAACTACTACCACTAGCACTTTGTCGGACTGTGTAATGTTTTAATGTTTTAACTTTTGTATATTTTATTTATTTATTTAGGCATTTTTACCCCGCCCTCCCCGCAAGTGGGCTCAGGGCAGCTTACAAGGGGCAAGAGCCCATGCATAAAACCCAGGAAGACAATAAAATCATAAATAATAACAGTAATAACAATAATAAAGTGCTTTCTGTGAACAAGATGGTCTTGAGTGGTTATGATGATGATTTTATGGTACTGGTACCAATTAATGTAAGCCACCCTGAGCCTGCTTGCGGGGAGGGCGGGGTATAAATTGAAGTAATAAATAAACATTTCCTCAGAAAAAAACAGATACACTGCAGCCCCAGCTGCTTATTTATATTTTCTGACAACACCAGAAGGGCATTCACACTGGCCAGAAATTCAACTTTACCTTCCACAGTGTTTAAAGCAATCCCTTACCCCTTAAGGCTCTGTTCTTGCTCTCTGTGTGAAAAAACACATTTTTAAAAACCTAACTATATAAAGGTCCGATCGGAAAGTATTAGGCCACTGCTAGGAAAATTTTCTGGGTGATCAAATAAAATCAAGCTTGATTATCTCCTGTCAGATAGAAACCACAAGACTACTTGACAGGTGGCTAAATTCTGTGCTCAGGTTTATAAGCATCAAAAATCCCTTTTGGCAGTATGACTTTGTAGTTATTTGGCATGATTGTGTAAGTTTTTAAGACTTAATTTTATATTTTTTATCTTTAAAAAAATTCAACCAACTGTATTGCTGCCTCTTGCATTTCTCAGTCAAACTGTACCGCTGGTCACTGACTGTTGTAATAAAGTGATTGATTGATCCTGAATCTAGCTATTCAGTGAGATCATCAGACTTACTCCATGTCTGCTTAAAATTAATACCTAAACAGAGAATGGGCTTCTTTATAGCAATATCTTGCACCTTTGAACCTACCAACCCAGCCCAAATTATTTTATTTATGAATATGGTGAAGAGTATTTTGTTTCCTCAAGTCCTTTTGTAGTTCGCCCACTAATATTTTTATGCACAATTTGTGTCATGCTTTTTATAGATATATAATGTAATTATTTGTTTATAAGGTGCTTGGTAAAAACTGTGAGATATAATTAAAATAAGAAGTCTCAGAAAATTCCACGTGCATAAAAATTGTTGAAAAATCTAGTTAACAATCCATATTATTTACAACTAATCCAAAAATGCTTTGCATAACTGATTCACATATAAGTTGTTCCTGCTAGTACAATACCACCTCGCCGCACCGTCCATCCACCAGACCCTATGAGACCCGATGAGGTCGATCAGTTGCTTAAGCTGGGACGCGTTTACCATCAAGATCACAAGAACAAGTCGCTGAGCATTTTGTAAATTGTATAGACTGCATAGATTTTAGCACCAATTTCACTGTATAAAAATCGTTTTTATTGTTTTAGTATTTATGATGTTGTTAGCCGCCCTGAGCTACTGGATAGGGCGGGATAAAAATAGCAAAATAAATATAAATAAATAAAATAAATAGTCTTTCCCCAGTCCCCAAATTGTAACAGTAACTATATTTTCATCAACTGCAAGCATGCAAAGCAGCATCTTTAAGTAAATATTATAAAGGCTCCATAAGAGCATCCCAGCTTTTCAATATGCTAAATAATGTCATTGAAGAATATCATTCAAGTCTTGTGTTTTGATTTCTTTGTAAGTTATTGTTTGAGGGAATAAATTCTTCACTTTCAAAGAAGTACCTATCCATCTCCATTGGCTATCTTGATTATGATCTTTAACACAGAAGACCTGGAAGATGGAAAACTCTTAAGAAGGACAGTATACAGGTTGTCAGTTCTAAGTACACCTGTTGTATTAATCAGATAACTTTATCCACCTGGCGTGAAATCGCGACAGCTATCCTGGATCAAATGCTCCTGTAAAAAAAGATTAACTTCTGCTTCTGTTTGTATTGCTAAGTGTCACCGTTGTCTGAAGCGGAGGTTTACAGGCACCTCATTGCAACCCTCGGGGTCTCGCAAGCGAAATATGCTTCAGCGTTGCAACCGGGATTGAAAGACCTAGTCTTCAGTAAAGGTAAAGATTCCCTTGCTCGAAAGCCAGTCGAATCCGACCCTAGGGTTGCGGTGCTCATCTCCGTTTCAAAGCCGAAGAGCCAGCGCTGTCCGAAGCTGTTACCTTCCCACCGAAGTGGTCCCTATTTATCTACTTGCAATTTCTTGCTTTCGAACTGCTAGGTTGGCAGGAGCTAGAACTAGTCTTCAGTACCACCCTATTTAAAAACAACAAACGTAAAACAAACAAACTGTACATTTCCCAGCATGCAGTGAATAACCACCGTTTAAACGGCATGTACATTGTAGGGCTGCGCGTATGCATCTCCCTGCGACTGAACGCTAGGAACTGTAGTTTTTTCTTAAATATATCCAGAATAAGTTTTTTGGGAAGAGGGGGAATCCCCATTTCATTTTTCCTTTAGTTTTCTCTATTGCACGATTTTTGTAGCAAAACGAGATGGGCAGGGAAAAGCTCACGGCATCGCCTGCAGTGGTGTTGCTAGAGAAGTCGGAAAAGTCCAGGGCGGAGCATCTAAACTGCCAGTACGACCCATCCACTTTAAAAATAAATACCGCCTTAAGGCGGAATGTTATTGACCCGGATACTACCCGCTTCCGGGAAGGGCGGGGTAGGAGCAGAGAAGCTCAGCTTCCCTTCCCGTTTGCCTGAAGTCACGTGAACGGGCACTTACGGCGCGGAGAGGGCACGTGACGCGAGTGGGAAGCGCACGGGCGGGGGGTCGACATGGGGACTACGCTGGATGTCAAAATCAAGCGCGCTAACAAGGTGTATCATTATGGGGTAAGCGGCGAAGGGCGTGGCGGTGCGACAGGAGAGGCGGGTGACTGAATGGGGAAGCGGCTGCTTTGCTTACCGGAGCAATTACGTGGATGCGTACTTGAGAGTAAGTCCCACTGAACTCAGTGGGGCTGGTTTTTGTGGCTGGAGGAAGAGCTGCTGTATGTCTGGAGATTATAAGCTAATTGTGCCTTGGGTATGGAGAGGCTGCTTAGTCTGACGCGGTTTTCGACTTTATTTTATTAAATTTATTTATTTTGTTACGCTTGTATCCCGCCTTCCCCGCAAGCAGGCTCAGGGATGCTCGGTGGAGTTTACTGTTAAGCTAGTGTGCGTAGGATTGTGACCTTGTATAGCGTGTAATGGTAACCTGATTTTCACGAACAGGAGATGAGGATGGATCAAGATGGATAGCCGTGTTAGTCTGTCTGTAGCAGTAGAAAAAAGCAAGAGTCTAGTAGCACCTTAAAAGACTAACAACCATTTATGCAGGATATGAGCTTTTGTGACTCACGAAAGATCATAGTCTGCCACAAATTTTGTTAGTAGAGGAGGAGTTTATTCCCCATCCTGCCCGTATTTCAGACCGTGTGGAGGATTATATGACCAAGGTGGTTCCCTGGAAAAAAAACCAATAGAAACTTAGCATACCAGTGTGCAAGGCTACTTCTTACTCACATCTGCTGTTTTGAAGGGCTTTGGTGTGTGTGTGTGTGTAGCAGGGTTCCTTCATGTAACCCTGGCTTGCATTCCATTATCTAGGCACACCATTTTACTACATGATCTACTGTTCATGTGGGGGGAAAGAATTGCCCACTAAATGCTTCTTTTCAACCAAAGTTGGTATTGCATTATAAATATCAGAGTAGTAGAGAGAATCTGAACTACCCGTATTTAGTAGGCAATTCTTGCATTGTAGGGCTGCTTCTACAGTTATGGAGGATTTACAAGAAGAAAAATGATCAAGCTATTATTAACATGTTCTGTTTACTTCTGGATTGATGTAATTTATAATTAACTTATAAAAGGCAAAGTGCAAAAACACCTTCCACTATTCAGTGCAGTCCCTGCCTCTAAAAGCCAGCCTGTATTTCAGAACAACGCTCAGCCTTTGATGAGTTTGTACAGAAAGAGAAGTTTGGCTGTTAAGAGATGGTGATTGAATGCACTGCTGTCAGTGCTATTAAAGTCTTGGTGGTACAGAGAAGAATTCAAGAGATAATAATATGAGAGAACTCAGAGGGATGCAGGGGAGTATGTGGTCTCTAGTGGTATGTTAAACCCCAGTGGTTTAGAGGTTTATTCAGCTTTCACATAATGGTTAGATGATAACTGGAAACCAATAAAGATGCTGGAACACTCTTGTAATACATTTCTGGTGACCTGCTGCTTTCAGGAGGCTGACCACCACCATTACTAAAAATTTTGAACACTTATGAAAGGTAAACCTTTAAAAGTGTGACATAGTAGTCTAGCTTTAAAATTCAAAAGCATGGATGATGGTTGCGTATTATAGCATTCTTTTCAAATGGAAGAGGTGAAAGGCTGAGGTATTGATTCAGCAATACATATCTTGTATGACCACAGGAGACTGATTCTTTCTCCCCTTTCCTCAGTCCTAATTTAAAGTCTCTGGCAAGCCAAGATACGGGAGACTTATGAAGGTCTCATTGGGTTATCATACATGGCTGACAGGCTGCATTTGGCATGGTAAATTGCAAACTGGGGAGACATAATGCTGCCTGTAGGTGCATCAGTCCTGATGTAGGTCTTCTATGGTTTTCTTGTTTTCTCCTTTGAGCTTTAGAGGGCGTCTTCAAAATTGGTAGAGAGAGACAAAGAACCCAGTTCAGAACTTCAGTAGCTCAACCCTTATCTAATAAACACCAGTTCTGAAGTCTGTGCAAGATCTGAGCTCTTGCTATGCAGGCTAAGCTCAGAGAGGACTGTGCTTCCCTGTGGGAACGAGCCAATGCTCTGTGCCAAATACGCATTACATAGGAGGCCTGTGACCAGATCTCCTGATACTCTTTCTAAAGCAGCTTGGTAGGGGGCTGTTTCAAAGTGTTAAAAAGGAAATAAACCCACAGATCTCCTGTAAAACTGGTAGTTTGGTTCTCATTCTTCACATGTAAGCAAGACGCTATTCTGGCAAGACGGATGCAGTTATTTGCAATACTGTTTTAGATGAATGATTTGAAAACAGAGCATCCGAAGAACTTTGTGGCTTATTCATTCACAAAAGCTCATATAAAATTGTCTTCAGGTGCTGCTAGACTTGTGGTTTATTCAGTGCCATTGACAAAATAAAATACACAGGTGTCGTTAAGTAAGCTGCAGATAAATCTCTTTTTAATTATAAATCCTACTCTTGGTAATACCTGGGCTTTCTTTTCTTAGGAAGTCAGTTGCTACAACAATGACACAAACCAATGTTATCAGTTTTTCTATGTATGGTATCTTTCATCCAGGAGAATCCCAGGATATACAGAAGAACCTTGTAAATGAAGCAGAGCTGCATTTTCTGTTGAATGTGCTAGTTATTTGATAACGTAGTAGTGTTGTATAGCGGTAGAAAATATAACAGGTTGACAAACAATAATGGTTTTACATTATAGTAACAGCCTTTGATTGCCAGTGAAATCTAAAAGAAAAGGTGATTCCTTTTTCTTGTTTGTGTTCACTCCGCACCCCCCCCCACCTCAATTTAGGAAGTTCTCAGTGGAGTGGTGGTCATAACAAGTAAAGATTCAGTACAGCACCAGGGAATCTCTTTAATGATGGAAGGATCTGTAAACTTACAACTCAGTGCCAAAAGCGTTGGTGTGTTTGAAGCCTTCTACAATTCTGTTAAGGTAAAATTACTGAAGAAAATATTGGTTACAGCAAGCTTTCATTAACCTATTTATCTATGTGATGATTTAAAATATCTGTGGGAAAGATTGGGTGGTTTCTGCTGATTGGGGCTGTAATTTGGTAGTAGTTTAAAAGGCAGCTTTTCAAAAAGATTGTAAAGAACTTTTTTGATTTGGTCTTGGTAGATGTAATATTGAAGTCTTTGAACTTAGATACAAAGACCAGGAAAAAATGGGAAATGCTTTTTCAATGAATTTTTTTCAATTTTCAGGAGCACTGGAGGAACTCCTATGATTTTTTATTCTTCTTTTGGAATGAATGAAATTAAAGTTGTATGAGGGTGTTTTTGTCCAAATAATACATGTACACGTGTATTTTTAAACTACAGCATTTGTTTTCTACCTTCGACTTTTAATTTTTCTTCTTCTCAGATGACAAAAATTAAGACACATGTGCAATGATAGCATAGGGTGCAGCAGTTTGGAACTTTTTCTCAAGTATTGTGCATATATGCAGTTTATCTTACAGAAAATAGAGACACATACTTCTGAATTCCATAAATGTACCAAATAGTACATTTTTATAGGCAAACTAAGTTATAAATTAAATATTTTATGTTGTTTGAAATTTCTATCCTCTCCCCCCTCTTAAAAAAGTGTTGTTTTTCCTCCCAGGCATCAGAATTTCCAGAAATCTTTAATCTTTGTTTAGGTTGGATCCTGTGATATATGGCTACAAAGCTCATAGCTCTTTCCTGTGTTCCTCTCTACCCAGCAGTACTTTCCACTACTGGGAAAATGTAGTATCCACACAGTTTTGCAGGCTGCAGTGAGGAGACCCCTTGGCCTCTGCCCTCCCTTCAGTCAGCACAGTTGTGCTGACAGACTAGAAAGAAAGGTCACTTCATTCCTTTCCCCCTCGATATTGCAGCCTCTGAACTGGCATAGCTATTTTCCCAGGGTTGGAAAGGACTGCTGCACAGAAGGGAATGTAGGAAACATCTGCAGCCATGCACTGCTATTGCTGATGAATTGTAGGGTACAACTTCTTGTCTGAATATTTTAAAGATCCAAGTAAAGCTATGAATCTCAGCTTTCCACCTTATTTATGAAAATATTTGAATAGTCATGTGAGGCATTTTAAAAGTGAGAATTTTGAAATGGTTGAGCAGTGAAAATGCAGTGGAGAAAATACTGGAATACTGTAACCAACGTGTATAGCTGCAGTGCTGAAATTTGCTTTAGTGCCAAGCTTATTCAGCTCTAGGCACAAGCCATAACATTTTTTCTCCCAGGCTTTCTGTTGATTTTAGTACTACCTTTTTCTGAGTGTTATAACAACTAGCTTACAGTTCTAATACTTTAAGTTGCTTCATGAGTAATTGTATGAGTAATTGTATCTTGCTTCTCCATATACCTCCTGCCAACCTAGCAGTTTGAAAGCAAGAAATTGCAAGTAGATAAATAGGTACCACTTCGGTGGGAAGGTAACAGCGTTCCGTGCGCCTTGGTGTTTAGTCATGCCGGCCACATGACCATGGAAACGTCTTCGGACAGCGCTGGCTCTTTGGCTTTGAAACGGAGATGAGCACCGCAACCCTAGAGTCGGACTCGACTGGCTTTCGAGCAAGGGAACCTTTATCTTTTCTCCATATACATGAAATAATGGTATAATGCCAAATCAAGCTTCTTGCTTGCCTTTTTTTTACATGAGACCATCACCAGAGTTTTGTCTGGGGCTAGTGGTTAGGCCCATCACCTACCACCAGTAGGGTTTTTGTAGATTCTTTGCATTTCTTTCTTCATGATACCCAGTGTTGGCGATCCAACTCAGTCTTCAAGACCTCTATAGTCCACGCATGCAACCAAAACCACAACATAATAAATCACTTAGAGCTGGGAATATTAAATGTTTGAATACTGAGAGGATTAAATATACAATGATACGATATGAGGCAGTGTAGGACAAATGCAGCTATTGATGTTGTATTGGTCAGGCGAATAGACAACTATATTTCTTTTGCATTTCTGCCAATTATGTTTGAGTTTGGTGCTCTCCAGGGAGAAAGCAAAACAGCCGTTCCTTGAAGCCCATAGACTTGTATACAACTAATGTAATAAAATATCTCATCCACTCTTTGCTTTTCAAATAGGACAGTGATGGTATATAATATAATATTGTCTTGTTTCTATTTTTTTAAATAGAATAAGTAATTCTGTTATGTAATATAATTGATAAGTGGTTAATGTTTGGCTTTTATTCCTTCATACTTGACACACAAGATAAAAACACTTACATTTCTTAATTCAACAAATGAAATCATTAATGAGACACAGATTTTCAGTATTTCTAGGGGAAATTATTGCTTGTATTTGAAGTATACTAGGAGTAGCCTGGTTTCTCCTGAACCTCTCAATGTTTCATTTTTCACAGCCTATCCAGCTTATTAACAGTACTGTCGAAATGGTAAAACCTGGAAAACTGCCCAGTGGTAAAACGGAAATTCCTTTTGAGTTTCCACTGCAGATAAAGGGAAACAAAGTTCTCTATGAAACTTACCATGGAGTTTTTGTCAATATCCAGGTAAGAGGAGCTTTCCACTTGGCAAACTAGCACTGTTTGTGGGGAATGTGTAAAATTTGCTATTAATATCAGTATAGGCCTAAACAATCACAAATGTACAAGAAAAGAAAATTATACTTTTATCTTCCCTAATAGTTCTACATTCTACTTCTCTTCTAATAACCACTTTCTAATAGCACAAGAAAGGAAAATACCTGGTACAATAAAGGAATTTTTACAGATTAATATATTGTGTTCCTGTATTTTCCAGTTGCTTGCTGCTTTAAGTGCCACTGAAATCACGTGTGAATTGTATCTGCCCTCTGTTTCCAGATTTCCATTCCTAATACCAATTTGTATTTAATGAGGTGGTTCTTATTTAGCTTATATTCAGGTTTCTTTCAGACAGAACACCTGCTGTGTGAAAAACATGAAAAATATGATGCCAACTCATAAGTACAGTTACTTCCTATAAACTTCTAGATGAGGTGGTTTGATGCCTGCTGATGATAAAATGTTTTTATTGTACTTGAGCACATGGAAATAAGTTCTCTTGGAGTCACTTGGAATTTTCCAAAATTTTCAGTGGCCGTGTGACTTTATTGCTACAGGCTATACTGGGGCTCTTCAGTTCCCTTCACTCCCCTTTAATGTCCAGAATTTTATATGCATTTTGTCCCATTTCACATCTGTATACCTATTTCTCAAGTGTGGGTAGATCTGCGGATACCTAAATCTGTGGATTGGGCCCACACTGAAAGAATGGAGATTGTTCTCCAAACTTGGAACAACCAGGTGGGCGAGGAGGCTACTTTTCATCCCCGTCTCTGTAGCTGCTAGCGCAGCTACCCTTTTAAAACTTTATCCCAGCTTCTAATCTGTCAGATATCAGGGAGAAGCAGTGCTTGAGGCAGGTGAAGGAGGAGATACTTCACTTCCTCCCCACCCGCTCCCACACTGCTTATCCTTGTAGCCTGACCAATTAGAAGCTTGGTGAAAGTTTTAAAAGGACAACTGAGCTGGCAGTTATAGAGACAAGGGTGAGAAGGAATTTCTTTGCCCTCTCGCACCCCTCTGTAGCTGCCAGCTCAGCTGTCCTTTTAACTTTCTCCATTTCTAATCAGTCAGACTGCAGCTGAAGAGGTCAAGGTAAGTAGGAGAGGAGGGAGAAAGAAAGATGGGTGGAATGTTGACAGAAGTGTAAGGGAGTCCTCTCATCACCGCCTTGTAGGCATCCCACACCACTTGAATAGGAGTCTCTTTATTTAAATTTTGTTGGAAAAACTGTTTTGTTTCTTCTTTTAATAAATCCACCGTTTCTTTCCTGTCTAGCAGGTCTTCATTTATTCTCCATAAGTATTGTTTATTGTTCTTTTTCAAACTCCATATCAGTGGACTGTGGTCTGAAATGACTTTAGGCAGAATTTCAGAAGAAAGAAAAATTTAAGAAACAAGCAGCAGTTTTAGAGAAAATTACACAAAAGAAGTGTAGGGGGAAGAGAGGGTGGTAAATTATCCGAGAAACGAGGAGGGGGTAAAATACGTGGGAGATTGACAGAGAAAGTGGTGGGTAAGATTGTCAGGGAAGGAGAGGGGAAGAAAGATTATTTGAGGAGGGAAAGGGAAGGGAGCAAAGGCAGGGGGTGCACCCTCCCTACAGCTTTCTTGCGGGTCCCGCGTACTATACTTTATTTCTCAATTGGAACAAAATGGGTATATTAACATGCCATCAGGGTACATAGATTTGCCTAAACATAAGAGGAAGACAGTTTGATTGTTGTTAAAATGGATGTTAATTTTGGGCAAAATGGCCCAAATTTGTAACCAGTTAGGTCATGTTTCCCTTTGATCTTTAACTGAGATAAATCCAGTAAATTACAAAGCCCCAATCCATCCAAAAGTTCAAGTCCCGTTAAAATTAATGGGATATGTAGTGCCTGAATTTTGGATTATGTCCATTGTGTCTAATCCTTGTTTCATGGCCATTTCATGTTGTATATTTGATCTTGGGTCTCACTGTGTTCTTTTAGAATTTAGAAGTATTTATGAAGTTGCTTTCCACAAAATTTTCTCTTTGAGATTGATAAAGATACAGGGGTAGCAGTTACTGAGTCTCCTCCTGACCAAGCCATGATTGTGCAGCAGACTTTTTTGATTGTGCAGTAGACATATAATGGCATGAAATAAATGTAGATCTTACTTTTTGGCAAGTGTGGGTTTTAATTGATTATAGATGTATTGTTTTGAATGAACCCAAATCTTCTAAACAAGAACCATGTTTCTCTGATGTTCAGTCAACAGAGTAGGAACTATTAGTGTTCAGTTTTTCATTTTTCAAGATGCAAAAATCTGCTTTTCTTTTGCACAGTATACCCTTCGGTGTGACATGCGGCGCTCTCTCTTGGCCAAAGATTTGACGAAGACATGTGAATTTATTGTCCACTCCCCAGTAAGTTGGGCTTCCAGGGGTTTTGACTAGCTATCTAAATTTTGTGTATCTTCATATCTGTTTAGTAATATATGTTATACTTAAGTAATACCCAAGAGAGGCTCTTTACTTAGTTGAATAATAAAATTAATCTGTTTTTTGGTTTCACCTCCCCCTGCATGTACTGGCTCACACTCTGAGGTCTGTCAAGTAAGCCTTTTGGCAGGAGTTCTGTTGGAGAATTGCTGGGAACCGACATTAGAGTTTCCTCAGCAGTTGCCCCTTCCCTTTGGAACACTTACCTCTTTGCTCTTCCCTAGAGGCTTTCCAGTGTCAATGGAATCTTAAAAAAAAATTCTGGAAGGCCTTTTACTGGTTACATCTCTCCCCTGTGTGTATACATTTCTTATGACTGCTGCCTGTTTTAACTGTTTTGTATGAATTTTATCATTGTAAACCACCTTGACTGTTTTTAAATAGAAAGGTGGAATACCAATATTCTAACAAAAAATAAAAATTATTTTCCCCCCTGAAGGTTTTTTTGTCTAATGTAATTAGTTGGGACAGTCTAGTTATCTGTTTTTGTGCAAAAGGTCTGATATCATGGAGTGTAGTGGTTTTGTTTATTTCTGAAAGAACACATAGCAGCAACTTGCTTAAACTGTTTTCTTTGGAAGCTGGAAGTCACGAGGCTTGGCAAGGTGTGCACTATTTATTTATTGTCAGATTTATACCCCACCCTCCCTGCAAAGCAGGCTCAGGGCAGCTTCCAATGACATAAATACATGATAAAAACATACATAATACAAATTAAAACATAACATTTAAAATTAATACATTACAAAGTGCTGGCGGCAGTTAAAATTCAATCAGAAGGAATGCTTTCAGATGGGTTTCCAGCTCCCAGCATAAAGTGCTTAGATGTTATTCTGTTCTTCACTCTTATGGCAGCTGCTCAATGATGACTTTGTGGGCCGTGCACTACGGCGGCGGCCCCTAATTATATGCCTGGCGGAAGAGCTCCGTCTTGCAGGCCCTGCGGAACTGTGAAAGGTCCCGCAAGGCCCTGATCTCCTCCGGGAGCTCGTTCCACCAGGTAGGGGCCGCCACTGAAAAGGCCCCGGCCCTAGTAGCAGCTAGCCTGGCCTCCCTCGGGCCAGGGAGGGTCAACCGATTTTGAGACTCAGACCGTAGTGCTCTCTGGGGTATATACAGGGAAAGGCGGTCCCGTAGGTATGTTGGACCCCGGCCATATAGGGCTTTAAAGGTAAGAACCAGCACCTTGAAGCAGACTCGGTATGCTATTGGCAGCCATTGCAGTGTCCTCAGCACAGGCTGGACGTGCTCCCATCTAGGGAGACCCATCAACAGCCTGGCTGTGGCGTTCTGCACTAGCTGCAGGTTCCGGATCCACGACAAAGGCAGCCCCATGTAGTGAGCGTTACAGTAGTCTAGTCTCGAGGTGACCATCGTGTGGATCACTGTAGCCAGGTCAGTGTGGTCAAGGGAAGGAACCAACTGCCTAATCAGCCTGATGATAAAAGGCCAACTTGGCAGTGGCTGCTACCTGGGCCTCCATGGTAAGGGAGGGATTCAGGAGTGGGATCCCCACTCCTGAACCTCCGTCTTTGCTGGATTCAGTTTCAGCCGACTCAGTCTGAGCCACCCAGCCACGGCCTGCAAAGCACGATCCAGGTCATCAGGTCTGGAGTCCGACTGGCCGCCTAACATCAGATAAAGCTGGGTGTCATCAGCATACTGATGACACCCCAGCTCTTGCCTCCGGGCAATCTGGGCAAGGGGGCGCATATAGATGTTAAATAACATCTGGGACAGCAGAGCCCCCTGAGGTTAAGTACTGCTGTTCCAAAGCAGCGAGGATGTATATAAGACAGACATGACAGTGGGAAAGAAAAGACTGAAGAGAAGCTGTGCAGACCCTATTTTTTAAAAAGAAACTCCCTGATATTTTATGTGGAGACTGTCATTCGTGTGATGAAGCTATAAGGAGAATACTTGCTGTGTTAACTTTCTAATACAATTTATTTACTCTCCATATCTTCCCATGACTATGAAGTGTCCCTACTGCAGACTGCCCGTCCCCCCCAAAAAAAAACAACTGGTGAAACCATGTGGTCAGATGTGTGTGTGTACAGTAAACATCTGCTACACACGTGGGCAAAGGTAGTGCAGCACTGATGGCCTAGTGAGCATGGCTGAACATTTCCTTCAGGGTCATTATCTGGCTGGAGCTGTAATGTCCTGGGTCTCATCCTAGATCTAGCAATAAATGATTCCAAGTACATATTTTTGAAAGGTTCTCAGGTGTATAAATGGAATATTGCTTTTAAGTGTCATGGTCACTGTGTTGCAGCCTCAGAAAGGTAAACCAACCCCAAGCCCGGTGGACTTCACTATTACTCCTGAAACTCTACAGAATGTTAAAGAGGTAAGACTGCTGATACCTCTCTATGTACTTTAGAGAACTTGTATCACATGACATGGTGGGATACAGAGTTCCTCTGTTTTACCTTCTGTCTTTTCCCTGGATTTGATTCCCTCCATTACAGTGACTAAAGTAGTATTAGGTTGGTCCACTTGTTATGTCTGTGGGCATTGTCTTGCTATTACTAAGGGAAACTCAGCACAACTCTGTAAGTGTTGACATTGCAAAAGGTTAGTATCCTTGGATATATTATTCTGTAATATCCCACATGACTGCAGATTGTTTTGTTTCAATCCATTCTCATTCTCTTGGGCTGCGGTCACACGCAACATTAGCCACGCAAGTGATACGGAAGACAGGCGGAGTTTCCAGGCGCGATCTCACCAGCACATCTGGGGAGCGTAGTGCTTCTGTGGCACAACCGAGGCTTCCTCCCGAAACCGCGCAGCAGGTTGCGGGGCAAGGGCGGGTGTCTGATCGCGTTTCCGGTGGCATCCGGCGCCCGCCCATGTCCCCTTGTGAAAAAGGTTTTTTTTCCTCCAAGTCCCCGTGGTTGCGCACATGCACCCAACGGAGCATGCGCATTCGTAGTGAACACAAAAAAAGAAAACTAGTTCGCCGCGCCGCGCGCTTCTTCGTTGCGCGCAGGCATGTGTTGTGATCGACGCCTCTCCGTAACCACAGAAGCTCCACGGTACCTCCACAGAACCTCCACAGGAGGTATGATCGCTTTACTGTGTGTTAGTTTGCCCCAGGGCAAACAGCCACGCTTCCCCCCCGCAGTTTCCTGCCCGTGTGACCGGGGCCTTGAATTGGTTTTCTAAGACGGATGGAGAGATGTCATCAGAAAGTTGAGAGAGGGAGGAGAACGTAACGGATGGTGTTTAGGAACCCTTTTGCATCCTTTCATTTGAGAGAGTCTCCCACCTCAATATCCTTATGTCCTAGGGAACTGCAAAGAGGAATGCTGCTGTTTTTATTTGCTTTAGGGAGGCATCAGTGCCTTTGTGATAGCAGCTATTAGACCAATCCCAATCTTGCATCTCAGGCACATTTGCGTGCTTAGCAACCAGTACTATTCTCACCCAAGAAAGACAGACATACTTAAGAGGGCTGGAAGGAAAGAGTCGAAAGACGAATTGTGGGCATTTGGAGGTGAGCAAGCAACAACTCAATCAGCTGCTGCCTGAAACACAATTGAGTAACAGTGCAGGGGGAAGCAAGGACACATTCTCCACAGTTTGGGACAGATAAACAAAAGCTGCTCATTATGAAAATCTCACCCTGTCAAAGTCGTGGGGTTTCTGGCCCACCATTTCCTTGCAAGGATGATTTGATTCCCCTGTCCCCAGACCTGGGATGCTGGAACAAATTCCCTTATGATAGTTTGGCCGAAACTGGGTTTGGACTCTCACACACACAGTAGCACACATCAATAAAAGCAATAGAATTTATTGAAAAGATTAAAAATGTGGTTCAGGCTTAAGCATAAGGGATGAATAAAACAACAAAATCTGTCTTCCTACATCATACATACATGAAGGCAGGCAGGGTACAACATCGTCAGATCAGCATACATAACAAAGCAGTAGATTGGAGATGCAGCGAGATGTTCCCTGGTCCTGATGGTATTAGTGGGCTGTGCTTGGAAAACCTGTACCAGACAGTTGCAAGTTAACTTTATAGGAAAACTGGACCACTGACTCCCTGATGAGTATAAGCCAATCAAGAACGTGATCCCACAGATTATTCTCAAAGAAGAGTAAGACTCCCCCCTTCCATCTGAGTGTAGTTAAGTCAGATTGCTTTGATATTCAAAGGTGCAATCTCAAGCTTTTTATCTTGGCTTGGGAAGCGTGGTAAGTGTTTTATATGGAACTCTTCCCTTGTTATTCTTTAACTCTTGGATGGCCCGAGGCTTAAAAAGCTGTGAGCTAGCTCACACTAACTCAGCTTAGAGGGAACACTGGTTGTAATTGATGTTACTAAAATATTGTGGAATGTTCCATTAGATAGTTCTGAACTCTTTTACTAGAACAGCTTTTCTTTCATGTAACTGCTTTTTGTCTGACCATCCTCCTCTAATGACTTAACATTCCATTTTGAGATTAGACGTATTTGGCATACAGAGGAGTTTGGCTGATACATATAACTGCCAAGGTTTATCAAACAATATTGTTAATGGGGAAATGTTTGCTGCTTTTGTGTGTATTGTATAGAATAAAATTATATGCCAGGCCTTTGCATAGGAGGAGCCGCCGCCGCCGCCATTGTGCCACCACCGAGTTGCCATCTATGACGGTGGATTAGATCTATAAGTGAACCGGCCCTGGGAAGACGCCCAGGTGACCAAGAACTTTATGTTGTCAGGCTAGGTTGATAAAAGGATCCCATCTTGGAGAGATAAGTTAATATCTAGAGCACCGCACTTTATTTATTGATTGTTTTATACTGTTTTAACTGTTTGTTATGGCATTTGCCGCTGTTGGAAGCCGCCCTGAGCCCATCTGGGGAGGGCGGGATACAAAGCTAATAAATAAATAAATAAATAAATTTAGCCTCTTACTAAGTGGGAGTTTCAGTTGAAACAATTATTTCCCCCCGCCAGTAGTGTCTATATTTGGAGGAATTTAGGTCCTGATTTTGGAAGTCCCAGAATAGGGGATCCATAGTTACAGCTTAGAATGAAATATGACGCAAGTCTAGTTGGACAAGTAGTGGTAGAAAGATCTACCTTCTTCCATTAATTTACAGCGCAATCCTATAAACATTTTCCTGGGAGTAAGCCTATTGAATTGACCTGAGTAGGATTCTAAGGAGACCTGCTTAGAATTGCATTGTTAGTTATGTAACAAACTGCTACCTGTTTTTAGGATGTTTTCCTACTGACTTTTCCCTCTTATTTCACTTTGGGTATAGAGGGCATCACTCCCAAAATTTCTTATCAGAGGCCATCTCAACTCAACAAACTGCATTATAACACAGCCACTGACAGGGGAGTTGGTGGTGGTAAGCTCAGAAGCTGCAGTTAAGGGTATTGAACTTCAGCTAGTACGAGTGGAAACATGTGGTAAGTCTTTACATAAGAACTGGTATGATATACATTTTTTGTTCCAATATGGTAGAGTCCAGTTTATGTGTTAGGTAGTTCTGACATATAACCACTTGCTTAATGTGCTAGGTCATTATGCTGTATCATGTACTACATGTAGTATGCTACATATACAACCTGTCCGCAATTCACATGCATGTTGGCTTGTCAGAGTTAAATATAATCACTGGCATTACATTTATTACTAAATGGCAGTACTTTCTGTGTAAGAATTTTCTAACATGTAGCAGCTCAATTTGGAATGCCACTATTGTTAAAATAGTATATATCTTCTTAAATCCTGCTTTTCTAAAGGCTGTGCTGAAGGTTATGCTAGAGATGCAACTGAGATTCAGAATATTCAGATAGCTGATGGAGACGTTTGCAGAAATCTTCCTATTCCAATCTACATGGTGTTTCCACGGCTTTTTACCTGCCCAACACTAGAAACTACAAACTTCAAAGTTGGTAAGGAGACAGCTATTTTGAATTAATAGCATTCTTATTTTGTGAATGAGTTTCAGGTTAATGCCTTACCAACAGACATACTGATCACTCAAGATTAGCAATTTATTAGGGATCAGAAAATAAATTAAATGTGACTTGCCACCACGGGGTTTTTTCCCTAAATAAAATTAGTGCTTTTGATATGTTGTGTCTTGTGATTTGCCATACTAGTACCAGTACCTAGGTTTCCCCCATCAGCTCTAATGCTGCTGTGATGAAGAGCCATGGTATATCCCAGAGGGTGTACTTGTTGAAAGTAAGATGAAGAAAGGATGTTCTGCAGCCACTTCTGGTTGGATTAGTTCTTGCTGAACAACCATAAAGGGAAGAAAGAAGCACTTTCTCAGCTCCCTTTGTGTTGCCTAGGCCTATGGGACCAAGAGGGAGATGACAACATCACTATCAAGGATTCGGGGGGGGGGGGCTGAACTCAGGCTTGCAGCTTTGCATGGAGTGTTATGACATAAGGTGGAATTTTTCTTATCTAGTGTTCAGAGCCCATGGAATGGGATGGATCTTAGTTTTTGTTCTTTAAGATGTTCATTAGGTGGCCACTTTAGAATTTTCAAACTATACTATAGGCTATGACTTGTCTGTTGCACGGTTTAGTTGATGAATTAGAGTGCATCTTTTAAAGTATTTTTATTTTTAAAATACCCCCATATAAAATAATATAACTTGTTCAGGTATTTATATAAAAAGACCCTGTAAGTGGTAAGCTCCACCTTAGAAAGGGCATTCCCTCCTGTTGAGACAGAAAGGGGAACGGCCCTTCTTAAATGAAAGCCGCTGCGGCACACCAATGAAAGTGTTTTTTCTTTAGCATCCTTGTTTTACTTCATGTAAATCTAATTGCTAATTGTATACATTTTTACTGGATCATTTAGCCAAAGATTTATTTAATTGGGTGATGGTTAGAATGAACATATCACTAAGGACTGCAGAGGCACAGGACAGAAAAGTAATGTTTCTGTACTTTGAACTAATCCCAAGGCTTTTTTTTTCCCTTCTAGAATTTGAGGTTAATATTGTCGTCCTCTTGCATGATGATCACCTCATCACAGAGAATTTTCCACTGAAGCTCTGCAGGATGTGAATATTTAGGACAGTCATTTTAGGGCTATCGAAGGAACCAGATGCCTTCAATCAGATGGGAATCCATTGAACTGGAACTAAGCAGTAGGATTGCTCCTCCCTTCCCTTTTTCTAGCTCTGTGGCAATAAGTCATAATTCAGCGTTTTGAATGGTGGGTACGAACCATCAGTTAAAACTGTAAAAATTAGCACATGTGGTCTGTTACCAATACCAAACAGATGAAACTTCTCCACTGTGATACTGGCTAGCAAGTATTTATCAAGTTCTGTATTGAAGAGATGGCTGTCTTTGATGAGAAACTATCAGTGCTCAGAATCTGTTGTAACATTCGTTTTTCATTTTGACCCTTTGTGCATTAATTCTGATAATGAGGGACATTTGAACTCAAATGGTTTCCCATCCATGTCTTCCTCTTATTGCTACGTGACAGCAAGCGAATGGTCTTTGTCTTAGAGAGGTTTTTAAGCTCTGTTAAAAGCAACATGTCCCAAATCTAAATAAAATTGGATTGATGGGAATTGTACTCAAGAAGAGTTGACTTGTGTATGAACTTTAATGAGGGCTGATGGAACATTAAGGAAATGTACTTAGAATGTCTTGGTTTCAAGTTCTTCCATAACTTGGGGAGATACTGCAATATTTAATATAAGTAGCACATAACTTGTGTATAGTATCACAGGGTCAGCCGTGAGAATTAAATTTGGTTTGCATGATACTACACTGCCATCTCCTGATTGCCATAAGAATAAATGCACTTGAGAAAAAATAATGTAAGACTGGTGCTTCATGGATGTTGCTCTCACACATGTATATGGTAGGTGTCGGAGAAACTGTTCTAGCTACTGACCAAGAATTTTTTTGTCTGAGAGGTATCAAGCTATGTATTGAATGATGTCTTGTGCTCTGGGGATAGAGAGTGGAGCAGAAGGTTGTTGATGTAGGAACAGCCTGAAGATCTGCCATGAAATAGAGGTGCCCTGTCTTGGTAATGAAGCCTGCTGTTGAATTTCAGAAACCTCCTGTGCTTGGACTGACATGTGTTTCTGTGTGAATGGCTTCCAGCACTAGTTTACAGTTTTTGTCAGAAACTCCTTTTTTGTGTGTGTGCATGATAAATTTTTCTGGTGGTTCAGTTCCAGAAAAGCACACAACAATTGCCATTGTTTTAACAGAAAGAGTAAGATGTCTGAGGACTGCTGACTCTGGGTCACCTTTTGGATTGCTTGAATCTCTAGAAAGTGGTAAATTAATGACATGCTTCTTTGGAGCTTTGGACCTGGGAGAGGGAAGAAAACTTGACACTGGGGACTTCCATCACTTTTGTGAAGTAGCTGAACTGAAGGCTTTGTTGAACACAGTTGTCTAAGGTTGAGTTCTGCCAAATGTGGCTGTGATTTTGAAACCAAATTCCTGTTGCTGGGACTTGAGTCACATGGGGAACTGGTACTCCAAGGTCTGTGGTGTTGGCATGCCCTATGAGCCAGCCTGTAGAGCTGGAACCTAGGTTTAGACCAAACTGGGTCAGGATATACCAAAATACGTTTGTTTTCTGTCTGAAATGCTACTTCAGAAACTAGCATTGGCAAAGTTGCTGTGGGAGAGGCACGGAAGGTGGGCGGATTATCCGGGCGCGATCACACCCCAACATCTTGGAAGTGGAGTGCACCCGTGGCTTACCGCCGACAAGTGCAAAGGCTTTGATCTGTGCCCTTCCCGGCTCATTAAAGCAGGCCACGAGGGGTTCCGATGTGCCTTAAGGGAAATTATCAATAAGTCCCTCTCAGAGGGGCTGTTCCCGGGGACACTCAAGGAAGCGATGGTCTGCCCACTCCTAAAAAGACCATCTCTGACCAAGGTGGAATTGGCTAATTACCGGCCGGTCTCCAATTTGCCCTATTTGGGCAAATTAATTGAGAGGGCGGTGGCCACTGTACTGAAGCTTTCACACCCATACATAGTAATGGGAAATACTTGATCTTGGTCATACAGTTAAGAATCTTTTCTAGCTTCTAGCTTTTTCATGGTTGCCATTCTCAATTCGAATCACCTTCTGATTTCTTGGTTGCAGACTTGAAACGACTACTGATGGTGAAAGCAGAAAGCCCCAAAGCAGGATTACAGATGATCATCCAAAAGACACGACTACTGGGGAATTACACAACTGTAAGGTTGGGGATCCCTCTCTAGTTTTGGATAAAAGGCAGTACTAAGGAGGTCTTACTGGAAGAAAGAGTGCAAGGGGCCACAGAGTCAGATTTTAATGGGTACCAGCTGCATCTTCAATCACCAAAGCGGAAGCAGCTTTTCCTCATGAGTGGGGGGGCATGACCAATGCAAGAGGCTTTACCTCCATCCTAGTGGAGAGCCCCCAACTTTTGGTGAAATGAGATAGAGGAAGGAAAAATATTAACAAAACATCACAAGCTTAAGATCACCCAAGACCCTGTTCTCTGTGTCATAAAAGAGGATCACTCTGGGATGGAATTGAGAAACCCTGATGCTCACACAGGCACACTGTTACATAAAGAACCTTCCCTGTGCTGCTGTAGTGACTTGAGTTATTCAGCCCCACCTACCTCACAGGATGTCTGTTGTGGGGAGGGGACGGGAAAGGAGTTTGTAAGCCGCTCTGAGACACCTTTGGGTAGTGAAGGTCGGGGTATAAATCCAATGTCTTCTCTTCTTCTTCATACCCATACTTCAGAAGTAATTCTTCATATCCTTTCCGTATAATGGTAGGGGAAACCTTCCACAAAATGTGTCAAACCTTTAGTATGGCCTCTGGTAAAGGCAAACCTCTGCAGGCAGGAATATTCTCCTTGCTGCCCAGTACCAAAAGATCTGAGCCCTGCCTTCCTTACTTCAATGTGAGAAAATGCAGAATTGGCTTCTTTGAATGATATTTGTTTGCCTGGCAATCTAGGTTCATTAGTATCTTTGATGAGCGTTCAATTTGTACTTATAGCTAAGACACTTGAAGGTGTGGAAGTCCCTTGTAGTTCAGTCCTGAACAATTCTTTCTTGTCCAAAGAAAAAACCTGCCTCCTATAATAAGGACCACTGAAAGGTGGCAGAATAACTCCTGTGGGCACATTCCACCATGGATGTGTTGGAAAAATTTACCTACTCATAATAAAAAAGTTGGTTTATAGAGCTTAGTTAAGCAGAAGAACTACTAATAACTGCAGTTAGTATGCATTCATTTCAGGAAACTTAAATTTCTTTTAAATAAGTTAACCATATAATTAATATTGGTATTTATTTGTTCAGAAGACAGAAGTTTGACACAGAAACCATTAAAATTGATCAAAAAGCATTTTACTGTTAAACTACAGAGAGTCATTTAATATTCTGAATAAAAGGAAATTATTAATCAGTGCGTATACTATGCTGCAAGTAGCTTGTTTAGATATCAGGTTATTGAAGTTTTTAAATTATTCAGTCAAGCTCTTAAACAATGGTTCATGCAATGATACAATAGGAAAGGTTAAAATGTGAATGATGTAGCTCTGGACAGGGATCCCTAAAACGGCTCTCTAACTTCATGTCAGAAGGCAGTTTTAGACACCAATAGCGTAACAGAAGCAGAATTACAGTTGAACACATTTGTTCATTGTTCATAGTGAGGGAGAACAGTTATTAGATTTTAATATACTGCCATAAAAGCATTCCAATGTCATGGGCTGGATCCAAAGGTGCCTTTCATTAAACAAAAGACCGTTTCACATCAGTATCAAGAATACTGCACAAAAGTGATCATGATAAATCCAAGGGTGATGACCTGCTTATGGCAGCATTATGACTGCTACATAACCACTTACACCACTGGGTAAACTCTAGAAGCTACTTCTGTCTCCCACTAGTGACTCTTTGGATCCAACACCAAATTATCTAGAAGGAGAAATCTTTGAAAACAAGGCACTAACATGGGGAGGGGGGATTTGGTTATGAAAAAATGGATATTACCCCTCAAAAAAACCCCACTCTTGGCAGCTGTAATCTTCAAATTTGTTAAAGATGAGCAGTCATTAAGAATTAATAAGAATTAATAAGAATCAGACCACCAGTATACTGAAGTTTTTGCCTAATCTGAAAGCCCATCCTTGAGTTTTAGTTCAGATCTTACATTACTCGTATCCACAGAAGTTAGAAAACAGATCTACATTAAATTTTTACTAATTTTACTTTTCAACAGAATAAAGCGTATTAGGTGGAGTTTGAAAGCTGGTACATTTACCAGTTTTGCTATAGTACAGCCAAGATACATGTTGCTTAATATTACTAGTGGCAAAAGCATTACTGAATAATATGCTATGTCCCCTAAGATGCAGCAAAAGGACACACAGTGTGAAATATTAATTTGACCAGCGGTCAGGAAGAATGGCAGACACTATATTATATGTTTAATCCATAACAGGTTGCATACAGCAACATAATTTCAGGTACATCTGTTTCGTCCAGGAAGCTCAGGGTAATCTTCAGGTAATAAAACATGACGACGACATGTTGGACATGTACTATGCTCCTTAATCCATGGACCAATACACTATTGAAGACAGGAAAATGATCCATTAGAAACAATCACATCTGTGTGAGATCAGTAATATTTAGTTATTTCTTTTTAAATGTGCTTTTTCCAGAAGCTCAAAGCAGTTTTAGCACCCACTCTACTGAAAGAATGTGTACAAAAATGTAGTGATACTTTCTGACAACCTTTAAACACCAATTATTGCAGCAAGCTTAGAATTTATTCTAATACCTGTAGGAAATGACTTATTTTGAATGTCTGATCTAATAGTGCAATCAACTGATTACGTTTTTTGTTATGATATGATTAATACATTAAGTGTCCTCAACTTGCAACCCCTCCAATTAAAATTTATCATTATTGTTTTCAGTGATAGGCTAGATTTAATGGCAGGTTATTGACTAATCAGCTGAACTGCTTATTGATCTGGATGCTAAGCACTCCTACTGAATAAAAAAATACAGTCTTCGTTAACAGCTGTCCTTGATAACACCTGATTTGTCATACAAATGCCAGAAAGGCTTGGATTTGCTAGGAAGTCATCTGTCTTTGCCTTTACCATAAGTTATTTTACAGATATTAAACTATTTTATAGACCCCTCCACCCCCGTAGGCTTGTTGTGAGGACTCATGGCTACTTTGTGTAGTCTATGGAATAATGCAAATCAATGGATGCCCTTACATGTGGGCAACCTGTGAACCATTACAGTAACACTTCCCTACAGTCCTAGGAAACTGCTGCCTGCGTGCAGGAGATATGACTAGGGGCAGTGTTCCCTCTAAGCTGAGTTAGTGTGAGCTAGCTCAGTTTTTTAGCCTCTGGCTCACATATGTCTTAGCTCAGGAAGGATGGCTCCAGAGCAAACTAATTTATGCAGTAGCCAAATCACTCGCTCACAACTTTAATGCCAGTAGCTCACAAAGTGGGGTTGTTTGCTTATAAGACTCCACAGCTTAGGGGGAGGCGTCAGTCAGGGCTACACTGACCAGGGATGATATTGCTGCCTTCAGTAGTAAAGAAAATACTTGCTAAAAACAATTGTGGCTTTATTACTACTTGCATGTTCCAGTGAAAAACAAGTTCTAGAGAAAGCCCTGGTTTTGGGATCTAAATTTATTAAACTGATATGGCAAGTAGAATTTCAATTTCTACAGTATCATCCACAATTTTTCCCCAACTAGGACTCTGTTCATTCAAGAACACATTCCTCATTGGAGCACCTATCAGCCGTGGAGGAAGATTTATGTGGGCAAATGAACTGGCCAATTATAGATACAATCAGTAGTTACATTCCATTGACCACAAGTGGAAAATAAGCTAGGAAAACCAGGTTGCTTACCTGTAACTGATGATCTTCGAGTGGTCATCTGTGCATTCACACCTCTGGGATATAGTGTGCCTGCGCCGACCCCAATTGGTGGAAAATGGAAAGCAAAAGGGATTTTTCACGCCCGCTCCCGGTCACATGCTGGGATCCACTGCGCATGTCTAGGGGGAGGGCACGAGGATCCCGCCAGTTCGTTCTGACCACTGTCCTCAGTCTCCAAAGAAAGGACAGCACCGAAAGCAGGGGGGAAGGAGGGCGGGTGGTGTTGAATGCACAGATGACCACTCGAAGATCATCAGTTACAGGTAAGTAACCTGTTTATCTTCTTCGAGGTCTCTGTGTATCACACCTCTGGGAGACTAGCAAGCAGTACACACCTACCTGGAGGAGGGAGCCGAGGTCCTAATTCTGCACTACCTGCAACACTGCCCGACCTACTGCTGAACGCTGGTGAAGGCATACATCAAGGGCATAGTGCTTCACAAACATGTGAGGAGTGGCCTAGGTTGCTGCATTGCAGATGTCTTCTAGCGACGCACCTCGCAGGAATGCTGTGGATGCAGCCACAGCTCGGGTGGAATGTGCCCGTAGCAACCCCGGAAGTGACTTCTTTGCTAATGTGTAGCACAGTTTAATAGTCTCCACAATCCATTTGAATAGGAGTTGGGACGACAGCTTCTTTCCTTGGGAGGGTAAAGCATAAGAGACAAACAAGGCTGGTGACTTTCTAAAGGGCCTTGTTCGACTCAGGTAAAAGAGTAGCGCTCTTTTGACATCCAGCAAGTGAAGCCGACGTTCTTCCTCGTTCAACGGGGACAGGAAGAATGCTGGGAGGACAATGTCCGCTTGTAAGAAACTCAGAAACAACTTTCAGTAAGAAAGAAACATCTGGAGCCAACGTGACCCCATTATTACGGAAACTCAAATATGGGGGGTCATGACGGAGTGCCGAAAGTTCGCTCATCCTCCTGGCAGAGGTGACTGCAATGAAAAAGGCTGTCTTCCACGACAGGAGCTGCAAGCTACAAGTAGCCATCAGCTCGAAAGGCTTGTCTGCAAGTACCATGGGCAGGTCCCCTTACGGTGTAGGGCCATGCGACAGAGGAAAAAGGTGGGTCAGGCCCTTAAGAAACTTTTTGGCCTGCGGGTGGGAAAAAACAGAGTAACCATCAATTGGTGGGTGATAAGCCGAAATTGCAGCCAAATAGACCTTCGACGAGGTACAACTAAGGCCCAAGTCCAAACGGGACAACAGAAAGCCAAAAATTGCCATCAGATTGGATGGGGGGGTGGCAATCCCAATGGCGTAAGGCGGGGCAAGAATTTTCTCCACTTCCCTTCGTAGGAAGCTTGAATGGACGACTTACAACAGTTCAGTATGACATGGTCTATCTTTTCTTTAAACTTCAGAAGAGGATCCTCCAAGCCATGAGCTTGAGAAGCTGCATGTTATGATGCAGAATCTGCCCCTTCCCCGCATGGAGGAGATCCGCGACTGGAGGAAAATGTGTGAAGGAGCCCTTGGAGAGATGGAGCAGAATGGGGAACCAATGTTGCTGGGGCCACCATGGAGTCACTAAGAGGCAACGAGGTTTCTCCTGCATTATTTTGACTAATACTCTGGAGATTAGTGGAATTGGAGGGAAGAGGAACACATACATGCATGACCACGGGACAAGGAGACCGTCGCCTAGAGACAGGGGATCGATCTCCGCTCTCAACATTTCCTGTTGTGGCGTGTAGCAAACGCGTCCATCTCCGGATGGCTCCATAGGTGAAAGATTAACTCAATCTACCATTCGTGCTCCGATGCACCGCCCCAGCTCAGGAAGTCCGCTTGGACGTTCAGAGTCCCCGGGAGATGGGCAGTTTTCATGGACGTGCCCCACGACAGACAGTATTCCCATATTTCCAGGGCAAGACGACATAGTCCCCTGGATACCATGCCTCCCTGTCGATATAGCAGAGGGCCGTGGTGTTGTCCGTGAGGACAGTGACTACCTGCTAAGCCACAAGGCATCAAAAAGACCTGAGTGCGTACTGCACTACCAACAGTTCTAGGAAATTGATGTAGTGGTGGGCTACTTGGGATTCCCAATGAGCCCCCGACACAAAGGGACGCGTCTTGGGTGGGTGGAACGGAGTTCCCACTAGGAGATGTGCAGGACAGGCTGTGGGATGACTAGACGGAGGGATTGGGGATGACAAACCACAGCTGCAATGGTCGCATGCATAGTCTGGCACAGACAATGACATTGGTGGTAGCTGCCATCAAGCCCAGCAGCTGCTGGACTTGCTTTACAGTGGCCGTTCCCGTATCACGTAAGTGATTCACCAGATCGACAATGGAGTTGGAGTCAAAGACTCTGTTTAGGAGTCTTGGGAGCTTTAGATCTAGATTGGGAGGCCGACGAGAACTTAGGGTTTCCCATATAAGGGCAAGATGAACTGCTCGATTATCTTTGCCAGTAAGACTCAGAAGGAGATTTTGATGAGGGTCTACGGGACCACTGTTTGGTCCAAAGCTTGCCTTTGCTAGGTTTGGTGGTACGTGAGACACCCAGACTACGGGATGTCTTGATGCTCTTATCCAGCTCTTGAAGCACAGTGTCTGTAGTAGAGCTGAAGAGGCTGTCACCTTCAAAAGGAAGATTTTCAACAATGGTTTTGGTATCTGGCTGTAAGGCTGAAGAATGTAGCTATGCATGCCGACATAAAGCGACCGACGACGTGAGGGTCTTAGCTGCGGAATCCAGCAAGTGTTGCTAAAGGTTCCTATTGCTGGAACCTTTAGCAATAGGTCTCAATTGCAGTGGTTTAACAAATTTCGATGCCGAGGAAGGGTCTCAGTACTGGGAAATCCGTGAGGATGCGGATTGGCAATCTCACTCGACATGGGGGCATGGGGGATCCCAGGGAGGGATAAGCCCCGTACAGATATTGCCACTGGCACTGATCCCAGGATGGGGGCTGGAATCTCGATCGTCGGGCCCGAAGGGTGGTGAGGGGACGACAGGATGGGTCCCTTGTTCCCGGTGAAGGCTCTTGATACCAGGAGATTGCGGTATCTGAGTCAAATCCAGCTCTGGATTGGAGTCGATGGATTGGTTGGGGCGAAACGAAGGTGACCGAAGTGCACCTTGTGATTGCCCTCAACTCAATGAGGCAAGCGAAGTGGCTCAAGACTGAGTGTCAGTCTCAGTTCGGTGAGAACTCAATGCTTTATCGAGAGAGCCTTTTTTGTGCTTCTTACGCTTGCTGAGTCGAATGTCCTTGCCCATCTTCCGTATCTTGCAAGGGTTATGGGCTTCGCACTGTTGCGCCTGAATTGGCGCTTGGGCGGCACCGATTTTTCGGCATCGATCGGGGCCAATGTCAAAGACAGAGCGGCCGCCGATTCCAATGCAGGCGTCGACATCGAAGCGTGCCCAGACATGTCTAGTGACAAAGACGCTACTGGAGACAGTGCTGCTTCCATTAGTGCCACACGGAATCTCGCTGCCCGATTCTTCCAGGTCTGTTTGGAGAACTTAGAACAGTGAGAACAAGAGTCAACACGGTGCGATTCTGAGGCACAGGAGACAAAGAGTGTCCGTCGGAGGGGGCACTTTTTCTGCCACAAGTCCAGCACCGTTTGAAGAAACCCCACCTTGCGGCCATAGGCCGGAGGGAGGAGAAGAGTGTGTCTCAGCGGAGGCAGAGATAGTCCAAACTGAAAAACTAACTAAATAACTTTTCTTCACTAACTAAACGAGGTAAGAAGAAAAAGGAGGTCTAAAGCCAACAAACTTTATCGACCGAGGCGTAGAGGTCCTGCCAGCGCGGCGGTCAGAAGAGAACTGGTGGGATCCTCGTGCCCTCCCCCTAGTCATGCGCAGTGGAGCCCAGCATGTAACCAGGGAGCAGGTGTGAAAAATCCCTTTTGCTTTCTATTATACCGATCGGGGTCGGCACACTGTATCCCAGAGGTGTGATGCACAGAGACCACGAAGAAGATCTACTTGTTATCACCTGGCTCACACATTGTCTTTGTCTAAAAATTCAAATGCAATAAAAATGATGAGTTGCCTTTCGGGAACTACTGTCTCACCAGTTTGTGAAATTTGTGTCCACAGTCTAGCACACTGAATTCTTCCATGCTAAGTTCCTCATGGCATATCACACATGGATCATTATCCTATAAAAACAAATGAATTCATAGTTATTTCAGATTATGAACTACTACAATACTACTTACAGAGGAAAAATAGGCTACAGACATTTTTGAGAAGCATTAGTGGCTCAACATTAAGCATGTTTAATTTGTATGCACAAGGAACCCCGTTCAATCCCTGGTACCCTGTTAAAAGGCAGCAGAGTTGTGGAAAAGCCTCAGACTGAGATCCAGGACAACTAGGAATAATGGGTTAAATGGACCAACAGCTCAACTTTATATAGAAGTGAAAAAGAGAGCTCAAAATATGCTTTTATTTTTGTGCAGCAGCTTCCATTAAATGGTACTGAGCCCGCATAGTGGGGAGGGTGGGGTATAAATTGAATTTATAAAAAATAAAATAAATACTATGTAAATATAACATATTCAGAATGGTCAGGCTTTTACATAAAATAAAGCTCTTCTCCATCTTAAATTTGGAACAGACCACATGCCATTCACATCAATGACAATAATTTGTAAATGTGTGTCGCTAAACCATGAGGGTTGCTACTTTGGGGAAGCAAGACATTTAGGATAATGATAATTTCAGAAATAGAAAATCTAGAGTATTTGTCTGTGACCGCTCTCTTCCCCCAGTCCACAGTACTACTGTTCAGTAGATTATTGGTTTGATGTGCAAGCTGCTTGAGCAAGAACCACAAATAATCTCTGCTCCCCACAGCAGTGCCTTCCAATCCATGGAAAGCTGATTGCTTGGGTTGTGGAATCACATAGACACTGTGGTTTCATAGGCTGCTGAGAGAAGGGGGAAGGAGACTAAAACTACTCCCTCCTCCCTCTTCTGTCAGTGTAGTTCCACTGACAAAAGAGGCAAAAGGGGTGATTTTGCCTCCTTCCCCCTACTCACTGCAAACTACTGACCCGCATGGTTATTACTGCATGTGGGTCCCCACAACTTCAATAATCAACTTTTCTGGAGTCAGAAGAGACTATTGAGGGGTAGGGTACATATGGAAGACCCACAACATCCCATGCTTTCTGCTAATAGATTGTCAAATCCAGCCCAATATTTACTAAACTTTTACAGTTTTAAGTTTCACAAAAAATGTGTTGATCTAATTGGAGTTTATTGTTTATCTAACTGGGATTACCATCAACATTTTCATTTGAGATGAGGAGAACAAGAAACAATTAAAATCAGTAAGTACAAAATTTTGGAGAAGATTCTGGATTTCCTAAAATTGATGGTATGCTCACCAGCTCAATCCCTGGTTTTTATAGTGCCAGGCATTGCCCACACATCATACTAGAAATGAAAAAAGGGAAACACATACGTGAACTACCCCCCAGTATCATCAAGTTATTCATGCACTTAAACAGTGTTCACTGCAGTTAGCGGCACTGACTCAAGATACCTACAGTGGCATCACTAGACTTCTTCCACTTAGATTTTGCTATTCCTCCATCAGTTTTCCAGGGCAGCTGAGTTGATGCAGGTGGGAAAGTTTTTTTCTTTATGTTTTCATTATCAGGCCTTGAGTAGGATGTGCTAGGCACATTCTGTCTTAATGTCTTTATCTTTTGAGTCTGATTTCTCCTCTGTCCTGAATTGGAGGAGGATGGTTTCTCAATTTTTGCTGGAGAAGAGTTAATCTAAAAAGAGAGACAAGAACCATAGTTGGATAGTTTACACTTTGTAATTTCAATACTCAGGACAGCTAATGAAGATTAAAAAATTAGAATATTTACATATCCATTACCACTAGTTAAAATATAAAAACTAGAACAAAAATGAGAAGCGGCATGTTTGTTCTTTTTATGGTTGAAGTCTTATGTACCTTGAAGGGCTGCCTTCTCCTATATCAACCTGCCCTATCCCATACAGCAGGGGTCTCCAGAATGGCGCCCATGGATGCCAAGGTGCCTGCCAATACCTTTCATGGTACCCACCACATGTTTTTAGAAAATGGGTGGAGCCAGGTGCAACTTTTGCCCAGCAGGGCTTCTGATTGGCCATCAGAGATCTGATTAGCTGTGCAGATTCAAAAACACATTGCAGCAGCTGTGTGACTGAGAGGTGAGATGTATGCATGCAAGAAAATATTTTTAAACAATGTTCATTTTAAAAGGCAACCTTTTAAGCTGAGCTTCTGCCTGGAATGCTGAAGAGTTACTATAGAGTTACGCATAACACTACTCCCTGAGGTTATTTTCTTTGCTGTTTTGTAAAGGAGGGCCAAACATTCTAGCAGCAATACCTTCTTCTTGTTTTCATGATCCAGAATAAAGTTAAGGAGTTCATCCATGCTCAGTTTGTTTCTATTGTTGACTTTTACTTCTTTTATAAATTTTTCAAAATCTGAACTGCAAAAGACAGGACAAAAAGCAAAGCTATTAAGGGTTTGGAACACTGAATACCTCCCTACAGCAGATTTGTATATTCAAGTAGTCCCATTTTGCAGAAAACCCCATCTCAGCTGCATTTAAACCTACCCCTTCCTCCAAGAATAGTTAAATCTGAATCTCAAATGCAAATGCACAGTACCAAACATTCACTTTAACAATTTCCTTCATCATGATAAAACCTGCTAGAAAACAGGAAAGAGGGAAGATATGTATTTGCACCTGACAGTCTTCAGATATAAGTAAAGGTAAAGGTTCCCTTGCTCGAAAGCCAGTCGAGTCCGACTCTAGGGTTGCGGTGCTCATCTCCGTTTCAAAGCCGAAGAGCCAACGCTGTCCGAAGACGTTTCCGTGGTCATGTGGCTGGCATGACTAAACACCAAGGTGCACGGAACGCTGTTACCTTCCCACCGAAGTGGTACCTATTTATCTACTTGCAATTTCTTGCTTTCGAACTGCTAGGTTGGCAGGACTTCAGATATAAACCAGTTTCTTATCTTTGAGGTAGCGCTACACACACTCATAGTCTAAGTTTAAAAGATGATAATTTAGCATCACTCTGAAAAGTTCTCTGCATGTTTACTCAGAAATAAGTCCTGCTGGGTTCCATAGGGCTTATTCCACAACTTCACAATTTCTACTTCTCCTGTGGACGGTACAAGTGTTGGGGCTCTCCAACTGCCAACAATATTCTGAATTGAGTCCCCTCAGTGCTGTGCATGTACTGAGGCCAGGCCTCTGATGAATGAGCCACTGTCATCAAAAGAACCTGATTCAGATAATCACAACATGAACCATTTTCTGTTTTTCTACAAACCAAAAACACCTAGCATTCAATAGCTTTCTTTTGATATACAGAAAAAGTACACAGCCAGAAGAAGAAAAATGCCGCTTAATCTACACAACATCTGTTTAACAACCACCAAAAAGCTGTGTTTCTAGATGAGTTCTGAGATATCCACTGAACACAAAATCCAAAACTACTGCTATTACCCAAGGAGAAATACCTTGTATAGTCTGGGAATATAGCCCTAAGTTGGTCAATGACACTTTCACTCAGTTGTGGAGGTAGAGACTTGTCTGTGGCTCTGTTATAGTCCAGACTTGCAGCAGCTGCTGGTTCTTCTAGAGTACTGTGCTGTAACTGGATATCCTGGACATGTCTTCTAGAGTTCCTTGGTGACTTGGATAGACATGCTATATCAAAATGTGACTTTCCTGTACCTTCAAGGAGTGCTTTGCCAGAGTCTTCATGTGCAGAAGAGGGCACCTGATAATTTTTATGGGATGTTTTACTTCCAGTATGCTTATTAACTGTGGAATGAAGGGGACTGTTATCATCAACGCTTGAAAACATATCAAGTAAGTTAGATGGCAGGTGAGGAGTCCCAGTTGAATACATGACAATAGCTGGATCATTAATTGGAGGTTTCTCATGCATTGCCTAGAGAAAAAGAATAGCCTGATCAGATAAATATTTATGCAAGCAGTATTTTCAAGCATTCTGAAGATTTTTCTGTTTTAAATACTGTCTCATACTGAAGTGTTCATGTTAAACTATGTGATCAAATCTGAAAAAATAGACACCATTTCAGCATCTGCTTTACCTAAGCAGATATTTAGTACCTCACAAGGTATATTGTAGTCTTGAATCCTATGCAGCGCAAGCAGAGCTGTGCTAGATAGCAACTTTCCCCTCTCCCACTGCATTCTTCAATACCCCCAAATTATGGATTACCAAAGTAATAGGAGTAGGGCCAGAGCCTATAGTGAGGAAAAACAGTGCAAACATTCA